>NW_024080740.1:35273-157773 GCF_003009895.1 Hyaena hyaena | reverse complement strand
ATTATAAATACAAATTGGGGTAGAAGATTATAGAACTGCCTTAGATCTTTCATAAGATTTTCATAAAAGAATTGGCTCTGTAAGGCTCTGGAAGACGAGAGGCTTTACAAGGTGTACAGTGTTTCTTTTTTACTTCACACATTCATTATGCAGCTCCATTGACTATAAATGAGACAGTACTATAAGTACTTTTTGGAAAAGAGGCAGAAAAGACAATATTTATTTTAGGTATAAAAGCATAAGACTATTTTAGACAGAGAAAATAAAATAATACACAAGGCTGCTTGACTTTCATGGACTAAAACAATGGGATTCACTGAATCATTTATTCAGAAAATATTTGTCAAAGACACAATATATGCCAGGCACTGTTCTAGACAATGGGGAGACAGCAATAAACAAGACAAAGTTTCTACTCTCTTGGGCCTTGCATTCTAAGAGAGTAAAACAGACAATAAACAAAGAGACATATAAAAAGTGATTGGGGGTGCCTGTCTGGCTCAGTTGGAAGAAGACATGACTCTCGATCTCAGAGTCATGAGTTCGAGCCCCATGGTGGTTGTACAGATTACTAAATAAATAAATAAATAAATAAACTTAAAACTTTTAAAGAACGTGATTGAGTTCTAGGAAGAAAGATAATTCAGGGGAAAAACAGGAGGGGAGAGGTTATGAACCTTTTTAGGTTTGTCCTCTCCCTTTCAAAAGCCTAGCCCCAGACCAAGGTCCTGGCATATCATAATATTTGTGGAATGACTACCAGAGCTGCCAGCCATCCCTGATGAGCACAAGTCTCCAGGGAGTTTACTGATGAGCATGCTAGAGTTGTCTGGGAGGAGCCCCATGGCAGGTCACGGGGACCAGGGGGACTGAATACCCTACAAAGAAGACATGAAACTTCTGGGGTCTTTTTCATGCAGTTCCTGCCTGATGAAGACATCCTTCTACCTCTGTAGGTGACCCCAAGAACACAGGGCTGGGCAGGCTTCCTCATCTGGTCACCACATGGGACTTGAAGCACAATTTCTTTCATTGTGCACAAATCCTGACACTTCCTGGGCCTCAGCTAATCCCCAGGACACCCCACCCCCTCTCCTTTAGACCCTTAGCCATAATAGACCTCCTATTTCTCTAAAAACAGAATTATACTACCTTTGAGAAAGAGCCAGTTTATCCTCCCTAAGAAGTAAAAGGGACCAGAATTTAGAAGCTTTGAAGGACAAAGAGTTTCTTTTGCTCTCTACCAACAGTGTGAGTGTGAGTGTGTCTGAGTGACTGTGTGTCTGCTCCTCTCCTTCAAGCACCTGCCCCTCTTTTCTCGAGTGGGCCACCACCTTGCCAATTCTATTATTTGAACATGGGGGAAATTGAAATGGTGCTAGAAGTCATACTGATGTAATTGAATTAGGGTTTTTCATACAAGCAATAATGAGAGAAGATTTGGTTTTTGACCAAGGGCTTAACAGGGAGACCATGTTTATTTTAATCAATTATAAGTTATAGAGCTATGTCATAAGAATGTATACACTTAAAGAGAAACTTATACTATCAAATCTAATATGTTGGTTTCTTGAACATTTGTGTTAAAGGCTACAGTATAAATGGGCTTTTTACCAATTAAAGAAACAATCGTTTTCATTTTTAAAAATAGATACTGTCATTAAAATGTTGATTGCACTAAAACATATTTTTAATTGATGCTTCTTCTAGGGACAGTAGTATCACATTTATTATTTTTAAAAAGAAAACCACAGGCTCAAAATGGCATCACTTAGGTTAAGGCCCCCCAAGTCAATAAACAGGGTTTAATACCTAATCTAATTGCAATTTTAACCTCCCAGAGAAGGATGAGTCTTAACCAGGTCGGTCAGGAATTTTCTGATGAGCACCAATGAGGCAATGTGTCTGGGCTTTCTCTATCCCCTCTGCCCAAAGGAACATGAGGTAATCTGCATAATAAGCTGTCTTGTCCTTTTCCCTAAGGGAAGGTGAACTAGCCTGAAACAATCTTTTCTTTTCTTTTGCTTATAACTTTCTTGCTCCACCTCCTTCCTATGAAAACCTTACATTTTGCAGAACTCTTCTGAGAGCCCCTCTACTTCCTAGATGGGATGCTGCCTGATTCATGAATCGTTTAATAAAGCCAATTACATCTTCAAATTTACTCAGTTGAATTTTGTTTTTTAACATTGTAAAGGGCAAAATGAGTTGACTGAATTGTCATACTCAGTAAAGGTGGAGCTTGGCCAACCAAGAAACAAGGGCATTTCCATGTTCAGGAACCAATACAACTTAATTAAAGGTAATCGAACAAGCTAATGGTTATGTTAAGTAATAAATAAATCAGAAAGTGAGTCAAGGTCAAGTACATAGAAACAAATGGTTCCAAGAAAAGCAATCGCCGAAGTAGGAATACAAAATGAGATGATGGGCTCACCTACGTAATAGTGATATATTATTAGCTGAAAAATGATCATCTCTGCTTTTCAAATATGGTAGTAAAACAAATTTGAAATCACTGTTATTCATAACTCTGTTGCAACCCCTGAACTGCAATAGTGAAAGAGAAAGAAGGAAACAAAGGTGTAAATCTAAACTCATGCAAATTTAAATATATAAAATATAGGTGGAAACTAACATTTGAGGGTATCTACTTCATACCAGGCAAATCCATTATCCTATTTCATCCTCAAAACTGGAGGAGGGCACTGATGGTGGACAGTAACTTATCAATTTTACATATGCTAAAACTCTCTCACAGAGAGGTCTTGTAATTGATCTAAGTAATAAAACTAGCAAGTAGTGGTGCTGGGATTTGAACCCAGGTCTGCCTAATTCCAAAACCCTTGTTTATCTTGCCCTATGGACCCAGCCTCTTTTCTGATCTCAATTAAATAGGTCCTGGTAAGTGAGATGTAAGCAAGAGTTCTGGGTACCTGTTTGTGGAGTAGAACAGGACTGAGTTTTGGGCGGCAGAGCCAAGAGCCAAGGATATCGGATAAAAACAACAATGATAATGATAACAATATACAGACACTGAGCCAGCATAAAGAGTCTAGAAGACAGCCCCAAAATCTATCAGAAAGATACCAACCAGTGTTTCAAGAGGTACTGGACTCTTGTTGGACACTCTGCCTTTCAAAACAACCCATGGGGAAAAAAAAGGAATCTTTAATACTGAGAGGTGTGCGAATGTGTAGGAAAAAAAGCCACCATCACCTGTAAACTTAGACAATGACACAACCCAAATAACCACAGAAAGTCATAGATGGGGGAGAACAGGGGGCTAAACATCTCTCATATGAGATGACAGCAGTGGTAATAATAAGAATACCAACAACGAAAAATAAAAACAATGACCAAAAGAATTACAAACAAAACAAAACAAAATCCAACAACAGCACCAGCACCAGCAGCTAATGCAATAGAGGGACAGAGGCCAAAGTGAGGGTCACAGGACCTGCCTATCCATTGCATTGGGCATTATAAGCACAGTGTCCAGACCCACAAGCATTTTAAGGGCCTGCAAAATGGTCTGATGCCTGAAAAAGAAAAGAAAGTATTGGCCTGCAATACAAAAGGAAAAAAAGTGAAAAATCGGACTTAATGAATACTGAATTAAATATCTAAAGGTGATATCAAGTCAAGCAGTCAATTGCTGCTAAACCTTCATCTAGTTATATGGGAATATCTTGGTGAGATAATGAGTATGTTTGGTATGATATGGGGTGAACTAACAAAGAAAGAGGGTCTGAGTTGTGCTCCTGTAACCCGGCCTCCAAGTTGCCAGCTGGGGCTGATCTCTGTAGATTCTCCAGACTTCTTCAGCCCTAGGCCATAAAAAGAGGGCTCCTTCTTGCCCAGAGCCACAGCTGATTATGGCATCTCCATAAGAGGCCTGATTGAAATGGCCAAACATAATTACTTCCAGTTTATTACTCATAGCTACTTCCCCCTCAGCATATAGTTGTTTTGCTTCCTCTCTTTTTCCCCATCCAAGGAAAAAAATCCCACCTGATGATACTGACTCCAGGTTTCAGGAGGACCTAAGGAACTGTAACTAATCAGCTTGGCAAGTTTAAGATTTATGCCAACTAAATATAAAGGGAGAACATAACTTAGGGACAAAAGTTACACTACTTATAAATGACACTGAATGAATGGAAATCATGTAATACTCAGGAGAACAAAATATATGGTAAACATTAGAATTTATATTTCTATTGATATAAGATCTACTTTAAAGTATTTAAAAGACTTTTCTTGTGTTCACGTTTATATTTATTGATAATGAAAGATGATCATGATATGACTGATTATCAGACATATCATGAAAAAGACTATAAAACAATGTGATCTTTTGATTCTAGTTTTGTTTTAGACACCATTGTACATTAGTTCAAATAATGAAAAAGTCTAAAAAGGGCAGACAAAAATGTTTGTAGCTGATAATAGTTTTATTCTGGGTGTTGGAATTATAAGAATTTTTTCTAATTTTTCTATAATAAACATATTTTTGCTATAAACTTTAAGTTAATGAAAAGAAATGTTATGGCCTAGTCTTCAAGAAACATTTTACTATAGGACATAGAGAAGAGGATTAATTCGGATTAGGGGAAAAATGAATAATGCTATTTATAGGTTTATACTTTGTCAGCAAATGAGTTTCTAAAGAGAAATTCAGGGGCGCCTGGGTGGCTTAGTCGGTTAAGCGTCCGACTTTCGCTTAGGTCATGATCTCGCGGTTCGTGGGTTCGAGCCCCGCGTCGGGCTCTGTGCTGACTGCCAGCTCAGAGCCTGGAGCCTGTCTTTGGATTCTGTGTCTCACTCTCTCTCTGGTCCTCCACTGCTCACGCTGTCCCTCTATCTGCTAGAAATGAATAAAAACATTAAAAAAAAAATAAAGAGAAATTCAGTAAGTTTCAGAGAATGCTGATCTGTTTCTGGGCTCAACTATGGGCCATTTGTGCATCTTGGGCAAATCACTCTGAGACAGTTGATTTGTCTTGATCTAAAATTTCCCGAGAACTAACATTCTCTGACTTCACATTTCTACCTTTCAGGTAACTACCAATATGGATGGCTCTTTCCTTTCCCTACCAGGTATATCTTGAAATTAACAAATATTAATAAATTTATTATTTAAACCGTGTATCTATACATCTATCCATTTTTTCAATTAATATTTATTGGCAAGCTATGTGCTCCTGAAATTTAGCTGAAGCATTTCTTATGATTTCTTGATTGCTTAAATCTTCTTATTTTATAGGTAGATTTTTCAGGGAAAAATATTCCACGAGTTCTTGCATGTTCACAACTGCTTTGTTTTTCTGTAGTTTATACTTAAAAGCAAATTTGCATGTGTATAAAATCACTGTTTCATGTTTTCTTTCCTTGAGTATCTTAAATATGCTGCTCTATTATCTTATGCTGTTGGATAAATATGACAAAAATGTGATTTTATTTTTTCTTTATATGTAGCTTTGTCTTTATACCTGGATGTCCAAAGAGTGTATTCTTTATTTTCTAGTTTTACAAGACTATGTCTTAGTGTTTACAATTCTGGGTTCATTTTCCAAGATAAATGGGTCGATCTTTCATAATAGATGTTCCAATTTTTTTAAGAAAATATTCTTGTATTATGGAATTTTGCATTTGTCTTATTCTATTGCTTTAATTTACTTTCTCCAACATATATTACACTTATGTTGGATCTTCTTTCCTATCTTCTATAGTTCTCATTTTTCTCTTGACTTCTTTCTTTTCCTTTCTTTCTTTCTTTTTTTCTTTCTTTCTTTCATTCTTTCTTTCCTTCCTTCCTTCCTTCCTTTCTTTTTCTTTCTTTCTTTCTTTCTTTCTTTCTTTCTTTCTTTCTTTCTTTCTTTCTTTCTTTCTTTCTTTCTTTCTTTCTTTCCTCTTTTTCCTCCTTTGTAAAGTATTATTTCCCAATTTCTATTTCTGACCATGGTGGACTAGGTTGTCTCAGAACAATGTGAAGGCATTTGAAGAATCCTTACTAAGGCAGTGAGGATTTATGGGGCCTTGCTCCAGAAAATAAGAGAATCTGAGAATAGTAGCTGAAAAGGTAAGAATTTGAGCAAAACTTCTCAGATTCAAGGGGTTTGGAGAAAACTAAAGTTCAGAGCCATGCATCAAAAAGGGGAATTATAGATTTCAACTGGGACCAAAAAGGGGCACACTTTGTAAGTTAAGGGTGGGCTGGAAAGACAGCAGCCCTCACGGTGACTTGAGCCCAGTTTGGAATCCTATTAATTCCCAATTAATGCTTAGCTACCTCGTTTCTCAGTTTCCAAAGTATGATGTATGCTGTCCTTTTATAATTTTTGTTTTTCTACGTTCTTTTAGATAATTCTATTATTTGGTTTTCACCTGGTTTTTGTTGTATATTTTCTAGAATATATTAATTATCCACTATTTCATCATTTAGCCCACTTTGAAAAATAACAGTATATTTAGTGCTTGACAATATCATTTTCTGTTCATATATAAACAAAACCAAATATTCCATGTCTTTAGAAGTGATTCCCTTGTAGGGAATGGAGATGCACTATGGTAGTTTTCCTACCTTCACTGCTTGAGAGCTCTCTCCTCTATTGTTATCACCAAGAACATAGGTAGATAAAGATGCAAATAGAGATATTAATAGCCTCTCTGTGCTGTCATACCCACTTCTGAGATCTGCCATCTTTGGAATCCTATCTTCCCCCAAAGTGTTTGATCCTTTTCTACACTTTGCCCTAAGAGTTCCTGTCCCACTCAGTTTGAATTCTCTTCACAGGGGCATTTTCATTAGGACAGGAATTTTATTAGATATTTCTGAGTTCTTTCAGCATTTAAGCCACAGCAGTGCCTTCTGATCTCTCCATATGCCAGAGTGGGTAGCTGTGCTCTTCTTATTCCATGCACCTATAACTGGAACCTGGAATCTTTTTCTTTTCACTGTTATTCTCGCAATATTCAACTTGCTGAGAATTCCATTCCAGGAGGGAGTCTCTCTCCTTTGGAGTGTATCTTGGCAATTACTGTACAGGTTTTCATTTACTATCTGAAACTATGAAAGCTTTCGTAAACCAAAATGACATAAAGTGAGGAAGTAATTAGTAGAACTTACATGGAAAACTTTTTAGAGTTCCCAGGCCCAAAAAAATAACCTCTCTTAGGCTTTTCTGATACCTTTAAGGCACATCTTGCTAATGAATGCACAGAATAATTTGAGATAAAGCACAGATGCTCATGGATACAATTCAAAGCTATGGCAGCTTGAGGCTGAGGTGCTAAGTGTAGTTCCTTGGGAAGGAGCTTGGGGGTGCCACTCTCACCCCTCGGATACTTACTTTATCTATAAACACTAACTGCCATTTTTGTTCTTTACTTTTTTTCATAAAAGCAAAAATCCTAATACTTAAAAAAATAATAAAAACAAACAAACAATGCATCATGAACTTGCCCTGGCCTGAAGTCAAAATGGGCTTATTTTTAAATTATGATACTATCAATCCAACAAACATAGTCACTGATCCTTCATTATTGCAGTGTCTTGACTGGCTTCTAAGATTATAGTTACTTCCTAAGTAGTTCTCCTCAACTTTGTTAAGTGTTTATTTAGCTTCCTAGAAGTATTCTTTTATAATCAGTCCCCATCTCAGAGTTGTCCACATTCTGACATTGCTTTCATTTTCCTCACCAACTTCTCTTCAAATTACAGCTTCCTTCATTAGCTAACCTCAGATAGAGTATGTACATATATATTCTGAACAACTTATTGAACAATTTATTCAATCAATGGGATTTTTCTTCCTTTAAAATCAGACTTTCATTTGAGAACTTCCTTATGCTACAATCGCTGTATTTTTCTTCTAGGCATGTTTCAAATTGTTCTCTATATTTCAGGAACTTCAGTCAGAATGCCTCTTTTAATGTTCAGAGGACTTACTAAATCAAAACTGGTTTCCGCAAGTTAATATTGTATTAACTTGGCAGTAATCCCTTCCAAATGAAAATTGGCACATTCAAGCCTGTTACCCTCACACTGCTAGAACTGCCTTATTTCTCTGATGAATAGAGGGAAATTACTATATTTCTCTTTGCAGACTCCCTCTATTCTTCAGAATGTTTTTTTTTAATTTTTAAAAATATTTATTTATTTTTGAAAGAGAGAGAGAGAGTGGGAGCAGGGGAAGAAGCAGAGAGAGAGGGAGACACAGAATCCAAAGCAGGCTCCAGGCTCTGAGCTGTCAGCACAGAGCCTGACGTGGGGCTTGAACTGATGAACCGCGAGTTCATGACCTAAGCTGAAGTTGGACACTTAACCAACTGAGCCACCCAGGTGCCCCTGAACTTATTAAAATGCCCCCCCTTCCTTTTCTCTCTCTCTTTTTTTTAAATGTTTTATTAATTTCTAGGAGAGAGAGAGAGAGAGAGACAGCGTGAGCAGGGGAGAGTCAGAGAGAGAGGGAGTCACAGACTGAAACAGGCTCCAGGCTCTGAGCTGGCAGTCAGCACAGAGCCTTACTCGGGGCTCTAATCCATTAACCGCGAGATCATGACCTAAGCGAAAGTCGGACGCTTAACCGACTAAGCCGCCCAGGCGCCCCCCCCCCCTTCCTTTTCTCTAAAGAAATGAAACTAAATGGGGACTAGAGGTGGGGAGAGTGGCCTCAAGACTCCAGCATCCACTGCAGGGGTTCTGTAGTTGACAGTTTGGTTTAATTCAACCAACATTCCAACCTTCCATGAATATCTCCTATGCCCTAAGTTTTGTGCTGAACAGAAGAGACAAAGAAGAAATTATCCTCCAAGGTGTCATTAGAGTTAGATGTGGGTTAGGATCCTTATCTATATCTAACAGGTGACTTCAGTTAGTTATTTGATCTCTCTGAGCCTCAATTTCCTTATCTCAGAGAAAATCATACATGATACAGCTGTTGTGAAAATTTAATATATGTATAAAATTTTATATTATACATCCTTTATTATACACACACATATATTTGTATATATGTGTACATATACATAATTTTTATAGCAGCTGTATCATGTAAGATTTTATATATACTTATGTATGTGGGGGGCAGTGCTCCATGAATGTTTATTCTTTGTGGATCATGTTACAGTCTACTTGTAATTTGATAACATTACTTCCCCTGTTACTGCTCCCACCACACAAAATATAGCTTGTTGGTATTCTTAACAAAATGAATTAAAATTAAGTTTTATGATGTTTTCAGATTCCTATCTCAAACTGTGTGACATTTGTGAAATGTATTGAAACAACCAGCGGGGTTCTTGATCTGAAGTCATAAAATCTTAAGGGGTTCAGGGGTTTTTTTTCAACGTTCTGAAATTGCATGCAGAATGGGTATGTCCATGACTCAGGCACTTCTGGAAGGAGGTAGTTCGTTGCTATCACCAGATTTTTAATGGGACTGAGAAACAAACAATATGTCAGGAATCATGAGGGTGTTATAAAATCACAGCTGGGACTCACAGTAGATTGTATACTAGAGGCATCAGACACTGCCTATATAATTGCCCTTTTATAATGCTTAGCACAGAGCTGGAAAGAGTTAAGAACTTAAACTTTTCTCTTAATGAGAGTAATAACGAGGAAGGGCAGATATAAAAACAAGAACGAAAAATAAAAAGGAAGAGACTGAAAGGAGGCAGACCAAACACTGAAGGCAGTGAAAGACCAGGAAGCAATGAAAAGGGAGAGAAAAACAACCCCTGCAACCATACTGCCACCCCCAACAGGAAAACAGAAGGAGGGAGGAAGGGGGAGGAAGTGGAAAGAAATAGATGGGAAGGGAAATAGAAATGCAAAGCAGAAGAGAGAGAGAAAGGAAAAGAAAGCCATCTTTTTGTCAGACTGTGGTTAGTCTGTTCCGGTCCCTACTGCCCCCTCTCCTCCACCAATAACCTCTTCAAGGCTCCCTAGAGACCCAGTAGAAAAATAAGGCTCACAGATTGAATGTGGGTGCATGAAGTTATAATTTTAGTTCAGTTTGATCGTAATGCCTTTTACAAGTCACTTTTTAACCGAAATTTTCCTTATCTGCAACATCTAGATAGTTAATGTTAGTAAACTAGAAAAAGTCCCCTGTCTCCACGTGAGCTGTATCTCCAAAATTCATTTTAAGGTGATCCAATTTGAAGCACGCATTTTTCAACAGACACAGTGTTAAAACATTATCACAACTCTTTACAAAAACGTATTTAACATACAGTAGAAGAAGAGAATTGGCTTTTCAGTCATCAGCTGGGTAAACTGTGGAGTACAACATCTCTTCTTATTTCCTTTCTCACACTCTAGGGAGATTTGTACTCACCCATGTTCTAAGTTGGGGGGGATATGTGTGTACTTAAAAGATAAAAGGCAGTGACACTATAAAAGGCAATTGGTACCTAAGAAGCAAAATTAGCTAAATGTCCTGATCCCTATTCCTTCCTTTAACTCCTTCCTGTCCTACATGTGTGTCTTTCTTGCCCCCATTATCTTTCTACATTTTATACTGGGGACAAATTCCCGTCTCCTCATAAGGGCTGGAGTTCTGATTCTCCTGAACTCTGGATTTTCTTTCTTTTGTTTTTAAATGTTTATTTATTTTGAGAGAGAGAAAGAGAGAGTTTGTGGGCATGTGCATGTACTAGCAGGGGAAGGGCAGAAAGAGAAAGGGGGAGAGGGAGGAGAGGGAGAGGAAGAAAGAGGGAAGGGGATAGAGTGAAAGAGAGAATATCTCAAGCAGGCTTTGTGCTGGCAGCACACAAACCATGTGTTGAGGGGCTCAATCTCACAAACCAACCATGAGATCTTCATCTGAGCCAAAATCAAGAGTATGCCACTTAACAGAGTGAGCCACCCAGGCATCCCTGGAAGTTTCTATTGTTTCTGCATATCACCTTCACCTTTCATTTAGATATTTCAGGCTTTAGCTGTAAAGTGTTACCTCTTTACTCACCTTCCACTTTCTAGCCTCAACTCCTAGCCCCTGCTATTTTCTTCCATCATTTATATCCTTGACAAAAGTCCAATGTATAAGGGAGTAAGTAACATTACCTTGATTGACAGTGTTCTAGTACTTCTATTAAATCATTGAAGTAGGGTAGGGAAAGAGACAAAATGCTTCCCTGTTTTCTATAAGAAAGGAGATCAGACTCCTTTTCTTGGGCAAGAAGTAAAAAGATGGGTGTAGCGACAGATAGTTAGAAAAGGAGGAAAATAAAGATGGTCATATGTGTCTGCTAGCCTGGATCCACTCAATAAGAGAAGACAAGTGCAACTCAAAGTAGAGGTAAGTCTTGACTCTAAATAGGTTCTAGAGGATGGCCATATATATGCAACTCATTCCAGAGACAAAAGATGAAATAGAGGGCACGGGCCCAAGGACGAGTCCAAAGATGTAAGGGAGCTGCAGGAATCATATCAGAGAAGCCAGTCCTGGGGGGACAGTATTAACAGGTGACTTCTTCCCTTCTGTTTGGGCAGAACTGCCTCTCTGTATAAATAACCTGACCAGCAGAAGAAATTAGTATTGAGAGAAAAATAATGAGCCATAATATATAATCAATTTAAATAGAGTTTAAGCAACAGTAAAGCTAGTGCTAAATACAGGAAAGTCACTTCCATTTCTATAATAATTTAATCATTACTGACTACTTGTACACTGACATGCATTTTGTACAGACAATGGTATAACAGATTGAAGGTCTGAATTATTTGCAAGTAGACTATTAGTCAAGAAGACTTAGAATTCTGTTGACATGCAGCCACCCTCAACAGACAGAGATGCAAATTCCCAGAAATAGTTGCTTCTATTTTTGGAGGGTCATCCTAATCCATAGACTCTTGAGGCTTTAACTGCTGGAAAAAAAAAAAAAAGACTCAGAAATCACTTATTCCAACTCCTTTTCTTTAGAGATAATTGCTCCTCCTCCTTTTTTAAAGTTTATTTATTTATTTATACTGAGAGAGAGATAGAGGCAGCATGAGCAGGGCAGGAACAGAGAGGGAGCAAAAGAGAATTCTAGGCAGGCTCTGAGCTGCCAGCTACAGAGCCTGACGTGGGGATCAAACCCTTAAGCCCTGAGACCAAGGCCTGAGCCAAAACCAAGAGTCGGATGCTCAACCAACTAAGCCACTCAGGTGCCCCTAGAGATAACTGACACTTGGATGAAGATCATTAATGTACATTTCAGTATAGAAATCTGTACAGTAAATATCTTTGTTTTCCAACTAATATTTACTACTAGGGGACTCAAAATGTGGCAATAAATTGAAATAATTGTTGAAAAGATATTTCCTTTAAAAGTTTTTAGCCAATCCACTTATATCATTATACTTGTTAAAATAGCTACCATTTATTAAATACTTGAATATAGTAGGCCCTGTGCAAATATTCCCTCATTTTACCAACCCAATCATTCTGAAAGATGGGCACCATTACCTCTCTTTTTTTTTTTTTTTTTTTTAAATGTTTTTTATTTATTTCTAGGAGAGAGAGAGACAGCGTGAGCAGGGGAGGGTCAGAGAGAGAGGGAGTCACAGACTGAAACAGGCTCCAGGCTCTGAGCTGGCAGTCAGCACAGAGCCCGACGCGGGGCTCGAACCCACGAACCGCGAGATCATGACCCGAGCGAAAGTCGGACGCTTAACCAACTACGCCACCCGGGCGCCCCACCATTACCTCTCTTTTATAGGTTAGAATCATGAGGCTCAAAAAGCAGCTTGTAAGTTAACAGAGCAAGGATTAGAACACATTTTATCTAATATCTACTACTCTATCAGGTTGTGTCACCATGGAAACATTTGAAAAACATCAGAAAAAAAAAGGAAACTGTCTCTTGTATGTGATCTTTCAAGTGTTCTTACAATATGTATGCAAGCAAGTATTTTTTTGAGGTTTACCCTAAGGCAAACATGGTCATAAAGAGAGATGACATGCTGAAAATATTTCAAAATTCTACCTCTGATTAAATGTGAAAAATTTAAAAACAGTAATTGTCCAAATCAATATTCAACAGCATGGTGAAATGATTATGGGCTCATTTGTGGACAGGTTGCACTGGGTCCATTTGTCTTCATTTCTCACATGGAACATGATGTTAATACATGAAGAACTCACTCTAGGTAGGCAGAAGTCACTCAAAATTATGTCACCTATTGACCTTAGCTACTTAAAAAAAGAGCTTGAATTTCAAAGGGGTTGAGAAACAACTCTCTTCTTGCTTTAGGTTTTGTCTTGGTGTGTGTGGGGGAGGGGGGGTTCCCCAGGTAGTAGACTCTGAAATAGAGATCAGCATACATAAAATTCATTAGGAACTTCTTTTGAGATCAATGCCTGAGAGAAGAGAAGGAAGCAGGACTGTGCAGAGGAAGAAGCTGTGTAGTTTTTCAATGGAAGACTGTAATGTTGCAGTGGCCCTAGGGAATATTACAGGCTGAGGTTGGGAGGCTGGGTTTCCACACCGTTAAGTTGATCAGCCATTGTTTGTGGGTGCCCAGAGAGGAGTTGTGACCAGGAGTTAAGGCGGGTGTTTGCACCTGAGGCAGTTTCCTGAAAGGGCTGGGCTTGGCTGCAGGCAGCACTTCCAATAGATAGCAAGGGGAAAAAATCCTTCAGCCCTGAAGGAGGATCAGAGCAAAGCAATTACAGCATTCACCTCAGGTTTACTGCCTTTAATCACATGTCCAGTATCATTTTTTATTATTTAAAGTATCTGGGGTAAATCATCATAAAATGTCCCAAGAATTCCCAAGCCTTGTGAAGATTAACCTTTCCTTTAGAAGTGAGACCTTCAGTAAAAGGACAAAATGGTGTCAGTGGGTTAGAACTCAGTCAGACGTGTTTTTCTGTGAGCAATGCAAGAAATCACTGTACTTAGTGAGAGAAAATGGCCAGATAACTGAAAAACAGAAGGCAGGTTAGGAAGTAGTTTAGACCAGGTTGCGCCCATCTGTCTGTGTGAGAGAATGGCAATCCTTGTACAAGCAGATCTGGGACTATATAAAGCTCTTTTGTGGGCTGGATTTACCCTAAACATTGTAGTTTGCTGACACTAGATTTTTAAAATTAGCATTAAAAACCCAGATCCAGGAATCTGTTTGGTTTCATTCAGCACCATAAGATCCGTGTGACCCTGGGCCATATGCTAAAGCTCTCTATGTCTCAATATCTTAATCTATTAAGTGGTTATAATAACAGTCCTGGCCTTACAGAGTTTAGAGTAGTAGAGGATCCAAGTTAAACATCAGTAGGTAGTCTGGATCTTATCAGGTATTCAGTAAGCAATTTTTGAAATTGTTAACGGTTGTTATATTTGTTCTCATACTAAGTTAATTCTGTCGAAGCCACTATTAGCCTAAGTTTTGGAGGCAAGAAAATAAGAGAATAGTCTTGAACTGTCAAAATTGTAAAGCAAAAAAAAAAAAAAAATTGTAAAGCAATAATGAAGGAAAAGGTTGTATCAAGATTCTTTATACTATTTTTGCAACTTTCCTGTAAAATCCAAAATTATGTTAAAAAAAAAAACCCAAAACTCTTCGACTTACCCTGCTGGGATTATTTGGGAGAGAAGCATGCATCTGTGAGCCTTGACACTGCTTGGTTTTATGTAATTATACTCTTTTAATTTATCCCTTAACTTTTGTGAAAACATCACTCTATTTCAACCATGGTATGAGAACAAGAAAAAGTGTTTGTGTCCATATTTGGATTAGAGAGAAAAGGGGAACAATATATTCATGGGGTCCTGATAAGAGATAAGCAGAGAAAATTACAGTGAGAAATCTTCAATAATGAGGTGAAAATGCAGGAAGAAAGACTCCAGAAAGACAGTACTATTATATTTGTTCTCATTTCCTTCTGGAGATATTTCTTTCCTAGAGAAAATAGGTATTTATAAGCACCCACTATGCCAGGCACAGTAGTAGGTGTTTGGCATTCTCTCTCACTATTAACAATCCTGCGGGGGAGAAATACTATTGCCATTTTACAATGAAAAGAACTGAGGCTCAAAGAGAAAAATTAGGCTTCCCAGGACCACATAGTAAGCGAGGGTGTAGCAGGGGTTTAGGGTCAGAAACAACTGGGTTAAATGTCCATCAGTGAGTGAATGGATACAAAAATTGTGGTATATCCTTATAATGGAGCACGACTCAGCGTTAACAAGGAATGAACTATTGATGAACAAAACAACATGGTTTAATTTCAGAGTAATTGCACTGAATGAAAAAAGCCAGATAAAAAGAGCACACATTGTGCTCTTTATATAAATTCCATTTATAGAATTCTAGAAACTGCAAACTAATCTATAGTGACAGAAATCAGGTCAGTGGTTGCTTAGAGGTGGGGTGGAGCGGGAAGTGGCAGGAGAACATTTTGGAAACAAGTTTCTTTACCGATTGATGACACCTCCTCAGAGGGTCGGTGTGAAGATGAAAATAAATCAGTGAGTGAAGTGTTTACTATAGTGCCCGATACGATAGTAAGCAAGCATCAGAAATTAAATAAGTCCTAAACTCTGAGTTCTTCCTTCTCAGAGCTTTCTCCACTGCAGTTAGCAATGCTAGTCATGGTTACCTTTATTTATAGCTATGCTTCAAACACACTGATCTTAAGCCAAAACACAAGATCTTTCCACGGAACCACACCAAACGATGACAAATTTTATGATTTGAGTTCAGGGACACCATTCCTACTGGGGGACCAGGCCAGAATCTTCTACATAAAAGCTGTTTTGTCTTAGAGCCAACAGTTTGTCCAAGTTGTTGCTATTGTGCTCTTCCACTCCAGAAGTTCTCTTTAGTTCCTTTCCAGAATTCTTTTTCTTTATTAGTATTTTAGTTTTGTTCATACATTGTTTTCCTCATTTCCTTTAGTTCTTTGTCCATTTTCCTATTAGTTTTTGGAGCATATTTAAGACAGCTGTTTTAAAATCTTTGTCTAGTAATTCCTCACAGATGGTTTTGTTCCTTGGAATTAGCTATACCTTGTTTGTATGCCTTGTAATATTTTTGGTTAGACTAAACATTTGACTATTATAATGTGGTAACTAGAAGTCAAGTTCTTCCTTTTCTATTTTTTGGTTGTTGAAGGCTGTAGGAGCCAGGTGATTTAATGTCCTTCCCAAACTATTATTGTAGACTGTATTCCTTGTCATTGTGGTCACTGCAGTCTTTGTTCCTTGGCTTATGTTCAGCTAGTGTTGTAACAGAAATATCCTTTTTTTTTTTAAATTTTCAAATGTTTATTTATTTTTGAGAGAGAGAGGGGAGAGAGAGAGAGAGAGAGAGAGAGAGAATGAGCAGGGGAGGGACAGAGAGAGAAGGAGACACAGAACCCAAAGCAGGCTCCAGGTGCTGAGCTGTCAGCACAGAGCCTGACGTGGGGCTTGAACTCACAAACCATGAGATCATGACCTGAGCCGAAGTCGGACGCCTAACCGAACTAGCCACCTAGGTGCCCCATATCAGAAATATCCTTGAACACTTTGCAAATTGGCTCTGAGCCAGGGCCCTCCATCAACTTACTAGATTTCACTGTACCAAGGGATTAGCCCAAGGTGAAAGCATAGAGTCTTCTCTGGTGAAATCAGAGAATGTCTCGCCCTGAGCATGCACATGGCTTTCTAAATCCCCCCATATACGTAGTTGTTTCTGAATGTCCTAATTTCCCAAAGAAACTTTACCTAGCTTTTGCCTTAGGCAGTCTGTTGCACATTTCAACTGTAATCTCTGTCTCAGGTGTCTGAGGATTGTCAATTCACCTTTCAGTGTTTTTAAGCTCATTCACCTGAGTTCTGAGTTGGGCAAAACAGGACAGAACACCTTGCATCAGAGGCTGCCTCATATTAGTCTGCTAAGAGGCCATAACAAAATACCACAGCCTAGAGGGCCTAGACACCAGAAATTTATTTCTCACAGTTCTGGAGGATATAAAGTCCAAAATCAAGGTACCAGCCAATTCACTTTCTGGTGAGGGTTCTTCCTGGTTTGCAGATAGCTGCCTTCTGTGTCCTCACATGATAGAGAGAATGAGATCTGGTGTCTATTCTTACAAGGGCACCAGCTCTACTGGATGAGAGTGTCACCCTTAGGGCCTCATTTAACTTTTATCACTTTTTTTTTTTTAACTTTACAAGCCCTACAATCGCATTGGGGGTTAATGCAAATTTTGGGAGGCACAATTCAGTCCATAGCACCCCCAGATAGATTAGGACAACACAATAATCTCTGGACAAGGTCAGTTTGCTCCCTTCAGAACCAGAGAAACAGTGGCACACTGGAAGACGGGCAGCAGCTATTTTTTTAGTGCTACACTTGAAGACTCTGCCTCTTTATGATTTCAGTGGCATTATGACTGCTGCCTTAAGACTTTGCCCCTTTAAAACTACTGACATTCTAAGACTGTCCCCATACAGGGAAAAAAGTGAAGGAAAGACAAGTAAAATGACCACAAACTCTGCTGTTTTGAGGTGCTTTTTCTTGATATGGTGCTCACTGAAACTTTAAAAAAAACTTTTTTTTAGAGTTTGTTTTATTAATTTTGAGAGACAGAGAGAGACAGAGCATGAGCAGGGGAGGGGCAGAGAGAGAGGGAGACACAGAATCCAAAACAGGCTCCAGGTTCTCAGCTGTTGGCACAGAGACTGACATGGGCCTTGAACCCACTAGCTGAGAGAGGATGACCTGAGCCGAAGTTGGAAGCTTAACCAACTGAGTCACCCAGAGGGCCCTGCAGTACTTGCTGAAACTTTTAACTGTTTTCTAGAGTTCTCACAAGATTGGATCTGACCATTTCTGCTTATTTTTCAATGTTTCTGTGGGAGAGTGAGATCTTGGAATTTCCTACTCTGCCATTATGTATCTTACTCAAAACACTGTAATTTTTGCATGTTTTTCATAAGCCTTATGTTATTCTTCAGACCAAAGCTTTCACAATGCTTTTTACTTCTTATTAATGAAAAGAACTATTTAGATCTCTCTGAAACAAAATTATATTTATTAGAAATGTAGTTAAATGAATGGGAAAATTAGCCATGTAAACTAATAACAAATAAAGTGTAATTTAATAGGATAATACAATGTAGGGATCTATAGATCTCAAGAGCAGTCAGGCCACTTGCAGTATGGGCGCCATGGAAAATTTGTTCAAAGCTAGAAAGTGACTGTCTCCCCTTTCACTCCCTCTCTGGGAGTACCACAGAGCAGGGGCACTACCTTTTTCAGACAGTCCTCTTCACTTCTCTTCCTCTCTCCAGAGTACATTTCCCTTATCTCGGGTTTACAACCCTGGGTTACAAGTCCAGTTTGCATTACAGTTTTAATGTGCAATAGAAACTATGAAGATTCTCTCCTAATTCCAAATTCCCAGAACAGATAACCTGACTCATTTAGATTCCTCTGAGGATCAATGTCTATCCACTCAGCTATAACCGTGGTAAAGTGTCCTCTCATAAAAAGAACTATGGGGACTCAACCTGTAGATGAGAAGTGGAGGAAAAGGGATGAGGAAGAGGGTACTTCTCAATGGATGATAACCAGAAACCCAACAAAGTATCTACCACAATCCATTCTTAGATTTGTACATGTTTAAATACAACTTAAAAGAAATAAGAACAAAAATGTGCCACAATATACAGCTAAAATGTGCAAGACATTAGTTCTTTACAACAAACGTAGCATTTTAAACTAAAGCTAGCTTCACCTATTCCACTCACAACAAACGTTTTCTGCTTTTGTTGATCCACGAGGGAAAATAATGAAGGAATATTCTGATTCTTCTTCCAGGGAACTAGAGGAACACAGGGGAAGTGATCCCAGAAAGCCCAATCTCATAAATTGAGAATCTTACTCCAGATGACACAAGTTACTCAGTGTGACAATGGCAGTCTCTGCTTTCAAGCTAATATGTTGTGAGACATGCTGAGTCCTCTTCCTGTGAGGTTAAAAGTATTTCCTAAACTTTTTTTCCTTTATCACCTCCTCTGCTCCATTCTTCACCTTTATTCCTTTTATGTGTCAATCAATTAGAAAAGAACTCTAGCCTTTCCAACTGTCTCAAAATCTTGGCAGATTTTGTGAAAATGTAGCTGCGAGAAATAGAAACTGTTTAGAAATGCTCTTTTCCATAGTTCCATATGATGAAAGTACTTTATCCTGGCAGGTATTTTGTCTTCTCTTTTTTTAAAGATTTATTTTTATTCTTTTTTAAGTTTATTTATTTATTTTGAGAGAGAGAGAGAGCAAGCAGGGAAGAGGCAGAGAGAGAGGGGCGAGAGTGAAAACTCATGAATCATGAGATCATGACCTGAGCTGAAATCAAGATTCTGGTCCTTAACAAACTGAGCCACCCAAGTGCCCCCTGGCAGGTAGTTTCAATATGAAACGAGAAGCCCTATTTAAAAGCACACTCTCTCCACAAAAGAGAGATCTGTCCTTTTTTTTTTTTTAGAGTTCCTCTTCCTACTCAAGTTAATAAAGGTGGTAAGTACAGGGGTCATCTACAACTCCAAATAACCTGGTATTTAGTTAAGCCAGTAGTTACAGCTGATTTGGGGTCATACTGAAGACCAGAAAGCAAGAAAGAACAATATAACAAAACTATGGAGTTTAGATAATTCATCCACTATATAACCAGAACTTGAATCTTACACTAAAGCTTTATCTTACTCATCTTCACATATTCGCCTCTGGGGTTATCCACCAAACTGCGTATTATCGATAACTGCATAACCTCTGTTGTTCCATTTTATAAAGACTTCCCTGTGTGCCCAAGTCTTCCTCACTGAAAGAGCAAGATAAATATTCTATCATTTATTTTCTTGCTGTTGGGTGCAATTTTGCTCTAAGATAAACTCTTAGACCAAATTATTGGTTAAATGTATGTTTATTACTACGTATGCTTAACTACCACTATTACCACAAAGAGGGGCACACACCCAACCGCAATTACAAATTAATTCATGAAAAGGAAAAGGAGGCAGTCATAATTATGTATTCTTTTTAAAGTGCAATAAATTTTCAACAGGCTAATAAAATGAGATCTGACATATAATAACCTACCCTCCTGCCATACTCTTAAATCTTACTGCTTACTATGAATGATGCTAATATTTTATAAATGTACACAGTAAAATCAGTAATAAGTTATCACCTCTTGAAAGAAAACTCTTCATGGTGTACAAACCTAAAATATTTAATGCTTAATTGCTTGAAAATAAAATAGGATAGACCTCATGAGCCTAATGTAATTAAAAGAATGTCAATGCTTTTCAATTATAGTCACACATAATGTGATTAATCACCTTTTAAGGCAGGTTGGGATTATTTCCCCCCAATTTATGGAGAGGGAAATTGAGATTTAGAGAGTTTAGGTGACTTGCCACAGGCCTCTAAGTTAATCAGTGATAAAACTGGGACTGTGGTAAGTCTCTAGGGTTCCACTGCTCCATTCACTGTATGTTTCCCCCAGGGTTACCTATGTTTACGTTGCAGTAAGATTCACAGGTGACTTCTTTATGGTCATGCACAAAGACCTTATATAATACAGATGCCAGGGATCAAAGATAACACCAGCATTTTATATAACCCTTTATTTTTAATTTATATATTATTTAAAAAATTTTTAATGTTTTATTTATTTCTGAGAGACAGAGAGAGAGAGAGTGCGTGAGCAGGGGAGAATCAGAGAGAGAGGGAGACACAGAATCAGAAGCAGGCTCCAGGCTCTGAGCTAGCTGCCAGCACAGAGCCCGATGTGGAGCTGGAACCCACGAACCGCTAGATCGTGCCCTGAGCCGAAGTCAGACGCTCAACCGACTGAGCCACCCAGGTGCCCCTAATGTAATCCTTTAAAGTGTAAAAGATCTATTCTACTTCATTGAATTGCTTATTCATTCAAACAACAAATCATTAAACACCTGCGAATGTGGCACCCATTGTGCTAGGCTCTATTATACCCAGCTGTATTAGTTATCTTTGCTGCATAACAATTTATCCCAAAATTTCATGGCTTATAACAGCAAACATATATTATGCTATAGTTTCTGTGGGCCAGGAATTTGGGAGCAGATTAACTGAGTGGATCTGGCTCAGGGTCTCTCCTAAGGTCAGTAAAGATGTTGATGAGGGATGCGGTCATCTGAAGGCTTGACTAGGGCGCTCGAACATGTGCTTCCAAGTTCACTCACATGGCTATTGTCAGGAGTCCTTGGTTCCTCAGTGGCCGGAAGTCTTTATTACTTATAATGTGGGTCTTTCTATACAGTTGCCTGAGGGGTACCTGAATGGTGCAGTCGTTTAAACATCCGACTTCAGCTCAGGTCATGATCTCACTGTCAATGAGTTCAAGCCCCTTATTGGGCTCTGTGCTGACAGCTCAGAGCCTGGAGTCTGCTTCGGATTCTGTGCCTCCCTCTCTCTCTGCCCCTCCTCCCCCCTCTCTCTCAAAAATGAACAAATGTTAAAAAAAATAAATTAAAAAAAAGTTGCCTCTGAGAGTCTTGTGACTTGACAACCATCTTTCCTCAGCAAGCAATCCCAGAGAGAGAAGAAAAAAACTGGCATATGCTTTATGATCTTCTCTATAAACTCACACTACATTATTTCTACATTCTATTCATGAGAACAAGTCACTAAACACAGTCCAAACTCAAAGAGAGAGAAATTCAGTTCCACCTTTTGTAGGAAGAAGCATCAAAGAACTTGTGGATATATTTAAAAGCCACTATATCAGTGAATATAATTTAATTTACAGAAGTTAATCTACTTCTTACAAAATGATTTGTTAATCTCATTATAACATGTAGGTATTTTAAGGAAAACTAAGTGTATTAGAGAGTAATTTCTTTATGGTTGCTGTTTGTTTCCATTTTGTGTCCTTATTTTTATTTCACTCTATTAAAAAATTCTACACACAGTGCGAAATAAATTATGACTTGTCCTATCTTGTATCAATTTGGAATTGTATTCAGTGCGTATAACAGAAAACCCAAACAACAAAACCTTAAGTAGGAGGGATTTATTTTCCCTCACATAACAACAAATCTAGAAATAGGCCATCCAGAGCTAATCAGCTGGCCCTGCAAAGCAGTCACAAGCTCTGGAACCTTTGGCTTCCTACACTATTAATACTGTGAGGCTTTGGTTATTATGGTTGAAATATGGTTACTCCACCTCCAGCATCATGTCACTGTTCCAGGTAAGAAAAAAACATAAGTATAGGTCCAATGGCTAAAAGGGCATTTCTTCCATAAAACATTGGGCCTCTCCTAGCAATATCCATTTTCATTTTCTTGATGGGTCACACGGCCAGCCATGGCTTATCAAAATCTGGAGAAGTAAATATTTTTAACTAGACACACCATCACCCTGAAAAAAAAAATCAGAGTTCTGCTAGTAAGGAAGAAAGCATTTTGCTTTACACAACCAGCAGTGTCTAAACCCTGCTTCAAGGAGCCTCAACGCACATTATTCTGCTCCAACGAGCTTTAACACACATTATTGAAACACCACACTAGACAAACAAACATACTGTCCAAGATTTATTTGTTTCAAATGGGAGAATCTAGTCACTGGGAGTCTCATATATAAAATATATTTTTCAAAAGTAACCACAACTTTCTTTTTTCTAGTTGATAACATTGAAGAATTGGCTGACATTAATGTCACTTCTCAGAATCCATGCAAGGAGATACAGTTGTGCAAAGGTAGGTGCATAAGGAAGTCCATCAAAGAGTTGTTTACAATATTAAAAATTTGGTAAAAAAACAAAATATCAATAGAAAACTGATTAGATAAATAATGGTACATCCATTTAATGGGCAATGCAAGTTTTAAAAATGATGTTAATCGGGGCGCCTGGGTGGCTTAGTCGGTTAAGCGTCCGACTTTCGCTTAGGTCATGATCTCGCGGTTCGTGGGTTCGAGCCCCGTGTCGGGCTCTGTGCTGACTGCCAGCTCAGAGCCTGGAGCCTGTTTCAATCTGACTCCCTCTCTCTCTGACCCTCCCCTGCTCACGCTGTCTCTCTCTCCTAGAAATAAATAAAAAACATTTAAAAAATTAAAAAAAAAAATGATGTTAATCATGATATACTGTTCAGTGAGAAAAGAACTATATACATAATAAGATCCAGTTTATGAAATATTGTATTTTTATGTCTTTATGTGTTTTTTATTCTTTATATCTGGAAGAATGTAACAAACATTTTATAAAATGGTTATCTGTGGATTTTTTTTTGTATTTGTTTGAATAACTATGTACTGTTTTCATGCAAATAACAGCTATTTTCGAAAATACCCAACAGGATGGGAGGGGCTGACTTGATCTAGTTTTTGTTCATATCATTATTACTTCCTGCCAGTAATTTTCTTAGACATGCTATGGCTGAACCTATCTCTGGAAGGGTTTCTTATCTTTGCTCAATGGAAAAAGCAAAGTTATTTCTTACTCATTAAACATTTCAATACAAGTAAACTTTTTTTTCAATAAAATTAAAATGACGTAAGGTATCTTGAGTTTTTGTTTTGCTTTCCATTTGGAACATTATGACCTCTGGAAAGGTCTCCTTTTCCTGTTTTACAGTAGTTGTGGAAAGAAAGGCGGTGAGACTGGGCAATTAACTATACACAGGTTGGGAAAGAGAGAAGAGGACACAAGCAAGGGTCTCAGGGAAAGAAATCTGGATGGATGAGCCAGAGAAAAAGTACTAACCTGAACATCAGAACACGTGCACTTCTAGCATGGGTCTATCAGTTTTTCGGACCTTAGTTTTCTCATCTGAAAAATAAAAGATTTAAATAAGAACCGCTAGATGTCCTTCAATTCTTTTCTAAGATTCTTTTGGATCTATTAACGGCATATCAGGGCAAACTATAGTAGAACTGAATCTAAACAAATTAAAGGAAAAAGAACAACTTACATACACTGCTCCTTATTTCTCCCAGACATGTTAAGTAACTTGCTAAGGTTGCACAGCAAATAGGAGGAACCAAGATTCCATCCCAGAGCCCACACTCTTAAAGGCTATGGGAGGGGCGCCTGGGTGGCTTAGTTAAGCACCCGACTTTCGCTTAGGTCATGATCTCACGGTTCGTGGGTTCGAGCCCCGCGTCGGGCTCTGTGCTGACTGCCAGCTCAGAGCCTGGAGCCTGTTTCAGTCTGTGACTCCCTCTCTCTCTGACCCTCCCCTGCTCATGCTGTCTCTCTCTCTCTCCTAGAAATAAATAAAACATTAAAAAAAAAAAAAGAATTTTAAAGGCTATGGGAAAGGCACTGAAGAACTGACTGAGGAAGGCGTTTAAAAGAAGGGCAGCTTTCTCACCCTCAAGTTAAGGCCTTGTAGGTGATGGTTAAAGCCAAGACCTTATCCCCACCTCCTGGCTGCCGTGGGGTTGACTCAATGATTCACAGGCTTCTCCGTCTAATCGAAAAGCAGCTTTCTGATTCAACGTCCTTGGGCCAACGAAAAGAAAGATGAGTTTTACAAAGCCCTAAGGAAGCTCTTCCTGTTATTGCCAGACAGCACTGAAGTAATGACAGAACCGAACTACAGAAGGCTTTGTGGTACCACTGTTTTCAACCCTTCCGGGTTCACACATCTGGTTACCCAGCACCCGTTTGCATACCTCATCTTGCTGTATTTCCTTTCATTAAGGACTGAGAGATACTGAGTACAGAGAGTTCGGGGTGGGTGGGAGAGTGGGGGACTGGAGAAAAAAGAACGGGAAGCAGGCTGGAGGCCAAAAGACTTCTGCAGGCTTAGAGCCTGTCCCTCACACAGAGGTCCCTCAGGTATCTCCAGCCTCAGTCCCTGCAGTTTCACTGCTTAGTCTCTCTCAAGGTCCGGAAGCTGCTGTAAAACCTTATAGAAGGACCAGGAAGGAGAAGGCCAGCAGCGAGGAGCCGCAAGTGGGCAGCGACTCCGGCTCGCAGAAGACCCGACTTCCCAGACCCCTTCGCAGAAGGGCGGGGCGTGAGCTTGGCGGCCAATCCCTGCGCCCGCACGTCGCCATGATCCCGCCCCACCCTGCCCCCCTCGCTCCGCCCTTCCCCGGGGCTGGTGCGGCGGCGGAGACGTCAGCGCTAGGAGACCCCTGGGTGGCGGCTGCGCCGTCGGCGGGCCGCGGCCTGGACGCGCTGCGGGGAGGGGCGGAGCGAGCGGGCGGGAGCGCGAGCTGGGCCCGCCTCGGCCGCCGCCGCCGCCGCCGCCAGGGAATAATCTGGGCGGCAGCCGGCGGCCCCCGCTAGCGGCCACGAGCCACTTCTGCGGGTGCCGGGAGGAGCTAAGGTTGCCGGTCTCCTGTCGTTCCCCTCTCCGCCCCCCAGGAGGGGCGAGAGGCAGCCGCGGCTTCTGTCAGGTACGGCCGGCGGAGGCGCCCTCAGGCTGCGGGTCCAAGGTCTCGGCTCCCCTCGTCCTCCCCGCTCGGAGTGTGTTTTTGGGGGAGCGTGGAGGGTGGCACCAAACCCGGGCGCAGCCAAACAGGTGTCTCGGGGTCGCCGCCGGGGCTGGAGACTTGCGAGCTGCTGAGGGAGGCGCGGGGTACTTCCTGCTCCCGGCGCCACTGTGAACTGCCATTGGGGCCGCCTGCCCACCGGGCCGCTATTTTGTTGACGAGTAGCCTCCTCTTCGTGGTGGGTTCTTCCTTTCTGCGCTGTGGTGCCCCTCACCTCCTCTTCGCGCGCCGCCCGCCGTCGGGCGGCGGCAGTGAGGCGCGAGCTGCGTCGCGGTCGCGGCGGGACCACTTAGCGGTCCTGCCCGCGGGGCCCTCCCCTCCCCGCCCCCCCCCACCCGCGACCCGTGGGTCGGGCGGGACTCGGGGCTCAGGTGTGGCCACCTTCCGCGGGAGCCGTCGGGCTGCCGGGCAGCGCGAGTGCCGGGCGAGCGAGCGTCTTCCTCGAGTGCCGGGGGACTTCCTCGGGGCTTTCTTGGATCATCAGGTTCGTGGCTGATTTATTTTTTAAAATTTCACTGCCTCTGGCAGAAAGAGCTAGCCAGGTGTGTTTGGCTCACTCGCTGCGTAGAGAAGGAGGCGAAGAGTTTATTTCTCCGCCCCCCGCACCCCCTTGCGAGTGTGAGAGTAGTAGGTGCTGACAAGTTGGCCATACGGCTTCGAATTTGGATAAATTATATACTCTTAAAAGAAGAATGTAATTTGGGAGTAGGGATTTATTCTTCCCTAGTTCTTACTCTCGTCTCATTATTCTTCTTAAATAATAAGAAAGCACCACATGCTCTGGAAAAGATTGGATTTATAATCTAGTTTTCTAAATTCGTTATAGATACTGTAGTGTATCTTTTTAACGCTTTTCAGGTTGGAAACTATTAGGCTAATCATGACGGGACTTCGGTATGAATTAAAAAGTTAGTTATAAAGGTAGAACTTTAACACATTAAAGTGAATAATTAGGCCAACGTGACCTGGACAGAAATATGTTCATTTACTAAAAGTTAAGCGCAGGATATGGATAGCTGGGCCTGGGCGCCAGGAACAAGGGTTGTGGAGTTCAACTTGTTTAATTCTGGCGAAGGTTAGACAGTGGGAACTGAATTTTTAGGAGATATTTAAACAACTTTCCCTACCCTATCGGACAACTGTCAAGTGAGCCTTATGCACATGATGCCGTGTGTTCTGAGAATTGTATGTGGTAAACTACACTTAATTTGTTTCCCACTAGCTAGTATATATTGATGTGCAATTTAAGTGAATATAAAATTTCAAGTTACCAAACAGTTAACTCTTTTCACCATATGTTAAGTAAAACAGTGATTTAGTAAGGAAAGTATGACTCACTTAAAATCTTTATAGGAAAAGAGCATGGTTTTTCAGTACTAGTGGAGAACTATTAAATATCTCTCTTAAATATGCCTGTAATTTGTATGTTTCTGTATCTTTTTATTTAGGCTTCAGCGTTTAAAAATATTTTGTGGTTAATACTCATTTAAGGATAGATGCAGTTTTTCTTAAATATGCTTTTTTGTATAGATTATACTAGATTGTGTTTCTGAGTAAATTTAATATCCAGAAATTCTTAGAATTTTATCACAAACTTATTTAGTAGTACATATAATGAATTAATTTTCACTCAGTCATAGAAATACAAAAGGGTGTCATTTAGGCATATGCTGGTTACTATTTGTATATTGACTTTTGGTCCCTAAGATAAAAATTGCATTTTACAGCTTATAGACTTCGTAAACCATGGTAATTTAAAATAGAGCTTTTGTGTGATGAAATTATTGATAGGAATTCTTGTGACATTGTAGCTGTAAACAAATGTTAAATGGAAAAGGGACAACTTGGTGAAATTTATTTCACATTCATTTAAAATTTTAAGTTTCCTAATACATCGATGTTACTTTTAGAAGATTTGTTGAGATTTGAATAAAGACGCAAAATGGAAAGAAAAGTGTGACACAACTTTTTTGCTCCAAATTCATTACAGTTTAAGGCCATTCTTTTAAAAGAAGGAAGAAAGAAAAGGAGGATTGTTCTACAAAAGAGTAGTTAGCGTTTTATCTTAAAAACTAAATGTATATCTTAATGTGTACTTAAATTTTCAATTTGCAACTAATTCAAATGACCAAGTAGAAAATACATACCAAATCTGTAATGTGTTAAAAAAAGAAGTTTCTTCAGAGAAAAAATATAAATCAATTGATAATCGAGAAATAGAAATAACCATAAGAAAGTAGGAGAAACCAAACAATCTGAATAAATTATCTAGAACCTGTAGTATTGGCAGCCTTGCACATTGAAGGGACACACTGAAGTCAGGAAAAGGCAATATTAGGTGGGAGAGATTCTGAAACAGGAAACCTGATTAGTTTACAACTAAAGCTATATATTAAAGCATGTGAACTGGTAGAAATTAGATAGTAGCCAAATTTGAAATTATATATGGTTTGGTGTAGTAATTTGCTTTTTTGGTCTTTGTATTATTTTCCTAGGGCTGCCATACAAAGTATGGCAAACTAGGTGATTTAAAACAACAGAAATTCGGGGTGCCTGGGTGGCTCAGTCAGTTAAGCATCTGACTTCGGCTCAGGTCATGATCTCGGTTTGTGGGTTCAAGCCCCGCGTCGGGCTCTGTGCTGACAGCCAGCTCAGAGCCTGGAGCCTGTTTCAGATTCTGTGTCTCCTCTCTCTGACCCTCCCCTGCTCACGCTGTCTCTCTCTCTCTCTCGGAAATAAAAAGTATTAAAATTAAAAAAAATAAAATAAAACCACAGAGATTCATCAACTCAGTTCTTGAGGCTAGAAGTCTGAAATCAGATGTTAGCAGGGCCATGGTCTCTAGGTTCTAGGGGTGAATCTGTTCAGGTCTCTGAGCTTCTTGTGTCATTGGCAGTCTTTTATGTTCCTTGACTTGCCACTCTATCACTCCATTCCATTCTTTCTTTGTGTCTTTTCATATGACATCCTCCCTTATAAGGACACCAATCATATTGGCTTAGGGTCCACCCTGATGACTTCATCTTAACTTGATTACATCTGCAAAGACCCCATTTCCAAATAGGTCACATTTATCTTTTTTTTTTTAATTTTTAATATTTGTTTATTTTTGAGAGGCAGAGAGAGACAGAGCACAAGCAGGGGAGGGGCAGAGAGGGAGACACAGAATCAGAAGCAGGCTCCAGGCCTCGAGCTGTCAGCACAGAGCCCCACACAGGGCTTGAACCCACGGACTGTGAGATCATGACCTGAACCGAAGTTGGACGTTCAACCGACTGAGCCACCCAGGCGCCCCGTCACATTTATCTTTTACAGTGTTGAGTAAATTTTTAGCCCCATAGGGCAGACCAAATCAGAGGGTGTAGATGGGAATAGAGCAGGGACATCTAAATTTACTTATTTATCATTTACTTATCTCACTGCTGACTCTGAACCAGGTTGTAGAGAGAAAACAGACAGACAAAAAGCTCTGTCCTGGAGAAGCTTACATTCTAAAATGTTGGTTCTCAAAATGTCCCTGGATCTGCAGCATCAGCATCATCTGGGAACTTGTTAGTAATGCAGATTTTCAGGCTTAACACCCACCCCATCCCCCATTCAGAAATTGTTTTAACAAGACTTTCAGATGATTCTAATGCAGACTCAGATTTGAGAATCAGTGAACGAGATGGAGAAAAGAGATTCTCTCCCTCTTTCTTATTAACAAAGTAAATAAAATACGTAATATATTAGATGTTGATAGGTGCTGTGGGTAAGAATAGGGAAAACCCCCTGAGAAGTAAAGGTCTGAAGAAGCTGGGGTAAGCCGTGTGGGTATGTAGAGGAGTTGTGTTCCCAGTAGAACAACAGGTACCCAGACCCTCATATGTTTGAGGAACAGCAAGGAGTCCAGAGAGAACACAGCAAGGGAAACAGTAGTAGGTTCAGTTTATGAAACTTCTCTTTGTTCCTTTTTGAATTGTAGAAACCAAACACTAGGAGGAAAGGTCAGAACAAGAAGAGTGAGGATAGGATGGCAGACTGTTAAGGTTCATCTTAAGGTTTTGGCTTTGTCTCTGAGTGAGACTGAGAAGATACTGAAGGATTTTGAGCAAATGACTAATGTCTTTTTTTTTTTTTTTTTTTTTATGTTTTATTTATTTCTGAGAGAGAGAGAGAGAGAGAGACAGCATGAGCAGGGGAGGGTCAGAGAGAGAGGGAGTCACAGACTGAAACACGCTCCAGGCTCTGAGCTGGCAGTCAGCACAGAGCCCGACGCGGGGCTCGAACCCACGAACTGCGAGATCATGACCTAAGCGAAAGTCGGACGCCCAACCGACTAAGCCACCCAGGCGCCCCAGACTAATGTCTTTTTAAAGGGATCACACTGGTGAAATGGACTGGTAAAAATGGATTGAAGAAGCGGGGGTGATGGGTATGGAGGAGGGTACTTGTTGGGATGAGCACTGGGTGTTATATGGAAACCAACTTGGTAATAAACTATTTAAGGGGAAAAATGGATTGAAGAAGGCTGTAAAGGGAAAAGTTGATTAGGAGCCAGTTATACTAGTTGAGAGAGAAATAGAGAGGGTGAGAAGAAGGGAGAAAAGAAGGAGATTGGACTAGGGTGGTAGCAATGGAGAGGTTAGAAGAGGGGTACAAGATTAAAAACATACAGGACTGTAGTTAAAAATAAAGTTTTTTCTCTTCTACTCTAGTTACTTCAGTCACGGAGTTGCCTGCCTCAAAGGTAACTGGTGTTACAACTAGACTTTATATATTCTTCCAGAGATATTTTATGTATATATGTGATAAACAGATTTTAACAGGTTAGTAGAGTGGTTCTTAACTGGAGCTGATTTTGTCGCTTGGGACATTTGGCAACGTGGAGACATTTTTAGTTGTCCCAACCAGGGGAAGTGCTACTAGTATCCAGTAAGTAGAGGCCACAGATGCTTCTAAGCATCTTACAGTGAACAGGGCAGCCACCACAAGAGAGAATTATCCAGCTCAAGATGTCAGTTGTGGCAATAAAAAACACTGGCTTAATGGGACTTAGAGAGGTTGAGGCACAGATAGTGAAGGGAAGATAGTATTGTGTAGACAGAGAAGACAGTAGGATACAGGAGCCCACTGCACTGAGATGTTTAGTGAACTGCAGGTATTTCAGGATGCTGAAGAATAAATTATAAGGCATGGGGTATTGAAATACGAGGCTGGAAATTTGGACAGAGTCTAGATCAAGGAGAGCCTATATATAACATGTTAATTAAAGATGCTTAGTTTTTGTCTTATAGGCAGTGGGGCTCCATGGAGGATTCATGGAGTGACTTGGTCAGCTTTTCATTTTAGATAGATCATTCTGGGGCACCTGCGTGGTTTAGTAGATAAAGCGTCTGACTCTTGATTCCAGCTCAGGTCATGATCTCACGACCATGAGATCAAGCCCCCACTGGGTTCCGTGCTGGGTTGGAGCCTGCTTAGGATTTTTCTCTTTCTCTCTGCCCCTAGTTCTATGCACTCTCTCTCAAAAAATAAAAATAAATCTTTTATCTTACACAATTTTAATGACTGAAGTTTTGTTGTGGAAGAAAATAGTTTTGAAAGGGTAAAGTGGAGACTAACAGATAAAGCATTATCTCTTTGTTGTGAAGTGAAAGATGTATATACATTTATGCTGATACAGACATTACCCTTTTTGCAAAATAGAGAGATGGGAGAGAAAACATACTCTTTCTTTATAGACTTTTTAAATTTATGTTTTAGTTTGGGTTTTTCATTTGTATTCTTTGCATTTAATTAAAAAGTAGCCGCTACACCTTACTAGCAAAAAATCATAATCTGCCAAATCTGCAAAGCTTTTCCTTTTTAGCACATTTAGATCATTAGACAGCTGCAGAGTATTCTGTGGTATGGATGTACCTTGTTTATTTAACTAGTTCCTTATCAACAAGCAAACATCTTATGGCAATGGCTGCCATGAATGTTTTTGTAGACTTCTTTGTTTCTCTCCATAAGATAAATTTCTCTCTTTTTGAAAAAAAAAATTATTTTGAGAGAGAGAGTTGAATTGTGGGAGAAGCAGAGAGAGGAAGGGGGAGAGAATCCTAAGCAGGCTTCGCACTGTCAGTGCAGAGCCCAATGGCAGAGCTCGAACTCGTGAACTGTGAGATCATAACCTGAGCCAAAGTTGGATGCTTAACCTACTGAGCCACCCATATGCCCCCATAGGAGAAATTTCTGGTGATGAAATGATGGGTCAGGTCATACTCATTTAAAAATTTTAAAATACATTCCCAAATTGCCATTCCAAAAGACAGTAAATATGTATATTGTGAGAAAGAATGCAGGAGTGCCAGTTTTCTCTACCATGTCATTACTGTGTATTACTAAACATTTTTTTTTTTACCAGTGTGATAGGTTAAAATACTATCTGCATTTGATTTTGTTTTCTTTAATGTGAATTTTTTTTTCTTTCAGAGAGAGAGAGCAGGGGAGGAGGTTTGGGGGAGTGGTGGGGAGAGGGAGAGAATCTCAAGCAGGTTTCACACCCAGCACAGAGCCTGATGCGAGGCTCGATCCTATGATCCTGGGATCATGACCTGAGCTGAAATCAAGAGGTGGATGCTCAACCAACTGAGTCACCCAGGCACTCCTCTTTGACCATTGTGTTTTCTTCTTCTGCAAATCCTTTATTTATCTGTTTTTTAATTTAATTTAATTAAAAAAAATTTTTTAGTGTTTATTATTTTTGAGAGAGACAGAGACAGTGCGAGCAGGGGAGGAGCAGAGAGAGAGGGAGACAGAATCTGAAGCAGGCTCCAGGCCCCAAACTGTCAGCACAGAGCCTGATGCGGGGCTCAAACTCATGAACCATGAGATCATGACCTGAGCAAAAGTCATACGCTCAACTAACTGAGCCACCCAGGTGCCCTTCTTTATCTGTTTTTATATTAGATTAAGTTTTTTGTCTTTTTTGTTATGATATTTCTTGGCAATTTTGCCGTACAGATTTTTCAAACATTTTATATAGTAGGAACATGTCTTTGAAACAGCAGTTTCATTGCCATAAATTAAATCAATGAATAATTTCAGTTTCCTATAGTTACAGCTTCTGAGTTTTGAGAAGATCTCAGTTCATGATATAAAATTGATAAAAATGGGGTGCCTTTATCATTTGGCTCAGTCTGTTAAGCATCCAGCTTTGGCTTAGGTCATAATCTCATGGCTTGTGGATTCGAGCTCCACGTTGGGCTCTCTGCTGACAGCTGAGAGTCTGGAGCCTGCTTCAGATTCTGTGTCTCCCACTCTCTCCGCCCCTTGCCCCTCTGTAAAATAAACATTAAAAGAAATTTTTAAAAAATGAAAATGATGTTTTCTTCTAGTTTTGTTTTAATTTCATTTTTTTAGAATATTGAAATTTTAGAAACATTTGGAATTTGAAAGAGGAAGGTAGGGATACAGCTGGCTGCTTTTTATCTTTTTCTGAAAAAACTATTTCAATATCATTACTTGAATAAGATATCTTTTTCTTGACTTAATATGGTATGTATATTAGGTATTAAATTTCCATATATACTTTTTTTTTTAAATAAACTATTTTGATCTGGTAAAGACCACCAGGGGTATATATCTTTAGGCCGACAGAGGTTAATTAACTTGCTCCTCTGAGGGAGATCACACACCAGAGGAGCATTTTACTAAATAAAGAAGAAACAAGGTTATTATAGGATTTTGGAGAAGGGTGGAGTTTAGACAAAATTTAAATGAAGCAGTATTTGATAAGTTTGAAGTACAGCAAGGCTGTGCTTCAAGGGGTTAATTAACATCACACCTGGGCTGAGAAGCAAACCCAAAGTCCTGTTTCCTTAGAGACTACACAGTAAAGATAAATGTGGAATGTTGTGTCTGGGAAACCCTATCTGAAGTTCTGAGTTGGAAATTAAGCCTGTTGCTGTTTGATTAATGATCTGTCATTTATGCAAGAATGGGATGTTCCAGTCTCACTGATATACTTTCAGATAGCTTACTTCTGACAGTGTGGCTGTAGAGAAAAACAATCTCTCAGCATTATGTCTGTAGTATAAATTAAAAGCATTAAAAATTTTTTTCTTTACAGATTCATAGATAAATTGATATGTCTATTCAGCATGAATATCAAGTTGTTTTAATTACTATACCACTGTTTATCATAGGTAATGTATTTTAATCTTTGGTAGGATTAATCTTCCCTCCATCCTGCAGTGCTCCTTTCGGGAACTTCCCAGTTATACTCATATATTTATTTTTCCACAAAATCTTGTATTTTAAGTGGCTTCCTTTCTTTTAAGGACTGAATAATATTCCATTGTATGCAGATAACACATTTTGCCTATTTATTTATCCATTGATGGACACTTGGATTACTTCTACATTTTAGCTACTATGAATAATGTTGCTCTAAACAAGGGTATACAGATACCTCTTTGAGACTCTGCTTCCAATGCTTTGGGTCATAAACCTAGAAGTGGAAGTACTGGATCCTGTGGCAATTCTAAATTTAAATTTTTTTGTGTAACTACCATACTATTTTCCACAGTGGCTGTACATTTTACATTCCTGTACATTTTATCTTACAGTGCACACGTTTGCATTTCTCCACATCCTCACCAACACTTGTTATTTTAATAGTGGCTGTCATATTGTATCTCATTGTAGTTTTGATAGCATTTTCCTGATGATCAGTGATGTAGAGCATCTTTTCATTTTCAGCATGCTCATGCTTATCTGCCATTTGTGTGTCTTGTTTGGAGAAATGTCCATTCAAATCCTGTGGCCATTTTAGTGGTTTTGTTACATTTTAGGAGTTCTCTATTTATTCTGAATATGAATCCTCCATCAGATAGATGACTTAGAGATATTTCTTCCATGCTGTGGGTTGCCTTTTTACTTTGTTGATAGTATCTTTTTGTTTTTTAAGTATTTATTTACTTATTTTGAGAGAGAGAGAGAGAGAGAGAATGTGCAGGGGAGGGGCAGGGGAGGGGGGACAGAGAATCCAAAGCTTCAAAGCAGGCTCTGTGCTGATAGCAGAGAACCTGATGCAGGGCTCCAACTCACAAACTGAGATGGTGACCTGAGCTGAAGTCAGATGCTCAACCGACTGAGTTATCCAGGTGCCACTGTTGATAGTGTCTTTTGATACACAGTATTTTAAAACTTTCATGAAGGCCAGTTTGATTAATTTTCTCTTGTATGTACCTTTGATGTCCTGTCCAAGAAATTGTTCCCAATTCCAATATCATTTTTTCTTCTAAGAGTTTAGAGTTTTAGGTCTTATGTTTAGGTCTTTTATCTGTTTTGAGTTGATTTTTGTACATGGTATTACGTGAGGGTCTAGATTCATTCTTTAACATGTGGATATCCTGTTCTCTGAGCACATTTTTTGAAAGACTGTCCTCTCTTCTTGTATGGACTTGGTTCATTTGTTGAAAATCTTTTAACCATAAATGCAAGAGTTTATTTCTGGGCTCTCTATTCTAATTCCATTGGTCTATATATCTTATTTTTATGCCAGTGCCACTGTTTTGATTATTGTAGCTTGAGCATGCAAAAAAATATTTATGTTCCCATGGAACAGTAACAAAAAGGTATTCTCATTTTTGATTTTCTGAATCTGAAATTTTGGGAATATTTTATTTTTATTTTTTTTATTTTTAGGAGAGAGAGAAAGACAGCGTGAGCAGGGGAGGGTCAGAGAGAGAGGGAGTCACAGACTGAAACAGGCTCAAGGCTCTGAACTGGCAGTCAGCACAGAGCCCGACGCGGGGCTCGAACCCATGATCCGTGAGATCATGACCCAAGCGAAAGTCGGACACTCAACCGACTAAGCCACCCAGGCGCCCCTGAAATTTTGGGAATATTTTTAAAAAAATAGAATTATAGCTTGAAACTTGTTTGTGAACTGTTATAATTTTTGGAAGGTTTATTAATTTGTTTCTTATCCTTACGTACTTTTTCAGGATTCATAAAATTCCACGGTCCTTTCTAGCACTAGGGTTGCATAACCATCCTCATGAAATACTTCAGGGTCATTAGGTGACAGCTCTGTGTTAATTTTCTATTTCTATAATAATAAATTAGTACTAGAAAATGCTTTTAGTGTCTCTGTCTCCGAATTAATATGTAATTCTATTATAGTTAGAGTTTAGATATATCAAAGAAAATAATATATGGTTCATATTGTATGTCTGCTTTATGCCTTTAGGTTTCAAACTATGGAACCATATATGGTTTTTTAAATTTAGTAGATTAGATGGTATATAGATCTCTGTTTGCAAAAATCATAAAAATCATTTCAACTGTATTCCCCCTTTCAGTAAGACAAACATGCAAACATGTGAATGCACTTTATAAGCCAGACAATGTGTTAGGTCCTGGAGATGTAGAGATAAGAACCTATCCATTTTTCTTTATTTTTTTAAAAATGTTTGTTTATTTTTGAGACAGAGACAGAGCATGAATGAGAGAGAGGTAGACAGAATCCGAAGCAGGCTCCAGGCTCTGAGCTGTCAGTGCAGAGCCTGATGGCGGGGCTCAAACTCACGAACCGTGAGATCATGACCTGAGCCGAAGTTGGACGCTCAACCACAGAGCAACCCAGGCGCCCCAAGAACCCATCCATTTTTCTTTAAGGAGCTCTTAGTCTAGTGGGAAAGAGATGCACATACTATAATGCAGTATGATATTTACATAGTAGGAAGTGTGAATAAAGGAACAAGGAAACATTTGAGGGAGAGCAGTTAATTTGACCATGGGCAATAGGGAAGAGTGATCCTGGAAAGTACTGAAACTAAGAAACCTTGAAAGAATCATGCATCTGTCCAGTAGACAAAATTGGGGAAAGCACACCATGCAAAAAGAATAGAATGGCAGAAGTCATCCATGTGAAAGGTCATGGCAAATGGGAAAATGGGTGAATAGTCTTTACAGATAAGAGAGTATGAGAAATACGAGAACAGGAAGATAAACTAGAGCCAGTCTTCTTATACCAGGTAAGAAGTATGGACTTCATCCTGTGGCACTGGAAAGTGTTATGTTTTTTAAACAAGACTGCTATGTGAAGCCTCTATGAAGTTGTTGGTGAAGAGAAGTTAAGAGACCTGAGCGTAGAGAAGAATGATCAAGACATGGAGAGAGGAAAGTGGCATTTCGGAGGGATAAAATAGATGTGGAGATATAATCAGATTTGGGGGTTTGGGAGAAGAATAAAGAGATAGATACTTTGCTCCCTTATTTCAAGCCAGCTAATGTTTATTGCACTATCATCTTGTGGAGAACATCATAATTGGTAACTCTGAGAGGAAAGATACTGTTTTGTGCCTTCTGGTAGTTTACATTCTGTAAACAGGAAAAAATAAATATATCCTTAGCTCCTAGGATAGTGTTTGACACATTAAAAGGTACTCAATCATTAACACTTTTCAAAGATCACATAGAACCTCACAATCAAATTAAAGTTGTATAAATCTCAAGTGGTAATTCTATTTTTTAAAAATGTTTTCTCTAATCCCAGATTTAGAGGATTAAAAGGGGGAGAATGTCTTTCACTGTTCTAGGAGTTCTGCGTTTATTCTTGCATCCTCAGTGGTTTCTGTAATACCCAAGGTTAGTGCTATGTTACACTCTTTATACAAAAATGAAGACAAGGAGAAGGGGAAAGAGTGCCATACAGAGTTCCTTTCACTGATGGTCCTTAGCTAACACTCAGACTGGAATTTCAAGTCTGAGTATACCTACCAGTAACCTATCAGTAAAGGGAATAAACCTGAACTGATGGAAAGAGCACTGAACTAAAGTGGGGGAGGAAAAGGCTTGTCTTCTCTGCCTTAAACATTACTATGTTTGTATTAAAAAGGGAGGCTGAATATAGCATGTTCCATTTTGGGTTCTGTTCACCCAGAAATCGGAACTCTCAAGCCTCCATCCTATTTTTCATGATCCAGCAAGCTACCACCTATCATTCAATATTTTTTGGAGAAAAATATTTTTTATCAGAATAATGTAGCAGTTCTCAAAGTGTGGTCCAGGGAAAGTAAGATTTCTTAGACCCTTTCAGAAAGATGATAAAATAAAAAATATGATACGAATATCAATATTTGCTTTTTTAACTCATTTTCACACAAGCGTACAGTCAGATTTTTAAGAAGCTACATATTATGCGCTATTGCAACAAATTAAATGCAGAAGGAGATACGGAATTCTACATCCAGTGGTCTTCTATTAAACCAGATACTGAGATTTGTAAAAATTTAAAGCAATCCCGCTCTTCTCTCTACTTTCTTAAGAAAATAAAATATTTTCCATAAAATGTTATTTATGTTAACAGGTAGTGGGTTTGCCGTTATTACTTATGAACAAATGAATATTTAAAAACTTTGTGTTTTAATTTCTTAAAAAATCTAATCAGTGAATATTGCCCACAGAAACAAAAGCTATTTGAGGTCCTTGCTAATTAAGTATTTAAAGGGATCCTAAGAGTACAGTTTTTGATAGCTGCTTAAGTAATGTATACTCACTCATTAAACTCAACTTGGAAACATATGGAAAAAAAAATCTTGGTTGCCCCTACCACCAGCACTGATATTAGAAGTTAGAATTAAAGGTAGAAATGAGAAATTATTACATTTTGACATAGTGTTTCTAGTCTTTTTTAAAGGATAGCTTTTTTTTTTTTTTTTTTAATATTTTTATTTATTTCTAGGAGAGAGAGAGAGACAGCGTGAGCAGGGGAGGGTCAGAGAGAGAGGGAGACACAGACTCTGAAACAGGCTCCAGGCTCTGAGCTGGCAGTCAGCACAGAGCCCGACGCGGGGCTCGAACCCATGAACCGCGAGATCATGACCTAAGCGAAAGTCGGACGCTTAACCGACTAAGCCACCCAGGCGCCCCGGGATAGCTTTTTTTTTTAAGTACAGAGTTGGAATAACATTGTATATAAAACTCTGCATGCTTTTTTTCACTTGTGTTCTGACCTTGTTTCCATGTCATAATGTAATCTTTAAAAAACATTTTAGTGATTATAAAGTGTTGCATTTAGTGAATGTACTTTATATAATTTTTCCTTTTATTCCAAGTTTTGACCATGAATCTTTCATTTAGCAAACACTTGAAAGTTTATGTGCAGGCACTGTTCATAAATGCTTTTTTATGTTTTGTTAAGATGATTTCCTTAGATTAAAAGTTGAGCCAGTGGGCTACACTTTGAAGGCAGAGGGAATATACTAAAGAAAATCCTTTGCTGCCATGTCAGTAAGCTTCACAGGAGTTGATTCCATCTCAAGAAACTACTTTCTTTACTCATCCTAAAGAAGCAACTCCTCTTTCCTTTATATCATCCTAAAGAAGCAACTCCTCTTCCTTTCAAGTTTCTTCATGAGATTGCAGTGATTCAGTTGCATTTTCAGGCTTCATTTTTAATTCTGTTTATCATGATATTTCTAACATATCTGCAGGTACTTTTTTATTTTGAGAGAGAGAGCGTGCAAACAGAAGTGGGAGAAGGAAAGAGAGAGAAAGGGAAAGAGAGAATCCCAAGCAGGGTCCACGCTGTCAGTGTAGAGCCCGATGTGGGGCTTGAATTCATGAACCACGAGATCATGATCTGAGCTGCAGTCAGGCACTTAACTGACTGAACCACCTAGACACCCCTCCTTTGAAATCTTCAACCTTTCCAAGTCATCCATGAAGATTGGAATCAGCTTCTTACAAACTCCTGTGCATGTTGATATTTTGACTTCTTCCCATGAACTATGAATGTTCTTAATGCCATATAATACTAACTCCTTTCCAGAAGATTTTTCATTTATTATGCCCAGCTCCATTAGAGGAATCACTATGTATGGTGGCTGTAGCCTTACAAAATGTATTTCTTTTTTTTTTTTTTATTTCTAGGGGAGAGAGAGAGAGAGACAGCGCGAGCAGGGGAGGGCCAGAGAGAGAGGGAGTCACAGACTGAAACAGGCTCCAGGCTCTGAGCTGGCAGTCAGCACAGAGCCTGACGCGGGGCTCGAACTCACGAACCACGAGATCATGACCTAAGCGAAAGTCGGACTCTTAACCAACTAAGCCACCCAGGCGCCCCACAAAATGTATTTCTTAAATAATAAGACTGGAAAGTTGAAAATTACTCTTTGATCTACAGGCTGCAGCATGGTAGTATTAGGAGACATGAAAACAACTTTAATCTTGTTGTCCATCTCTATTAGAGCTCAGGGTAACCAAGTGCATTGTCAATGAGAAGTAATATTTTGAAAGGAATTTTTTTTTCTGAGCAGTAGGTCTCAACAGTAGGCTAAAAATTTATTTTTTACTATTTTTTTAGTATTTATTTTTGAGAGAGAGAGAGACAAAGCACGAGTTGGGGAGGGGTAGAGAGAGAGGGAGACACAGAATCGGAAGCAGGCTCCAGGCTCTGAGCTGTCAGCACAGAGCCCGACATGAGGCTTGAACTCATAGACCCCGAGATCATGACCTGAACTGGAGTCTGATGCTTAACCAACTGAGCCACCCAAGCACCCCAGGCTCAAAATTTAAATAATGTTGTAAACTGATATGGTGTCATCCAAGCTTTGTTCCATTTCTAGAGCACAGGCAGAGTAGATGCAGCATATTTCATAAGGGCTCAAGCAGCTTCAGAATGTTAAATGAACATTAAAAGTTACCAGCTGCATTAACCCTAAATGAGAGTCAACCTGTCCCGTGATGCTTTGAAGCCAAGCATTAACTTGTCCAATCTAGTTCTCAAAGTCCTGGATGGCATCTTCTTCCAACAGAAGACCATTTTGTCTTCATTGAAAATCTATTGTTTAGTGGAGCCACTTTTGTTAATTATCTTAAATGGATTTCTATGGATAACTCAGAGCTACATCAGCACTTGCTGCTTCACTTTATACTGTTATTTTATGAGGATGGCTTCTTTCCCTTTAACGTCCTGAACCAACCTCTGCCAGCTTCAAACTTCTTGTGCAGTTCCTAACTTCTCTCAGCTTTCATAGAATTGGATGCAGTTAGGGCCTTCCTCTAGATTATTAGGCTTTGGCTTAAGGGAATGTTGTGGCTAGTTTGATGTTCTATTTAGACCACAGAAACACTTTCCATATTAGCAATATCTAAGCCAGCTATTTAGCTTTCTTATCATTCATGAATCCACTAGAGTAACACCTTTTTCTTTAAGAACTTTTCCTTTGCATTCACAACCTAGGTTTTTGGTACAAGAAGCCTAGCTTTTGGCCCATTTTGGCTTTCAACATACCTTCCTCACTAAGCTTGTCCATTTCTAACTTTTAAAGTGAGAGAGATATGTGTCTCTTCCTTTCACTTGAACATGAAGAGACCATTTTAGGGTTACTAATTGGCCTACTTTCAATATTGTTGTGTTTCGGGAATAGAGGGGTCTTAGGAGAGGGAGAGAGAGAGGAATGGCCAGTCAGTGGAACAGTGGGAACACACACATTTATCAATTAAGTTCGCCATCTTATGTGGATATAGTTCGTGGCACCCCAAAACAATTAGAATAGTAACACCAAAGATCACTGATCAGAAATCACTGTAACAAATAAAATAATGACCAAGTTTGAAATATTGTGAGAACTACCGAAATGTGACACAGAGGCATGAAGTGACATGCTGTTGGAAAAATAACACTAATAGACATACTGGACAAAGAGTTATTACAGACCTTTAATTTGTAAAATAAAAATGTAGTATCTGCAAGGCACAGTAAAGCAAAGTGCAGTAAAATGAGGTATACCTGTATAAAAATGATGTTTTTTGAAAGATGTAAGTATTTTATCCAAGAAAAGCCTGTACCTCTTTGAAGTCTGGCTCTTTTATTTCCTTTGTGGTTATTTGTTCATTTAGTTTTTATACCTTGAGTCAGTTTTGATCATTTAGATTCTTAGAGAAATGTGTTTCATTTAGGTTTTCATTTTTAATACCTATTTATTATATAAAATGTTCTTGTGTGTGTGTTTTAATTTTATCTGTGAATGTGGATATAGTTTAAAACCTGATTAGAACAAACCAACTGTAAAAAAGACATTTGTGAACTAATTGAAGCAATTTGATTATAGAAGTCAGTTGTGGAAATTTGATTACATACTTGAGTTGAATGAGTCCAAAGAATCATTGTTAATTTTTTTAGGCATTAATAATTTTGTTAGGCATTTGATAATGGCTTTTTGTTTTATTTGTTTTATGTACTTTAAATTTTATTGATTTCTGTTATTATTTCACTCATTTTGCTTGCTTTAGGATTATTTTGTTTGTGATTCATGAAGTGGGAACTTGCATTAATTGATTTGAGACTTTTTCTCTTTTCTAATGTAAGCATTTAATGCTATAAGTTTTCCTTAGTACTGCTTTAACTGTGTCCCTGTGTTTTTTAAACTCTCTCATTACTGTTTTTGTGTCCCTGTATAATTAACAATACTGTAAATTCCATGAGGGTAGAGAAAGATATTTTGTTTTAACTTTTCCCAGTATTTAGCTCAATGCCATATAATTATAAATTATTTTTGAACATCAAGACTTGGGTATAATATCTCAGCTGGACAACTCAACTCAATAATCTGGAATTGTAAAGAAACAAAATTAGTAGAAATATTCTCAAAATGTTAGAAGAAAACTGTAAGAGAATATTGCAAATAAAATTTTATTCTGTGTAACAGAAGCTTTAGTTGTTTGTAGTGAAAAATATATTGAAAGTAAGATATGGGTTAAGTCTCAGCATTAAGCCTTTTTGTTTAAGAATTCATATAAAGAAACACTTGAATTGTTATTAGCTAGATTACTGTAGGCAGGAGAGCAGAATCATGAAAAGTTAGTCTGAAACCAGTTCCGATCTCTCAGCTACTCTTAACATTTTCACAGTCCTTCTTAGAGCCTATGGACTTTTCATTTTTTTTGTGTCTTTTACATCTCAAGATTTATGAATAGAGCAAAATCTGCTGGGAACAATCTTCGTATCTTCCATTTAAAGATAATTTTAGAAAGAAAGGGGAAGGATATGGAAAGTTGATGGGTGATTATATATACAAACGTGGTATAAATGGGAAAAAAACTATAAACTTTAAGTGAAATGTGAGTTAGAATCCTAATTTACCATGTTGGCTGTGTGGTTCGGATCAATTTAATTAATTTCTCTGAAATTCATTTTCCTCATTTGTAATATGGAGATATTACTATCAAGTTTTCCAGTTGTTGTATCAGATAAAACATATAAAGGTTTTAAACATATTTGCCTCATATAGTATATTTGTAAGCATTTATACGGTGTTATCACTATATAAGATTCATCTCAGTTTTGTAAGGGAATTCTTTTAGGGAAAAATATCAGAAATCATTTTGATGCAGTTTGAAGAGACAACTACATGTTGAATATGCAAATGTTGCAAATGAATACTGTAAACCAGAAAAAATTATAAATAGTAGAATGACAACCTTAGCAGGATGTAGTATAAAGTACCAAAATTTAATAACAAAAACAAAAAAACCCCAGGGGCGCTTGGGTGGCTCATTTGGTTAATGTCCTACTCTTGGTTTTGGCTCAGGTCATAATCTCCCGATTCATGGGATTGAGCATTGCATCAGGCTCAGCACTGACAGCACAAAGCCTGATTGGGACTCTCCACCCCTCCCCCCAACCCGCCCCTCCCTCATTCGTGCTCTCTCCCTCTCTCTAAAATAAAAAATTTAAATAAGAATAAAAACAAAAAAACACTGAAAGCATTGGATTTTAAGGACTTTACTGTGAATTCCATTGACTTTTTAAAAGTCTGAAAATTAGAGGAAGACATGACCTCATGTAAAGGGGATTAATTAAAGTCTTATTGAGAGGATATTAGTGACTGGTGGAATGATTAAAAACCAAGCATAAGCGAAGAGGAGCATTTATCTATCTACAAGGATAAAAGATCACTCTGCCCTCAGACTTCTCTGGCGCCACTGTGAGGAGACCATGAACAATATTACAAAGTTTGTACTTAGTCAAGTTGTGCTTCATATCTAAAGGCAGTAGTAGTCAGTCTTAAGCCTGCAAGAATTTAGAATATAGCACCAATAAGCACTATTACAAAAATTACTTGCTCAAACCCAGCCAAAAAACATGACATTAATGAAGAACTTACATATAAAGGAGCTGTAATAAAAGGATTTAATGAGCATGGAATCCAATTTAATACATATCCAAGATTAAGCAGTCATGGGAATTACTGTATAATTTATAGAATGTAAACTATGCAAAATTTTACAGAATAAAAATAGTTCACAGAAATTGAATGTTTTGGGGAGTTTTTATGTGCTGATTTCCACATTTCTCACAGCAAGAAATTGATAGGTACTATCTAAAAATGAAATATGTAGTTTTTTTTTTTTTTTTTTTACAAATAGTTTATTGTCAAATTAGTTTCTACATAACACTCAGTGCTCATCCCCAAAGTGCCCTCCTTCATGCCCATCCCCCCCCCCCCCACATCCATCAGTCCTCAGTTTTTGTCAGCATTCAATATGTAGTTTTTAAAAAGGGCCTCCAATTGCTTTATATTTTTCATAGTCTTATCTTTAGAAGGATCATTAAGAGGAGTCATAAATTTTAGCTCACTTTCAAAGTTCATTTAGATTCATTAATTTCCCTTTTTTTCTGTAAATTCAATTAAATCTAACTTAATAGGTTAAATCTTTAAAATAGCATGATTGACAATTCTAGTTCTATAAACCTATAGGAAAATGGTTAAGAATCTAAATTCTTTTTTTATATTTACTTGTTTTGTTTGTTTATTTATTTAGAAGCCATGCAAACCAGGAAGGAGCAGAGAGAGAAGGGGGGAGAGAAAGAGAGAATCCCAAGCAGGCTCTGTGCTCAGTGCAGAGTCTGACACTGGGCTTGATCTCACGAGCCTGGGATCATGACTTGAGCTGAAATCAAGAATTGAGCACTAACCTAGCTGAGCCACCCAGGCGCCCCAGGAATCTGAATTCATGATACACATTGCTAGTGTGATGTGAAGATTACTAACCTTTCTGAGTTTATCTGTAAAACGGGAATGATAGTCCCTTGTTTATGGTTTACAGTTACCCCATGTAAATGTCTCAGTACAGAGCTCACCTGTTAACTACAGTTATCTCTTTTCCCATATATGTTATTTATAAAGATGTTATTCCTATCTATAATAATATTACCAGATATTAATGATAGTTGTTTCTGAGTGATGGGATTTGAGGTGTTTTCTTTCTTTTATATGGTAGTTCTGTATTCTATATTGCTTGATTTCTTTTTTACAATGAGTAACACAAAGCTGTTGTTTAAAAAATAAAAATATAAATTTTAGTTGTTCCAGCACTTCTTTTGCATCTGAAATTTCTGTTGTTGAGCCTGATAATCTATATTTTTAAAATGTTCCTCAAATGATTTTGATTATGTATCAGATTTAGAAAGCAGTTGACATTGAGAACTTCCTTCCACTTAATTTTAATGAACATATTATAGACCCCAGTAATGTGCAACTTAGTTATATAGTGTCTTCCAGTCTGGTCTGCTTTAGCACTCTTGTTAAGAATCTGAAGAGGGAGGGAGGATGGGCTAAATAAGAGGCATTAAGGAATCTACACCTGAAGTCATTGTTGCACCATATGCCACCTAACTTGGATATAAATTTAAAAATTAATTAAAAAAGAAAAAGTGAAACAAACAAAAGAAACTGAAGAGTTGAGGGTGCTGATTTTTGCCAAAAATCGGAGTAGGTCTTGGGGTACATTGTACCTATTTCATCCCAGGTGACTGTTTTATTCCAGGAACAGGAAAATAAAATGGGAACAAACAGAAATTTAGTCAGAAGGCAAGAGTCTTTGAAATTGGAAGGGGATGGGATAAAAACAACAGGAATGAGCCAGCATATTTTGACTGCTAGTGCTCTGGAGGAAGATGGGAAAGAGGATGGTAGCCATTTAACAGCACCACACAATATTTTTTAATTAAAAACAAGTTTTTTAACATCCAGAAGTCAATTGACTTCCCTCTACTCACCCCAGAACAGGTGTGTTGCTAAAAAGCACCACCTCAGCTGAGAAAACCCTATCCATAAATATGTCATTAGTTTTCTACAAACAGTACATCATCCATGCTGCAAAAGTAGAGTTATTCTGAAGCTGTTGTGGGAAATGGTAGGGTAGCAGGTTAGTATTCATAGTTACTGGAGCTATATCAGTACTTAATTCACTTCATATATCTGCTATGATGATGGAAGAAATATGGATTTTCTCTGGTGCGGCACGTCTTTTCCCTTCTCAGTCACAGTGCTTTCTGTCTAAAGTGGTACTGAACACCACTGTGACTGTTGCTTTCTCCTCCAATACCAGGAGTAGTAAGACTACTTCAGTGGAAAGTTCAATTGGACTGTGTCCTTCTAAGACTGTGAAGTGATTATATCTAGTATATAGTGACGAAAGTCACAGCCTGTACAGAAAATCAAAACTAGTGAACTAGAAGGCAGAGTGTCAGAGAATTAGAAGGGGTGGAGTGAATTGCTTACAGTGTGGCTCCTACATGATGCTGTCTGCTAATGTTACCTTAATAGCTTTCCTTCAGGTTTATTGCTTCAATCTTATTCTGCCAATCTTTTTATATTTACCATAAAAAGTTTAGAGTTGTGATACCTTTCATTCACTTCTCTTGGCTTCGTGTTTCCAATTCATGGTACTTTCAAATTACTTCTGTTGGTAAAGTCTTGATAATGTACACTCTTACTAAAGGGAGAATTCCAGATTCTTGAGTAGTTCTCTTTGGCTTTTTTTTTTACCCCCTTATATAATGATTTATATAATGATTCAACAGTTCTATACATTTCTCAGTGCTCATCACAGTAAGTGTACTCTTCTTAATCTCCTTTATCAATCTCACCCATCCCCTACCAACCTCCCCTCTGCCAGCCACCAGTTTTCTGTATTTAAGACTCTGGTTTTCTGGTTTTTATCTTTTATTCTTTGTTTGCTTGTTTTATTTCTTAAACGACACATGTGTCAAATCATATGGTATTTGTCTTTCTCTGACTTCATTTAGCATTACACCCTCTAGTTCCACCCTCGTTATTGTAAATGTAAAGATATCATTCTTTTTATGGCTGAGTAATATTTGTGTGTGTGTGTGTGTGTGTGTGTGTGTGTGTGTGTGTGTATCCATCCCACATCTTCTTTATCCATTCGTCTATGGGCGAACACTTGGGTTGCTTTTATATCTTGGCTATTGTAAATAATCCTGCAATAAACATAGGGTTGCGTATATCTTTTCATGTTAGTGGTTTTTTTTTTTTTTTTAAATATTTTATTTATTTCTAGGAGAGAGAGAGAGAGCATGAGCAGGGGAGGGTCAGAGAGAGAGGGAGTCACAGACTGAAACAGGCTCCAGGCTCTGAGCTGGCAGTCAGCACAGAGCCCGACGCGGGGCTCGAACCCACGAACCGCGAGATCATGACCTAAGCGAAAGTCGGACGCTTAACCGACTAAGCCACCCAGGCGCCCCTCATGTTAGTGGTTTTAAAATTTTCTTTGGATAAGTATCCTGTACTGAAATTACTGGATCATATGGTAATTCTATTTTTAAATTATTTGAGGAACCTGCATACTGTTTCCCACAGTGGCTGCACCAACAGTGTACAAGATTTCCTTTTTCTTCACATCTTTGCCAAAACTTGTTAGTTCTTGCCCTTTTGATTCTGGCCATGCTGACAGGTGTGAGGTGATATCTCATTGTAGTTTTGATTTGCTTTTTCCTGATAATTAGTGATGTTTAGCATCTTTCCATATGTCTATTGACCATTTATACGTTGTCTTTGGAAAAATATCTATTCAGGTCCTCTTCCTATTTTTAATCAGATTATTCGGGGTGTTTTGGTGTTGAGTTTATGTTCTTTCTGTATTTCAGATATATCATTTGCAAATAATCTTGAGGGTCTTAGAATTTCAAAAGAATCATTTAAACCAGGAGGAATATTTTCCCTGGGATTGCAGATTATACCTTTTGGGTAAAAGGATTTCACTAAAGATCAATCTAAATGGGGAAAAGAGGACAATAGCAAGAGAGAATTTGAGACTCACTCTCAGGGAAAATAGCAACAAGATTTGGTAAACTTATTTCTGCTTTTTCTCCTGGAAATGGATAGGGAAGTTGAGTGGGACATACATACTCTTCACTTAGGAAGGCTTACTTTTCTGAACTTTAGAATGCAGTTAAGGTAGAACAAAGGAAGTAAGTAAACAAGTGCCTGCCAGTTTCATATGGGTAATTTATATCTCAAGGATTATTGAGCAACTTTGCTCACACTATCTTTACTTTATCTTCACTTTCCCCTTGGGATCATCCTTCTCAAACTTGAATTACTATCCTGGAGAGGACCTGTGATATGAGACATAAGATGATCATAGTATAGTTCCATGACATGACAATTTTACTTATAGATTTGAGGATAAATACTTTTGTATTAAACATATGTATATTAAATATATATTAAAAGGAATAAAGTAAAAGATTACATGAAGGTATTTTTTTAGTATAAATTTTTTACTAAAGTAATTGTTAATATAGAAAAGTATATAAATCCAAAATGTCAAATATCAAGCTTGGTGAATATCACAAAGATAATTATGTAACCACTAATTTTATTTTGATATTAGCATAGTTTCTTTGTGTTTGAATGACACATCTTTTTCCATCCTTTTGCTCTTAACTTTCTGAATATATTTAATGTGTGTCTCTTATAAGCAGCATGTAGATGGGTTTATTTTTTTCTGTAGTCTGACTGGCAATCTTTATCATTGAATTAGTTTTCAGTCTTTTTACGTTACTGTCATTGGTGGTATATTTACATTAAAGTCAGTCATATTACTATTTTTTTCTGTTTGTTTCATCTGTTCTTTATCCACTTCTCCCTTTTCCTTGTCTTAATTTTGATTATTATTTTACATTTCACTTTTTCTGTTTTAGTTATGTATTTTTTATTAATGATTATACTAGCAATTACATAATATATCCTTAGTCTTTTAAAGTCTTATATTAATAGTTTTATTACTTTTGGACAATAGTAGGATTTTAGAACACAAACTCTGTCCTCCCCACAATTTTAGTACAAGTTTTGCCATTTGTTTTAATGACAGTAGTAATATTTGTGAGGTATTCTATATATTAATTTTTACATAATACATAATGTATACCATGTAATATGAGCTACCAAAAGAGAAAAAAATAAATTTAACTATTTTGACAACAAAAAAGAGAAAGAATGTGGCAAGCAGGCTTGGGCTCACAAAAGATTCTAGTTGGGAAGAACAGGAAATTCTGTGTGCAAATACTGATCTATTTATCCATGTTCCACCCTAACAATGATTCTCCAAGTTACCACTCATCTACTTTATTGAATTGTCCATAAAGTGTGTTTTGCAGTAAATAAAGAGATAAAAGTTAAATGTTCTTAGAAATGTTCTCCTATATGGAAGGAATTAACCTTCCCATATGGCTAAAAGTTAATCAACTTTTTTTTCCCCTCATAGTATGTATATTGCTTTATAATTTATAACATCTTGCTAATTTTTTTCTTACAGAAATAAATTTTCGGGAAATGGCCTCTAAATCTTGGCTGAATTTTTTAACCTTCCTTTGTGGATCTGCAATTGGATTTTTTTTATGTTCTCAGCTATTAAGTATATTTTTGAGAGAACAGGTTGATATCCAGCCTAATATTCTTCATAATGATCCTCATGCTAGGCATTCAGATGATAATGGACAGAATCATCTAGAAGGACAGATGAACTTCAATGCAGATTCTAGCCAACATAAAGGTATGGTTCGCTTTATTAAGGAGTAAACAGAAACGGTATTTTTCAGTCTGCATAAGTGTTGTGAGAATTGGAAAAAGGAATTTATTTGAATTTTGTTATACACAGTATCTTTTGATAAAAGTGAGCTTAATTCCTGATATTTAATGACAATTCTTGGTTTGTCTCAGCAGAAGGAAATTGCTGAAACCCAGATTTATTTAGGGAGTAAGCTATTAATTTTGAATTCATTTTTAAGTAGAGATAGTTCAGAAACTGTAATTTGGGAAAAGGCAGAACTTTTCAGATTAGATTTGTTTTTGAAAATATTCATTTAGCCTAATTTTGTTATTGTTTATATCTGTGTCTTTGGTTTTTGCTATTGTCTTATTTTGGTCTTAGTTTTTTACTTAGCCTTGTCCTACAGAAACTTAAGAGGTATATATATAAATCTCAATTTTTCAATTTATATTTTTATCAGTAGCTAACATAAGTAATCTTTTCACCCTCTAAGAGGGATAAAAACTTAGGAGGTAGGAACTAAGGATGTGTAATGACTTCATTTTCTCCTGATCACCTACCTCTAACAGGATGTTCTCAGTTGTGTCCTGTAGGTGACCCCTTTAAGTGTTACTTTTCTCCAAGTTTCTGTCCTTTGACTGTTTCTTTTGTGTGATGTTATCAATTCCTATAATTTTAGTTCCCATCTATTCTTTACTGTCTTTATCTTAGCTCAGTTCCTAACACTGAAAAGACGTTAACATCATTCAAAGATGCCTGCAAGTGTGATTTATTTGACAAAAAAGAATACAGTAGCTTGAAAACAATTGGAGTTTTGGAATGCAGAGGGTCCCCCAATTAATTGTTTCTTGTATCTTTTTGGCAATACATTACTTCTGCCTCTTAAGCAGAGGGTGGGGGATGAAGTACCACATTCTGGGTGAGTTATTATGAACTGGCAAGCACATGCATACCATTTCACATTATGTCATATTGTGTAAATGTTTATAAAACTCTGATTCAGCTCTGAGTAGGTGCTCTGTGTTCTTATCGTAGAGCAGTTGATCACCATTATGTAGCATTGCTCCAGACTGTCAAAGGAACAGTTGGAGCCATGCTTTTCTACTACTAGTAGGCTGTATCAGGTCACTGTAGGGGCATATATTAGGTACCTACTTGTCCTGCTTGATGGTCCACATCTGTCTAAGCTAGAAACTGAAATCTTTGTAGATGTCTTCCTTCACTTACCGATCAATCCCATTTTTCTTAAGTTCTAACATTCTACTTCTTTACCATTTTTCAGATTTCTTCTCTCAGTTCATTTCCCCTCGTTCAGGCCTTCAGTTATACCCATGTACCTACACTCAACCAAACTTCAGTCTACCTCTTGTCTTTTCTTATGGTAAACTTCTACTCATTTAAAGACCCATTTTCTGCATCATCTCTGTTTCCTGATTTTGCTTTATCCCTTTGTTCTGGCCAAGTTCCCAGTCCACTATTCTATAGGATTTATCAGCTGCAGCTCCCTTATTCCTCAACATATTGAACCTTTTGTACAGAGTTCTACTATAGCATCTCTGTTAGTGTGTGTCAAATACTGGCTTGCATGCCACGGTCTCCTGCAAGATCATGAATTCTCTTGTAGTAGGACATATATATGTCTTACTCCTCTTTTTATCTCCTGTGCCAGCATATGTCTACAACAAAGCAATTAATGAATGCATAATTTAAAAATGACAAAGAATATCTCTACCACATCCCAGCAATGGGGAGAAGGTTATCTTGCTCAAAGTAAAACATCAAGAAGTCCTGCATCTACCATTTTCCCTATTCATCCAGTATTTTGTTTATCTATAGCCACGAGATTGGGCCCCTCAAGTACATGAAACGTGAATGCTCGCTGACTGAAAATAGGGTGATTTTGTCTGTTTTTGAATTGTGAATTATTGATACTCAGAGGGACATGAGAATATTTTCATTCCATGGCCAATCTTGCTCAACATTGTATTCCCTCTCAATCTATTAACTGGAAATTTATGTCTCCACTTGTTAATTTTTCACAGAACTGAGCTTTCATAACTCATCAGTTGACCTTACCTTTAAGGATATGCTTCGTCAAGATTCTGCCTGTAGTATTACCACAAAAACTAGGGTTTTGCAGATTCATGCTGGTCTACATCTACATAAGTATTCAATACATAAGTGTTGAAATTGGGATTAAATAGTTGGAAGCTTTCATGGTAGTTTAACAGAGTAATTTTTGTCTAAAATTAAAAATTAAGAATTAGGACTTATAGTTTATAATTCTTTTTTTTAGTTTTATTTTTCTGGTAATTCATTTTTTAGCATATTTATAAAAGTATAGATCTCTAACTATTGAAATAAAAATTGATCCTTCACCAAGCACTGGTATAGAATCTTAAATTGGAGTCTTCCTTTAAACCAATAATACTCAGAATGTGGTTCTGGCCTGACAGTGTGAATTATTTGTTACCAGTCTGCACCCAGACAAGGAGTTTGCATGAGGCTATAACTCATTTAAGCTCACTGCTTTGTTCAATGGACTTTTTGTGGGGTTTAGCAAGACTTCCTTGATGAAAGAAATAATATATTGTTTTATTTTCTGGCATAAGCTCCCTATTTACAAAGGAGTACTTTGAAAAATACTGCTCTAGACAGTCTTGGAAATACTACTGCTACCTATTCTGTTCTGTTTCTGGCTGATTGGTTTGCATTTTGGAATGAAATATGGTACTATGAGGAGTAATCTCAACTTTATTAACCCCGCTTCTTCAAACTGAGATGGTCATGAAAGCCTTTTTTAAAGTCACGTCAGGGTACTTGTATAAATTCATAGCAGTGAACTCTTGTGGACTTGATAATGAACTGCTACTTCAGTAGTAGCATGTCTTTCCTGTCCTTCAGAAGCTTATTCAGAGCTGTGAGAAATTCCTTCAGTGTTCTGTTGTGAACCAGTAGAAGCTTTCCTTGTAGAATGGATTGAAAAGCAGAGACTAAGACTGCCTTATATGTATACAGATCTCCAAGAGAACTTGGAGATTAAAATGTAGATTTAGATTCAGTAGGTCTGGGGTAAGGCCTGAGATTCTGCATTCCTAACAAACTCCCAGATGATGCTGATCCTGTTTGGTCAATAAACCACCGTTCAATAGTGAGAATCTTTCTAAGTCATAGTGGCAATTCTTATTAATGCCAATGAATCTCCTGGCCAAGACTGATAGGAAACCAATAAATCAGAATGTCAGATCATATCAGGTTGAGTTTTGCTTTCTTTCAGCTAAATTACTAATGCTAGAAAGATAAATAGAAGGGGTCTTTGAAATTGTGTAAGAAAACGTTTTCTTCAATATAATTTATTTGCATTTTATATTTATGTAAATATAACTCGAAATTTTTTTTGTTTAATAGATGAGAACACAGACATCGCCGAATACCTCTATCAAAAGGTTAAAATTCTTTGCTGGGTTATGACAGGGCCTCAAAATCTAGAGAAAAAGGCCAAACACGTCAAAGCTACATGGGCCCAGCATTGTAATAAAGTATTGTTTATGAGTTCAGTAGAAAATAAAGACTTCCCTACTGTGGGACTAAAAACCAGAGAAGGCAGAGACCAACTTTATTGGAAAACAATTAAAGCTTTTCAGTATGTTCATGATCATTATTTAGAAGATGCTCATTGGTTTATGAAAGCAGATGATGATACATATGTTGTACTAGATAATTTGAGATGGCTTCTCTCAAAATACAACCCTGAAGACCCCATTTACTTTGGGAGAAGATTCAAGCCCTACGTAAAGCAGGGCTACATGAGTGGAGGAGCAGGATATGTACTGAGCAAAGAAGCCTTGAAAAGATTTGTTAATGCATTTAAAACTAACAAATGTACACATAGTTCATCCATTGAAGACTTAGCACTGGGGAAATGCATGGAAGTTATGAATGTAGAAGCAGGAGACTCCAGAGATATCGATGGAAAAGAAACTTTTCATCCCTTTGTACCAGAACACCACTTAATCAAGGGTTATCTACCTAAAAACTTTTGGTACTGGAATTACAACTATTATCCTGCTATAGAGGTAAGTTTAGAAATTTTATTACTATATAAATACTTAGACTGACTTTTATTTACTTAAAAAAAAAACCTAGCAATTAAATAATGTGTTTCTTTAGTACCAATAACTAAGAATCTCCTTTACTCTTTTTATATAGAGTGGCAATGTATAATAAAATAGAATGTGAATGTCACCAATAGTAATTCAATAAATATTGGCACTTTTATATGTCAGACACTAAAGATATAGTGGTGAATATAGCCAAGTTCCAGTTCTCGTGAACCTGATAACATTAACAGTGTATTATGAACCTTACATTCTGGATGCAGAGGCATACAATAAACAGGCAGACTAGTAAAGATAAAATATGATTTTATGTAGTAAGAAGTGCCCTGAAGTAAAATAAAGCCAGGTAAGGGGATAGAGAGTAACCCAGAGTGCTAAGGGGTACCCTAGTTTGGGTGATTGCAGAATGTATCTCTAAGGGGTGACTTTTGAAAAGAAATCTGAGTGAGGTTAGAGAGCAGGCTGTGTGAAGATCTGGGTAAAGAGCCTTCAAGGTTTCAGGAACAGTGCATGGAAACACTTTGTGTTTCAGAAAGACCTAGTTTCAAATCTTCTCCCACTTAATAGTTGAATGTCTCTGGATGGACAGAATTTTCCTAAGTTTTGAGCCTGAGTTGCCTCATCTGGAAAATGGACCTGATCTACCTGTCTTGCTCAATTGTGATTACAGTGTAGTACAGTGCCTGTCAGACAGTAAGCACTTAATAAGCCTTAGCTCTCACTGGGCACTTTAGCCTACATTCCTGAGAATTTTATCTAAAATACATTATTTTAATAGATACTTCAGATGTACAGCCAAATATTTGAGAATTAGTATCTTGTACCCACCAGCTAGCTTCATCAAATACTAATCTTTGCCACATTTGCTTCCTTTTTTAAAAGAAAATAGTAAAGATACAGTGGAGGCTTCTGTACCCTCCCCAATCCAGTTTTCTTATCTCCTTCCTCAGTGTTAACCACTTTTCATGAATTAATGTTTGTCATTACCATGCATGGTTGTATCTTTTTTCCTACATATTTATGTATCCATAAATAATATATAGTATTGTTTTGTAGGTTTTTAAACAAATGAAATTATTCTGTAAAAATCCTTGAACATTTGCTCTTTTCATATAACATTAAAATTTATCAACATTAATACCTATATATGCTTCATTAATTTAGGCTGCTGTGTAATCTAAAGTATGTGTATATGGTAATTGATCCATTCGCCTGCTGATAAACATTTAGAAGTTTGTTTCCAGTTTTTCCCTGTTATGAACATTGTAGCAGTGAATGACTGAAGGAGACCAGGAATCAAACCTAGCTTTTATGTTCATATCTGTTAATAATGCATGTAGGCAAGTCATTAGTATTAGTACTCTCTGCCCTCTTTTTTCTGGCCGTAAGAAACAAATAATACATACATGCTAGCATTTTCATCTTCCCAGGCCAGTTTTCTCAAATCACTATCTTGGGCAGTTGTTCTCAACTGTGGGCTTTTGTTTTTCTGGACATTTGGCAAAGTCTGGAGACATTTTTGGTTGTTAACTGGGGGGCTGCACTGGCATCGAGTGGATAGAAACCCACAAGATTGTAAACCCACTCCATGCTAACCCTCACAATGCATAGGACAGCTCCCCACAATAAAGAATTATCTGGCCTAACATGTCAGTAACACTGAGGTTAAGAAACCTTGACCTAGAACAACTGATCTGATCATTAATCAGTTTTGAAAACTTGGAAGCAATTCACTACTGCTTCTGATGTCAACCACCAGTCTATTCTTGGTACCTACACAGGCACAATAGCTATTCCTTCCAGTAATTCTGCATTTAATAGGTGACAAAACTGAGACTCAGAAAAATCAAGTAATTTGTCTTTCCTGATAGTCAAGGCAATATTGCAGACCACTCTGATTCTAAAACTTGTGTGAGTTCCTCTCCATGATTAATGGGATATGTGCCCCAAAGGGAAGAGCTGAGGAATGTTAGAATTCTGTTGTTGGGATGAAATTCCACTTTAATAAGTAAACAGTTTAAAATTTGATTCTGGGACGCCTGGGTGGCTCAGTCAGTTAAGCTTCTGACTTTGGCTCAGATCATGATCTCATGGTTCGTGGGTTCTAGCCCCACATCGGGTTCTCTGCTGTCAACAGAGCCCGCTTCAGATCCTCTGCCCCCCTCTCTCCTGGCCTGTCCTCTACTTGTTCTCTCTCTCTTTCTCTCTCTCTCAAAATAAGTAAACTTAAAAAAATAAAAATTTTTTATTTCTATGTATTGAGGCTGTTTGAAGCCTTATGCTAGCCTTTTATTGCTATTGTAGATGCGACAATTTCCTAGACTATAAAACAGATGTATTCCCAAGTCCGCTTTTTGATAGTCTATTTTTGTTTTGTTCTGGTGAGTCCTTGGGTGCTTTTGTGGTATAAATTTTTCTTAGTGTAATCTGACCATTCCAGGATTACTTGACTTCTTCCCTTCCTAATTCTGTATCCCTTCCCATACAAAAATATATCCAAACCTAAAATTATTACAAATACATATAACAAAGACACCTAAATGCATATAAGAATTTATTAAGAGTGTCTGATACTGGTTACACATACAATTACAGTAAAGGCACATCCTAATTGTTACATTTTGTAACCAGTAAAATATTCTTCTTTCCCTTTAAGAGTGCTACCCACAACTCCCACCTACAAATAGGGTGTACCTAACAATATACTTTATATGAACAAAATAAATATTTCTATTGATACATCTTTTATTTAAATTGTAGTTTTTAAAATGGATGCAAAATTTATGTTCTGTCTGTCAAAATGTATTCAATTATATTGAAGACAATAAAAGACTTTAAGTACCAAAATTGACCCAACGTCCTAATCCTGCCTGTTTTTCCCAGGAAGTTCTATATAAACACAATGTGAAATCAAACTTCTATTTTTATCCATTCATCATTTAATAAATTTTCTTCTCCCTAAGTGAATTATGATTTTCAGAGTTATCCTAAATCTCATACATATGCATTTTCTTTGTAGTAATCATTAGAAACACAATGTGGAAAAATATTATTTTAGTAAGTCAGTTTGTGAGATACTACAGTTGATCAAAGAGTTCTCTTCCTAATTTGGTTGTTTAGAACGTGTTCTTCATGCAACTCCCTTCTCACACCACTTTCTCACTTTCCTAGAAGTAAGTTTATTCCCTCAGACTAAAGTCTGTTTCCTAGAAATCACCTTCACCAGAGAATTTGTAATCAGTCTCAATATAGTGGATTTAAAATAGTGTGTAAACATACACGCGCGCACACACACACACACGTATATCCCTCCTATGTGTGAAATTGCTTTTTTTGTAGGTCAGAAATTATCAAATCACAATTTATTCTATTCTTCAGTTTTATTTGCAGTAACCATCATCTGAAACTTATTGATGCATGGTTAAGGAAGAGAGCTCCTGATTTTTCCAATTTGTTAGCTGATTATTACTGTATAATTTTTTTTCATTTCTAATTGTTTGTTTATTTTTGAGAGACAAAAAGTGCAAGGGAGGGAGGGGCAGAGAGAGAGGGAGACCGCATCGGAAGCAGGCTCTAGGCTCTGAGCTGTCAGCACAGCACCCAGTGCAGGGCTCCAACTCATGAACTTTGAGATCATGACTTGAGCCAAAGTCAGATGCTTAACCAACTGACCCACCCAGGTGCCCCTTTTCCAGTACCATTTTTTAACTGTCTTATTTTCATTACTGATTTAAAATATCTCCTGCATCACATACTGTAGTGTTACTTATAGTAGAATTGGTATCTGGTATTTCATTTCTATTCCACTGTCATATTTGGTTTTACCTAAGCACCATATTGTTTTGAACTTTGTAGCTTTACAAAATTTTGAAGTTATGAATCTAAGAGTGTATATTCCTCTACTTTGTCTCTCAGATTGTTTTGGTAACACTGTGCCTTTATACTTATGCATAAATTTATTAATTTAGGGACAATGGATGTCTTTGGAATTTTAAATTTTATTTTAGGTCCTTTAGTAAAGCTTTATATTTTCTACAGATTTTATTTCTTCTTAAGTATCTCCCATTTTTAAATTTTTAAATATTTATTTCTTTAGAGAGAGAGTGAGCAGGGGATGGGCAAAGAGAGAGAGAAAGCGAGAACTGCAAGTAGGCTCTGCACTATCAGCACAGAGCCCTACACAGGGCTTGAATTCATGAACCGTGAGGTCATGACCTGAGCCAATATAAACACTTGGACACTTAACCAGATGAACCACCAAGGCGCCCTCTCCCTTTGTTTTTAATATTTTTGTTACTATTCTACTTGGGCTCTTCTCAAAAACTTTTTAAATGGTGTATATGAAAGCTGTCATTTCTTAAAAACATCTTTAAAATCCAGTTCCTGGATTCCCTATTTCAGATGATTTTTTACTTGATTCTCTTGAGTTTTGGTAGTGACCATAATTACATGCAAATAATAATTTTGTTTCTAATAGTTATAGCTGTTCTCTTTTATTGTCTTATTGCTTATAAATCTTAATAACAGTATCCTGGCCATCTAGCAAAAAGACAATAATGCAATAGAGTAAAATAATGCAGTAAATCTTATCAAAAATATTATTACAGTATTTCAGGGTCATATAAAATTGCTTTCAGAAAGGATTAGGAATTTAAAACTAATAGCTATTGATCTAGTCCTTTAGTTTAATATGCACTGACCAGTCTAGTAGCCACTACCCAGGTATGACTGTTGAGTATTTGAAATGTGGCTAGTCCAAATTGAGATGTGCTGTAGTATAAAATTCCTACCTGATTTCAAGGACTTAGCATAAATAAAAAGAATGATTTAATAATCTTAAAATATTGATTGCATATTGAAAAAAGAATAATATGGATATATTTAGTTAAAATATTTTCAAATTAATTTCACTTTTTTAGTTGTTTTTTTTTTAATAATTAACATTTAATTTTGGAGAGTGCATGAGTTAGGGGAGAGGTGCAGAGCTGAAGAGAGAGAGTATCCTAAGCAGGATTCACACTCAGCTCAGAGCCCAACGTAGGGCTCAATCCCACAACCCCAGGATTATGACCTGAGCCAAAATCAGGAGTTGGATGCACAACTAACTGAGCCACCCAGGCACCCCTCACTTTTTTACTTTTTAAATACGGCTACCAGATTTTAAAGTGCATTATGTGGTTCACATATATCTATTGGGCAGAGGTGGTTTGATGATCACAGGTTGACTTACCTGTTTACTTTTCAGATTTGTTCCCATCCTTACATTGCCTTGAAGGTGTAAGAAATAGGCACCAAATAATTTTCCAGTGCCTACATGGTTGTCCAGAAACCTCACATATCCAGTGTTTATTTCAAAGGAAAGTTCAGAGAGAAGAGCAGAGAAAATATAGTGGACAATTCCTTGATAATTTTTATACTGCATTGTAAGCTACCTCCTTCCAAACGTGAATTATTAAATGTTCAGTATGAATCTTCACTGAGAACTTGCCAGAGTATCTTTCTTCTTCGGTCCTTGCAAAGACATTAGATAGAGTGTAAAGCTTTGTTTGAGTTACCTGGGTAAAACATTCTGTAGATGCCAATTCTAACTCCAGAATAACCTATTGTTTAATTCTGGGGCCAGTTTTGTGTTTTTTCTGTTACATTCTTTTTTTTCCTGTTTCTTTGTTGTATTTTTATTATTGTCTTGTTTTTGTCTTTTTTAAACCTGTTCTCATACCAGTTCTGTTAGGAATCTATGGGAGTTATATATCTGAACAAATGTTTATGACCTACTTATTAGGGCTACCTAAATGTGATTATTAATAATGTCAGCATTTATTGAGCATTTGCTATAGGCTAAGCTGGTCCCAAGCATTTTACAAACATTATCTCCTTTAAGTAACCTTTTGCAGATTAAGAAATTGAAGCTTACATAGAGATTAATTAACTTGCCCAAGGTCATACACTAGTAGGCAGAATTTGACACTAGTAGACAAATTTGGATTCAAACTTAGATTTGACTCAGCACTTCCTCTCAAATACTATACTGTTTGGGTTGATGTGCAGATGAAGTATTAGGTTGCAGACATGTAATGGGCAAGGGCTTGTAGTCACAGAAATGGTCCAAAGATGTTTTTCTGAGGTTGAGCCAAGCAAAAATTTATTGTGAGAACATTGTGAAGAAAAAGCAAAACTCAGAAATAGAGCTTCATCCTTTATATAGCTGCCCCTTTCATTCGAGCAAGTCTCAAGATTCTTTTCTGCAAAAACACTATAGATTCTAAGAGAATATTATTTCAGTGAGGTGTATTTTAGCAATTTTCATGTTTACTTTTAAATTATTACGAACTCTAAAAACTCTTGGTTTTTTCTACAGGTTTTCCTGCTTTACCTTGCTAGCTTTAATGCTTGGATTCTGTTAATATTTCCTTTATCAGTATGTGAATATTGTATGTTAACTGTGTACAGTTTCTTAATAATGCCTGTTTCCATTACTTTTTTAGGGTCCTGGTTGCTGTTCTGATCTTGCAGTTTCTTTTCACTATGTTGATTCTACAACTATGTATGAGTTAGAATACCTCGTTTATCATCTTCGTCCATATGGTTATTTATATAGATATCAACCTGCCTTACCTGAGAATATACTAAAAGAAAGAAGTCAAGCATACAAAACTGAAGATCCAAAAGTAAAACAAGAACCCTTGACGGAAAAACATAAATGAAGAGGTAAACTGTCTAGCACTGCACTGAAGAACTGCATTTCTGATACAGAACACTGGAGTCCCAGTGAGGAATTCTAAGTGAACATTCCATATTAGAAATCTTTCATATGAATGACTGTAAAGCTTTAAGTGAGCCGTGAAGTCTGTTAAAATGTGTTTTGATACAGTTATATATATATATATATATATATATAATATATATATATATATGAAAAACTTGTGTTTCTAAAACGGTGGCCAGGCAGAGGGACTAGAAACAAGATTTTGTTGTCTGTTCTTGACCACAGGTATTATTTTACTGAGAAACTAGAACATTTAAATTTTCTAAAACTATACTGCACATATTAGTAACACACACACAATGCTAAAGTTCTGCCTTAAAGAAAAGTTTAGAAGGAAATATTGTTTAATGTTATTTATAAACTCAAGACATGAGTTTACATTTGCAGTATGATATAAATGAACCAACCCCCACCCCCACACAGACACACACATGCAATTTTTGTCTAATGAAAATTTTCCTGTGATGATAATTAGCAGTATTTCTTCCAGACAAGGTAAAATAAGAATGGCACTTGCCCTGAAGTGCATTAATAAAACCACATTTTGAAATTATATGGGCCTTGACTGTATTATATACTTGGTTCTAATTAGTAGTTAATGTTTTACTGAGTCCCCGTTGTCTCTTTTCTAAATATGTTTATTCTTGAATACAATTTTAATTATTAATATTTATTTACTCAAAGCATTAATAACATTCTATAAATATGCATTTTAAAATATTTTGTTCCCAAATTTGCCCATTGTTAATTATGGGTAACTAATAAATAGTAAATTTAATGCTATTTGGGGATGCTTTTCTTAGATCAGTGCCACTCTCAGGAATTACTAAGTGACATTTTTAATTGATTATTTAAAACTCATTCCAGCTATGTAATTATAGTTCTTTTCATTATCATCCTGTTGAGAGATGAAAATTTGTTTATGCCTTTCATAACTTGTTTAAAGCAGAGTTTAAACATTTATTTTTAAGTTCTGAGGTGGCTATTAGTTACACTGGCAAAATAATTTGAATGTAAGATTTTTGACCAGAGTTAATTAAAAACATTAGGAAAAAAGAGTGCTTAAATAAATTGAAATATGTCAGATATTAAAAGACCAAATACTTAATTCATGAATAACATCCTGAAATTTGATGCTGACTTAATATTTTGGGATTTTTTAAAATTAATTTTTTTTTGCCAATGGATAATTGTAACAATACACATTTAACACTGTCATCAAAAATACATTCATAAATATTTCATTCTAATTTTAGTGACTCTATTTAAAGAATTTCTGGAAGGAAAAAAAAGTATATCATAACATTTTGCAGACTCTATGAGATTATCTTAAATGTTGCAAATTTTACATGGCTGTCATGCCATTGACTCTGCTGCTTTGCTAAAGAGTTTATATTTATTGTGCCAAGACATGTCAAAATCATCTCTTTGGATGGATGTCCATTTGGATGGACATTTGAGAGGATGTCCATCTTAGTGGCAATTAGTGGTTATTATGTATTACTGTGTCCACAGAGTGAAAATTCACGCCTTAAATTGTTTTTATTATTGTTTTTTGTGGTTTTCACAGCAATATCATCTGCCAGAATTTCAAAGCATTCATTTTGTTGTTTGAACAACTCTTCACCATGGTGTGAATATGAATTTATTTGCAGTACATATAAGTTACTCTCTGAAAACCTTAACATTTACTCTTAGGAAATTGACACTGTAATGAATCCTGGGGTCTAGAGTCAAACTGCCTGGGTTTAAATTCTTGCTCTATCACTTACTAGTTTCGTAACCTTGAGTAATTTACTTATCTCTGTGTGCCTCAGTTTTCTTATCCATAAACTAGGGACAGTAATACTACCTACCTCACAGGATTTTTATGCGGATTAAATGAATGAATATAGGTACAACTTTTAGAACATTCCTTTGGCCCAGACTGTGGAGCAATAAGTATGAGGTTTTATTATTACTCTGTTACCTTAGAGTGTAAATACTTGTTCTAAATGAATGAAAAATCTGCTTTAATCAAATGAGATATTGAAGGAAATATTTCATACATTGCTTGTAATAAGTAATAGCTGGTTTTTATCTAATGCCTACTGTATGCCATATAGTATGCTTAGATGTTCTGTGTATATTAGTGTTAATCTTCACAAATTGTTTATTCTTCCTGTATTATAGATGAGAAAACTGAGGCTCAGAGAATTAAAGTAACTTTTCCACTGTCACAAAGCTAGAAAGTAACAAAGCTAGGATTTATGCTCAAAGCCTGTGTGTTCCTCGTATCATATCAGCCTTGAGGTTAGTCATTTAACATTATTTCCATTTTTACTTATTAACTTGAGTAATCTGATACATCAGCCAATAATAGTCAAATTAACCAGTCAGATTGTCAGAGTGGCTCTCAGATTGTGATTCTTACACTCTTCTTGCCTGGAAGCTTGTTAAAATGCATATTTCCAGACCCCAATCCCAGAAATTCTGATTCTAGCATGAAGTCCATTAATAAGCATTTTTATCAGTTTCCCTTGGTCAGTGGTTCTCAAAGTGTTGGCCCTAGCTAGCAGTATTTGCATCATCTGGGAACTTGGAAATTCAGCCTCTCCTGGGCCCACCCCAGACCTAAATCAGAAACTCTAGGGGTGGAGGCTAGCAGCTTTGTTAAACAAGCCCTCCAAATGAGTCTTATTCATGCTAGTTTGGGAACCAAGACCTCGGTAATTCTAATGCAAATAATGATTGGAATGCGCTGAAGATTTATTGCCCCAGAAGTAGGGTATCTTTCAAAGATTTAGGTAATCATGTTTTAAATCTGTGTGTTCCAAGATCACACCATATAAAATGTAAAGGACCTTAAAGAATTTAAAGGGTCCGTGGATCATTCATTTTGACAAAATTCTTTAGCTTCTTCAGACTGATCAATATCAGGGCCCACAGTAAAATATGTAATTCTCCAAGTTTAGTAATTTCACAGTGGGGGCAGGAAGAGTTTATTAGGTACTAGTAAATACATACTAATTCATTAAATAAGCATGCCTAAATGAATGTCCTCACTTGTTGGTAGAATTTTTTTTTTCCAGTTGTTACTACAGAATATTAAATGGAGGTAGCAAAATGCTATTTTATAATATGAAGAATGTTTTTCTGCTAATTCAAACTATTAAAGTTTCATCACTTTTAAGAATCCATTTGACTGTCCTATACGACCTAATATGGCAGAAATTCTCCAAGTATTTGACAGAACACATAAAACCAGATTTCAGGATGATGACTTACTGTCTTTTAAATTAAGATCATTTGGATAAATGGTTTTAGTGTGATCTCAAAACATAAGGCTTTTGCTATCTTTATGTTTTCCAGCAACAGTATACTTATATTTTCAAGTGGGAAGTTCATAGATAATACAAAGCAGATTTTTGTCCCAGAATTCAATTATTTGTTTTCAAGTATTTTAAATTTCAGAAAGAGGAATTTTTTGTTACTGTTAAGAAGATTCAAAATAAATGGCCAGTTTTTAATAATTTTTGAAATATATTAATTGCATTTGAGCATTAAATTTTTAACTGATTATTGTTTCTTGAGATTAATTTTTCACTTCTGTGAACCTATCAAACTATATTATCACCAGATTGAGGCTTGGGGGAACAAATGCTTCACTTTATCGATTAGATCAAGTCTATCCTTTTATTCTCTAAATTTTTAGCTCATTATAGTATTCTATCTTTGACAATTTCTTCTTTGTATATGTTGTTTTTTATTTCCTTTATACTAATTTCCATTTTCTGATTACTCCTAATGCTGCCTTCACAAGATTAATTTGGCTGTAATTAGTGATTAGAATTTGTATCACTTATTAATAACTTTATACCTGTTAACTTCAAATTTCCCTATAAGATTGGAAGTTAAAAAAATCCAAGAATAATGCCTGCTGGCTCTCAGGATATTTGCCTACTTAAAAGTCTTCAGTTCTAAACTAATTCTAGATACATAATTATTAAATAAAGTTATTTGGATTCCATTCCCTCTACCCCTCTTTTTTAAAAACAAACCCAAAAAGGCCTCATTTGCTTCATTTCTCTGATTAATTGTAGGCCTGAGAGAAACATTCTTAAGAAATCTGGGGGACAACCTGTGGTTTATTTAATGCTAAATGTAACCTCTATTGATTTAAAAATATGACTTATGTTTATACATTGGAGTTGAAATAGAAATTTTAATACAGATTAGAGTAAGAAATTTTACAAATTCTCTCTAGAAAAACCAATCTAAAACTAGCTTCAGGGGTGAGTAGTACTCTATTTCAACTCCTTTTACCTCTCTAGTTTTTAGTTTTTATCAGTGTAGTTGAAATAACTTTGCAGGGCCCTACAAATTAAAGTATATATTAGAGGGAGACTAATCTTACTGCTAAGCAGTGTGTTATATTACACAGTGAATATTTGTGTTTTGAAATTTAAAAATTATGTAAGGTAATAGTATCATGAATGGTTTAAAAATGTGTGGTGACTTGCTTATTTTAAGTGATCCACCAATAAGTCAGAAAAATGTATTTTTAAATATGTTTTTTAAAGTGCCTTTTGAACATTTTTAAACAATGGATTTAAACAACTGCATAAAATAAATTACCACGTTTAAAGCTGTTTTATCTGATTATTTTTAATTGATGTAAGAGCTATGGGAGAAACTCAGAGGTAGTTTGGGGGTTATTTTACCAAAAATATTGATTTATTTTTCCATGAAAGTTATTTAATTTGAATAGGCTTAAGTAATTTTACTGCAGTATGTATTTGTCTTTAAAGCAACAAAATATTCCACCTCTGATTTAGAATAATAACTAAAAAAATTAGAAACACTCTGTCATCCAGGTAAGTGTGTGTATGTGTGGGAGGGGATAGTAATTTTCTATCTCTTCGTATGTTTTGATCTATCATGTACCCTGAGGAATTCATTTATTCAACTAATTATTTATTCAAATATGCCTGGCATCTACTGGAAAAACAGTGATGAGCAATATAATAGGATTCCTATTCTCATACATCTATAGCTAGATGACAAACAAGTTAATAGATGAATGAACAAGATGTTTCAGAGAATGGTATTAAGAAAGAAAACAGTGATTTGATAGAGCAATTTTCTGGGTAGGGTGTCAAGAAAGAATTCTGAGGAGGTAATATTTGAGCTGAGACCTGAAAGACATTTTATATACTTCAAAAGTTATTTATTTTGATTAGGTTCTTTAGCCCTACTGTGTAAAAAAATTAATAATTTTTCTACCTTTGCTTAATTATGCTTTGGGTTTATGAAAAGGCTTGGTAAAATGCAGTCAATAGGCCAGAAACTTTGTGGCTTTAGGCACATTTCATCTGGAGCTCAGGTCTATCTATTGATATTAAATCAGTCTATTACTTTTATGATATGAATAAAAATTTACCTCTTCCTTGAACAGATGATTCCAGATGTTCACAGGGCCCTTGAGTCTAGCCTATCTGCCTCAATTTTCACTAACTTGCCACCCAGTATGTTCCTTATTAGTGCATATGTACATGTATGTGCATATATGTATATACACACATATAGATACACACACTGTCATTTGGATTCACCAGCATTAGAAAACCTGAGGAAATAAACATCACTTCATATTGCTTTATTTAGTAGTGGAGTTGTACAATTTAATATATTCAGTAGTCCCATGTTTTCCAGTTAATTGTATTTAGTTGTATTAATTGATAAGTCATTCAAGAAGAAATTTATTTACCTAAATACATACAGATTTACTACTGTCTATATGAAGTTTTTCAAAGGTGTAGTCCTAGAAAAGATACAGAATTATTGCTTAATCTTTTTACTAAAGGGAGGTGAAGGTAACTGTGTTTAGAATAGTAAGACATAAAAATTATTTATTGTTCATAAAAAGTAATTTTTACAAACCTATTTGCCTGGTTATAGAAGCAGGAAATAATTGAATTGCTTATATTTTCTTTGTGATCCTAAATTAAACATGTAGCCAGCTATTTCTGAGATCCTTAAGTAATCATGGTATTTGGTGGCTTTCCCATCTGAAAGTCTCATAACCTTTACCAGGTTAGACCTTCATTCAATGTCTTACTGTCTTTAGACCCTCTCAGATTACTAAATCTAAAAATTTACCAAATGGAAAACTGGTGTTCCAAGGTCGAATGACTTAGAACTGAACCAGAACTGAGTGGTGAAATTGAACCTGAGTCTGAAGTTCTAAAACACATCAAGATCCAGTCTTCTTTATAATATGCTGACTTAGGGAGTAGAAAGATGAAAAACTTCTGGGTGCACATAAGTAATTTAAGATCATTGAGGGCTAATTGATTACCTCATAATAATGTAAATTAGTACTTATTAAAGGTTATTAATAGAATTTTTACTATATGTTAAATAGCAGAAATTTATTTGTCCTACTAATTCAGTAATCTTTTTTAAAAATTTTTAGAGAGAGTGTGGGCCATGCATGAGCAGCGGGGAGGAGCAGAGGAGAGAGAGAGAGAGAGAGAGAGAGAGAATCTTAAGCAGGCTGCAGGCTTGGTGCAGAGCCTGATGCAGGGCTCACTCTCCTAACTGTGAGATCGCGATCTGAGCTGAAATCAAGAATCAGACCCTTAACTGACTGAGCCACTTAGGTGCCACACTAATTCAGTGGTCTTTACAAATGCTAAACTTAGAGCATATTTCTAAATTTATTCTTTGATAACTCTAGATCACTGCATAGAATTACTTGAAACTCACTTGTCAGGATATCTTTAAAAGGTTTTCTTTTTTCTCCTTTGCACCCAAACTTCTTGTCGCTACTAAAACTGAAATACATGAAGAAAAGTGTAGAAGCTGTGAAAATGTGAAGGGTTTACCCCAAAGCACAGTTATTTACATCAGTGAGATTATTTTTTTAAAGAGTTGAAGTTGATTTCCTTTGACACCATCTTTCTCCAGACTCTATCTTCTGTGACCAGATAGTAGTGGTTTCCTCCTTAAATTACTGTACTTCTTACACCTAAAAGTTAAAAATTAGCCTCACTCCACGGCATATCATGTTAAACTTAGGAACTGTTTTGTTTACTTCCTCTTTCACCTGTCCCACAGGTGATTCTCCAAGCTTCTGTATACACAAGGTCAGCAAACATTTGATTTATTTTGTTAGCTTTAATATATGTCACAGTTACACCCAGGAGGCTGGGGTTGGTAACGCACACATCAAGTCTCCTAATACCCTAATTCTTTTTTTTTTTTTTTAATGTTTTATTTATTTCTGAGAGAGAGAGACAGCATGAGCAGGGGAGGGTCAGAGAGAGAGGGAGATACAGAATCTGAAGCAGGCTCCAGGCTCTGAGCTGTCAGCACAGAGCCCAGTGCAGGGCTTGAACCTGTGAACCGTGAGATCATGACTTGAGCTGAAGTCGGACGCTTATAAGGGGCCACCCAGGCGCCTCCCCCCTTTTTTAATAGTTTATTGTCAAGTTGGTTACCATATAACACCCAGTGTTCATCCCAACAAGTGCCCTCCATGCCCATCACCTCCCTTCCCCTCTCCCCCACCCCCATCAGCCTTCAGTTCTCAGCATTCAGAAGTCTCTCATGGTTTGCCTCCCTCCCTCTCCCCAACTATTTTCTCCCCTTCTCCTCCCCCATGGTCCTCTGTTAAGTTTCTCCTGTTCCACTTATAAGTGAAAACATATGGTATTTGTCCTTCTCTGCCTGACATACTTCGCTCAGCATAAAACCCTCTGTGCAGCCTCTCTGGAAAACAGTGTGGAGGTTCCTCCAAAAATTAACAATAGAACTCCCCTATGACCCAGCAAAGTACTGCTAGGAGTTTATCCGAAAGATACAGGAGTGCTGATGCATAGGGGCACCTGTACCCCAGTGTTCACAACACTTTCAACAATAGCCAAGTCATGGAAAGAGCCTAAGTCTCCATCAACTGATGAATGGATCCAGAAGATGTGGCTTATTTATACAATGGAATGCTGCATGGCAATGAGAAAGAATGAAATCTAATACCCTAATTTTAAACCAGTCAGTGCACACTGTCTTTCATGTGAGAAATAATGACACAAACAATCTGACAAGTGGGGCTTCTAGAGCCAAAGGGTGACTGCGGTTAAATTAAATCTTCACTGTTCCTGACACTTCAGAGCTATCCTTTAGGAATATTTGCCCTCCCCCATTAACAAAACAGGGAACAGAACTCCTCCAGGGACCCCACTCTTCATTTAGTTCAACAGTTTGGATGGAAAAGGGAGGCAGCACAAGTACAGTGACCCCATTTTCCACCTCATGCATTGCACACAAAAGAAAATTTGGTTCATCACTTTTTCTCCTTCAGTATTTTAGTCTTGAGTCCAGGTAACTAAAGAGTAACTTTACTTCTGTATTGTGATCCCACAATTTCCTTACCACTGAGTAAAGTTTAGCTATATACATTTGTACTCTCTGCTAAACGTGTGAGATGGGAGAAGGGCTACCATTAGAGAAATGGGAAAAGGTCAGCCCCCTGCTATATACCATCCGTCAGGTCTTGGGCAGACCTCCCACTTTTTACTACTTTAACAGAATAAACAAAATACCCTTCAGTGACCAGAGGGAGATCACCCTCCAATCAATCACTGTGAAGGGAAGACTGGCCAGGTTGAGGGCAGCTTGAGCTAGGCTTCTGCCTTGAGAAGAGAAGCAGCTTCCAGGTGTTGTGTAGGTCAGGCTTTTGCCCTAAGGCTTGTTTTTTCAGTCTCTCAGTATCCCTGGACTTTCCTTCTACTCTTCAAGTCCAATTCTTTTATTCATATGAGTATTTTTACGCCAAGGTACTTTGCTGGTCCTGAGGTTGCAGAGAAGGAAAAATACAGTCTTGCCCCCCAGGAACTCAGTGCTTAGGGAAGACTCCTTCAACTTAACTGTAACAGAACCAATGACAGTCTTCAAATATGTCAAACCAAAATGGGCAGTGAAGGCTAAGGGCTTAAAGAGCAAAACACAAAGACAAGAGATGCCTGTTCACTAAGATAAAGCTCTGCCAGGTGCACTGTCCAAGGCAAATAAGGTTGCCTTTTGGAGGCCAATAGGCTTTTTATGAGATCAGAATTTGAGGAAGGTCATCCAGTAACTTCTGTAATGAAAAATTGTGTTGGTAATATTTCCCCACTTTTAAGCCCATATATTGAGCTCTTGGTTTCATTTATCAAATATTTCAATTCTAGAATTTCCATTTGGTTGTTTTATATCATTTCCAGGCCTTTACAAATGTTCTCAATCTTATTTTTTTATGTCCTTAAACATTTTAAGCATAGATATTATAGAATCCATGTCTGCTACCCCCATTATCTGGACTGCCTCCCTCCTCCCCCCCACACACACTACCACCATGGGTCTATTTCTATTGTCACTTCTTTTAGTAATTCAGTTACATTTACTTGTCTTATTATTTTTGATTGAATACCGTCTTTGGTGGGAACATTACACTTGGTAGTCTTTTGAGTAGGACAAATGAATCTGTTTCACCCTATAGAAACCTTAAAATCTATGCTGTCCAGAGTCTTTGAGTGGTAGTAGAGAGAAGGCAGTAGTCCTTCTCAACCCAAAAACCCCACTGACTGACTTGTCAAGTGAAGAAGTTACACAGAGAGGTCAGCTGAGCATTGTCCTCAGAGAACCAAATGAGAGAGGAGCCCACTCTGATTGCTGTGATGTGTATAATATCCACATTGTTCCGACTAGTATTCAACTTAATAAAAATCCCTTCATTTTAGACCATCAAGGATAAGCAAACCCACGTGGTCTTAAAAGGATAAACTTGTATTTAATGCCTTAGCAGTGAGGGCTCCATGAACTCAAATTTATAGAACTGAGGGAGTTCTGAGGCGGTATCTTGCATTCCTTCAACATTATTGAGTTGTAGAAGCAAGCCATACACTGCATGCTTAGCAGACCTAAATTCATTAAAAGCTACATTTGGAGAAGCTTCCCAAGTATTCATCTAGATAGTAGAGGCTAAGGGTTGGACTCTTTGCACTTCTGAACAGGTACTGCCTCAGCTCTAAAGGAGTTTCTAAAGTTAAACATATCCTTAGAAGTCTGCAGTTCTCAAATTTTAAAGTCAAGTCTTTATATTTTAAGAAGACTGCAGGTCTGGGCTTTTCTTGCTGGAGTTAGAACCTTGATATTGTCTAAAACCCCTTGAATAGTTAATGGACTTGGACACCCTCACCAACAAATCAATAGTAGTGTGACATACTGCATTCGGAACAAGCACAGACATTTTGAAGATAATAACTTTGATTTTGTATGTTAACGCCACATGCCTGATATGTTTTCAGTCTGATAGTGGACTAGGTTGGTATTACTCCTGTTTACCAATTCACCTAGTCACCATGCTGGTCTTGATCTTAAAGTGGGGAGATAAATTGGGAACGAAAAATAAAATTACTAGTTCAATTTTATAAGCATTAAATGGTTTCCAAGAGACAATCTAACATGAAGAGATGTTAAGAATAAAAACAGAATTGGGGAATGGTTGAATTACAGATTTAGTTGAAAATTAGATGACATTTTAGATTCACAGAGAACAAGAATTATGTCTCATTTATCTTTGTATCTTCCACAGAGATTTGCAGAGTAGGTCATTCATAAATATTTGTTCAACTAAAAGGACCTCAGACTCTGACTTCATTACTTAAACCTTATCCAAAGGGTTTGGGGCTAGATTTATCTTTGAAGACTCTTCTAGCCCAAAGCTAATCGACCTATCATGCCAGTTTTCCTTACATTTCAATGTGCCCAGAAATCACCTAGTGTGCTACTTACAGTGCAGAATTCTAGGCCAAGTAGGTCAGGAGTGGGGCCTAGGAATCTGAATATTTATTAATTTTTATTTTTTATTTGAGAGAGTGCAGAGGAGGGGGGGAGAGAGAGACAGAGAATCATAAGCAGTCTCCACATTCAGCACAGAACCTGAAGTGGGGCTCGATCCCAAGACCCTGGGATCATGACCTGAGCTGAAATTAAGAGCTGGACACTCAACTAACTGAGCAAACCAGGTGCCCCACTCTGAATTTTTTTTTTAATGTTTTATTTATTTCTGAGAGAGACAGACAGCATGAGCAGGGGAGGGTCAGAGAGAGGGAGACACAGAAACTGAAACAGGCTATAGGCTCTGAGCTAGTCGTCAGCACAGAGCCTGACATGGGGCTTGAACACACAAACCGTGAGATCATGACCTGAGCCGAAGTCGGACACTTAACCGACTGAGCCACCCAGGCGCCCCCCAATCTGAATTTTTAAAATCACTCCAGATAATTCTCATGTAAGCAATGTGGAACCTCACTTTAAAAGCATTGACTTGTATACTGTCTTGCTTCCAGTGTTTGCTTGAAATGTAGAACTTATTGTTATTTATCACTCTGAAGAATATACAAGGGGGACCTGAGTGGCTCAGTCAGTTAGGCTTCTGACTTAACTTCAGCTCAGGTCATGATCTTGCAGTTTGTGGGTTTGAGCCTCGCATCAAGCTCTGTGCTGATGGCTAGCTCAGAGCCTGGAGCTTGCTTCAGATTCTGTGTCTCATGCTCTCTCTGCCCCTCCCCTACTTGTGCTCTGCCTCTCTCAGTCTCTCAAAAATAAATAAATGTAAAAAAAATTTTAAGTACATACAGTATTTTTTAACCTAGAATGATTCCCTCTAAAAATGTACATTTTATATTTTTAAAAATATTTTGAAGCCAAACTTTTACCCCAGATGAATAGCACAGGAAACCAGAATCTTTCACAAATGTCTTACCCACCCCCCTTCTGATTTCCAACCACACTTAAGAGCACTATGTGCCCTAACTCTTTAATGTTGAGTTAAGAAGTACTCTTTTCAAATTATCCCAATTTCCACAAAACCAAGGACATCAGAAGACCTAGAAAATGTTTATAGAATTACCTACTTTGGGGCACAAAATAGATACATACATGAATCTGATATATGTCTTAACATCCAGACTGATTCTAGTTTGTCTTGTTCTTAGATACTATTATTCACTCTAGGGAAGTCTTCAGATATAAGCTTAGCATCAGCATGTCAGTTCCAGCTCAATTAACACTTTGCAAGATCCAGACTGGAAGTCAGTGAGTCAAGGCTCTTGCTGCTCTACAGAGCCTATCCGTGTTCTAGGGAGTAGTGCTGCCTTCAGGACTGCACTTAAGGCCGTGTTCCCACCTGCCATTGCTGACCGCTCTACAGAAAAACTAAGAGATGAATTTGGGGGGAATAATTTCCTTGAGTCATTTTTCAAAAGATGATGGAGCATTCTTAAATGTTGTTAATTTGAACCTTGAATTGGCTCCATTATTTTGCAAATGCCGTGTCCTGGATAGCTAACTATGGCTGACAATCTGACCCCTTACCTTGACTGCACCCAAATCATATCTAGTGCATCAGAGGAGGGAAATGAATTTGGTACACTTCCTGCCTCTCTGAATTTTTCACTTTTCCATCATTAGCTTTTATAACTCTTTTTGGCAGATGAAGTTGAGACTGAGAAAAGAAATGTTGAAGCTCATGATGAAATTTTAAAATCCAGTAAGTTTTCTTTTTTTTTCTGATCATATTTTAAACTGCTAGATTGTCTGCCCATTCTTTGTTTCTTAAGCTAAAACAGAGGAACACACACTTAATGCCTGTACACAGGCACAAAGACACGGACACATCCACTTGGTGTCTTCCAGTGAATAATTCATCTTCAGGTTGATGGGACGTGTTGGAATCTGTTGCAAGCCTGAGACGAGCATGCAGGAAAGTGGTTGGTTAGGAAGTGGCCTTGGGAATCATGCTATGGGGAATGAGAGGGAATGGCTTTGTGCAGAGGGAGGTGTTGAACAGCAAGGCAGCCCTTACAGAGGCCTACACCCATCTCTCAAGGAAACTCTGGAACTAGAATGGCGCTTCAGTCTTGTCCTGCTTGGGGCAAAGCTGCCTGACCTTCATACACCAATATTTACGTATCTTTGGAGGAGGACTGCCCAGGGAGGGGGCATGATCTTGCACAAGGTCGTTCACTTCATCTGAGGGCCATTCCCTGAGAGGAACTCCGCTGAGAACCATCAGCTGCCACCCCCTCCCCCAACCCCAGCAGCTGGGGAATGGGTTCCTCAGACTTTAAGGAAGGACTAGACCACACCCCACAGTGTCCACTGCAGAACCACAGTAAAAATGTGGACATGAAACCTCACCTGTGGCTGCTGTCTTCAGGCCTTTAGTTTTTGGTTTGTTTTGGCTTTCCAAGATTATCCAGACTTTCCCACTCTCTCCACTCTTTATGCTTTGGTTTTCAGTACTTTTAAGTTTTCCCAAGGCAAAGATTAAAAATCAGGCTAGAGCAATACTTGCCTAAGACTTCTAAAAACTGCTCTGAGTAACTAGTAGGTAGTAGGATTTGCTCCAAAGGAGTAATTTTCTGAACCAATTTTGGCTTCTGAGACAAGTCAGTTGAGTTTAGGAGGCAGGGAAGTTGGGGGCTACCTGTGCTATGTGATTGGAATGGTCATGGGAAGATTGCCCAGACCCAGCAGCTCTGAAATAGGATTTCACTTAAAACTACCTCTGAACCCCCTGGTGCTTACCTGTCAGTGTCATTCACTGGCCCTTGCAATGAATTGTCTCCTCTTGTTACCTCTTTGTGTCTAATTGAAATTCTCAGGCTTGACTTCCCGATGCCTCCAACCCTTTGAGGTCAGGCCAGGCTACTGATACTCCATGTCCATGGCCAGGGAGGGCATACATGTGAAGGTGACATCACATTGTACACTTTAAATATGATTATATTTGTCAAGTATTCCTCAATACAGTTATCAATAAATAAATATTTTAGAAAACGAAAGAAAAAGGAAACCAGAATCTGCTACAGAACCAGTCTGGCAGAAAAGGGGGAGGGTAGACTAAGATCCAAAACTTAGTGGGCTGGCTTGAGCTTTGACTTTATATGTACCAACCCATTTATTTCTAATACTTATCCTATGTGACAAATACTATTATATCCTAATATCACCATGGGCTGTCAGCTGGTGTTCAGAGAAATTTACTGACTAGTCTGCTGAGTTCTTAGTCTGAGCTGCACACCAGTAACACCTCATGAGCTTTAAAAAAAAAAAAAAAAAGTCCGGATGTTCAGGCCTTACCCCTGACCCACTCAATCAGTGAAGTCCAGGCCTCTGGCACTTTTTAAAGCTCCTTGGATGCTTCTGATATAACTCATTGGTTTAAAGTGTGGTCCACGGAATCTGAGAGCCAGGGCAGACGCTAGTGGTTGTCTCCTGAGAGATATCCCCTACTTCTTTGTCTACAACAGAACCCCACTTATGTTCGGGGGGCAATGTGCCCAGCCTTAGGTTGTCTCAATTTGACACTCTAGCCACGTGATTGTGTTTCACTTTCCCAAACACCTTCTCATCTCTTTGTAGCTAGAAGCAACCTGTAACAGTCTGACCAAAAACATCTCAGGAGACTGCCAGGAATGGAAAATTTCTAGGAAAGATTTTGCTTCTAACAACAAAAAAAAAAGATGATGGTGCACAAGGGGAGTGTCTGGTACCATTCCTTGGGCATGGACGTGAGAGGATGCGCTCCTGGAACAGCAGTCATCTGTGCATCTAAGCCTTAGAGCTGAGACAGCTAAGGTGAAAAGCTAATATGCTGTGAGGTGAGGGCAGAAATAAAGCCTGGAACTCTGATGACATCACTGAGCTGCACCAACCCGGAGCAATTATTAGGAGACTTCTTACTATGTGAGATAATTAGGTCATTGGGTATTTTGTTACTTCCAGTTAAAAGCAGTTCCAACTACACAAAGGACTAATTAAAAATGCGAATCAGAATTTCTGGTAATAGGGTCTAGAGTACTTGCATTTTGATCAACTACCTAATCCTTTGTGCCCTGATGTCTAAATACAACTGATCTAGGATCACCTATGCCGAAAATGATGAAGCTGCTTTTAACCGGCCCATGTTTTTTTCCACATTACTATGCTGCAAATGAATGGAAAGACATCTGTATTTCTTGCTTGTTACTACAGTTCCCATGGTAATGTTGGTATTCTGTATATCAGAAAATAAGAAGTAAGGAAATAACCTGAAGAAGACATGTCTACAAGTTTTTATTAAAAAAAAAAAAAGTCTCAGGACACCTGGGTGGCTTATTTGATTAAGCATCCAGCTTCAGCTCAGGTCATGATCTCACAGTAAGTTCAAGCCTCACGTTGAGCTCTGTGTTAATAGCCCGTTACCCTGTCACCAATAAGACTAGCTGTTCCCCTAGAGGACAGGACATCATTCAAATGGCTCCTGTTGATCAATCTCGGATCCCTCCTGTTTTAGAACAAGAAGACCCCTTCCCCAACTCAGGCAGGGTATCAAAGAGCATATTCTGATCCCACAGATCAATATTTGTGATGTTCCAAAACAGTCAGTCAAACTGTTTAAACTGTTCAAATCAGAGAACTCTAGATGCTGGCGAGGATGTGGAGAAACGGGCACCCTCCTACACTGTTGGTGGGAATGTAAACTGGTACAGCCCCTCTGGAAAACAGTGTGGAATTTCCTCAGGAAACTAACAATAGAACTCCCCTAGGACCCAGCAATAGCACTGCTAGGAATTTACCCAAGGGATACAGAAATGCTGATGCATAGGAGCACATGCACCCCAATGTTCATAGAAGCACTCTCCACAATAGCTAAAACATGGAAAGAGTCTTAAGTGTCCATCAACAGATGAATGGATCAAGAAGATGTGGTTTATCTATACCATGGAATACTACATGGCAATGAGAAACAATGAAATCTGGCCATGTGTAACAACATGGATGGACCTTGAGGGTGTTATGCTGAGCGAAATAAATCAGGCAGAGAAGGACAAATATCATATGTTTGCACATATAGGAGGATTAGGAGGGACTTGATGGAGAACAAGGGGGAGCATAAGGGGGGAAATGGTGGGGGAAAGGGAGAGAGGCAAACCATGAGAGACTCTTGAATGCTGACAAAAACTGGGGACTGCTGGATGTGGGGGGGAGGAGGGATGGGCATGGAGGAGGACACTTGTGGGGATGAGCACTGAGTGTTATGTGGAAACTAATTTGACAATAAACTATTTGTAAAAAAAAAAAAATAAAAAAAGTAAAAAAAAATACTGCAAAAAAAAACTGTTTAAACTGTTCAAACTTTAGGGAGCTTGTCTGAGGATGGAAACAAGCCAACAAACAAACAAACCTGAAATAGCAAATAGAAATATGTTGAAATTGCTGCTTCCAGTAGGTCATGTGGACCCAAAGAATAAAATGGTCGCAAAAATAAAAAAATACAAATAATGTTTGTAAAGAAGGAAGGAAGAATGTTTCCCCAGGTTCACCATCGGATGTTTTTTACCTTTAGGCAAACTTTTTATAAGTGGAAAAACAAGCAACAAACAAATGAAGGACTCAGAATTCAGTTTTCTATAACTGCTCCAACTTCAAAAGGGCAAGCTGATCACCTGAGGAAAAGAAATTTTCTTGTAATGAACTGAAGAATGTTTTTTCCAATCTGAATGATACCCTGCTCAACACTAAAACTGACATATCTTCCCTGTTAAATACTAATTGACAATTCATTTTTGGAGGAGTTTGTGGGAAAATAACTTATCAGTCTATTTCTCCCACCTCTAGTGTTGTTTATTCCTCACACTGTATAGATGGACACACTGTACAGAGGGACACACAGAGTCTGGGGTCTAGGGGTTCCTTCACTCCTTGATAGAACCTAGTCATGGACTTCATGCTGACCTGACAGCCTCTTATTCCCCAATCATCCCTGTGACATTTCTCTTTTGGTCTGTTTTCACTGTCTTCATACCCTCTACATTCTCCTCCATCTCCCCATGGTCCAAGTCCTTCTTATCTCTCCAGGCCCAGTTTGAATGCTTTCAGCGAACTCCACTCTTCCCTGGACCCTCTCACGGCACTTGTTAGAACAACTTTTTATAAGCTCTGTATCTTTTCATAAATAGATTGGCACACCTTAGAAGGTAGGGACTCAGTATGCATATTTACATTTTCTACAAGGACCTAGACAAAGGCCTAGACCTAAGATACAGTCAGTAAATGTTGTTTGTGTAAATGGTTGTGACCTGAATTTATCAGAACAGCCTTCTCCCTATAGGAAGGCGCTCTTTCCCACATGGCCCCAGGAGAAACAGAGTGAACTAAGATTGCAGTGGGGTAGGCAAACCTGTCTTCGGGCACCTGCCTTGTCTAGTCCTAAGCAACTTTATGACATACCAATTGCCCCCTGCCACCTAGGCTGTTATGACTTGCTAGCTTCCTTTTCTGAAAGGTCAGTACAGTGGGGAATGAATAAAGTTGGGTTTCATCCATTACTTGAAGCTAAATTTTTTTTAGTATTTATTTTGAAAGAAAGGGAGACAAAGAATCCAAAACAGACTCTGCACTGATACCACAGAGCTCGATGAAGGGCTCTAACTCACGAATGTGAGATCATGACCTGAGCCGAAGTTGGACGCTCAACTGACTGAGCCACCCAGGTGACCCTGAACTTTCAATTTTATTTGCAATGTGCAAGTCCCTAGCTACCTAAAGCCATGAGATTAAATTGTTTGTTGAATCAATGTGAAGTACTGATCATGGGCCAACAAGGCATGGAGATTGAGCCATCAGGAAGTTTACAGAGAATTAAGGGAATAAAAACAGAAGCATGACATGAGATCTGATTCTATATCAGATTAAAAGTATCCTTGTGTGTGTGTGCTCTTTAAATCCTAACTCTCAACAAGCCTGGATCTATACTGTTGGCTCAGCCAGGAAGAACAGCTTGAGGCATAGAACAGATTTACTTGGATGGCTGGAGACCTTAGAAATGCTGAGAAAAACCCAAGAAATGCTGAGAACCTAGAAAGAGACACTGGAAGTAGTCCAAATAAGAGTTCCTCCAATGGTGTTAGCTTTTGTTGGGCAAGGGTGAAAGTTTTGTTAAACATAAATCAACTATGTTTTGATTCAGGAAAGAAGTTTATCTCTATACCAGCAAGTCTTCTCAGGTCTGCAAGTCTATTATTTGGACTTTTGGGGGCAGCTGTTGATGTTTCCAGAGATATTTATATGTTGGTGATACTCTATTGCGTAAATACTTCCTGGGTAAAAATATAACTCCTTAAGTACTAGGTATGTTAAAACATAAGCCTAACTGCTAAGGAAGTTACCAACCCTAAAATACCTATATTTAATTCAAGGATAACATTTTGGTTAGAAAAGAGACATGAAAATCAATTGATGAGGTCTGATAGGTATGTATGTTCCAACATGCCTTTATTAAATGATTTTTAAAATGTTTTTCCCTTTCAAAGGGTTAATACACATGCATGGTGCAAAATTCTAAAGGAAAAGAAAATATAGAATGGCACATCTCCCTTATCTTGCCTTGCTTTTAAAAATGATATGATGGGAAGAAGTACAGGGCAGTGAAAAGAACACATTCTTTTTTTTTTAATTAATTAATTTATTTCTGAGAGAGAGAGAGAGAGAAAGGCAGTGTGAGCAAGGGAGGGTCGGAGAGAGAGGGAGATACAGAATCAGAAGTAGGCTGTCAGCACAGAGCACAATGTGGGGCTCAAACCCACGAACCATGAGATCATTCCCTGAGCCGAAGTTGGACGCTCAATTCACTGAGCCACCCAGGCGTCCCAGAACACATTCTTAAAAGGAGAATAAAACCGAATGGAGAGAGACTAGAGAAGTTTGTTTTTTTAACATTTATTTATTTTTGAGAGAGACAGAGTGAGAGCGGGGGAAGGGAAGAGAGCGAAGGGGAGACACAGAATCTGAAGCAGGCTCTAGTCTCTGAGCTGTCAGCAAAGAGCCCGATGTAGGATTTGAATCAACAAACCATGAGATCATGACCTGAGCTGAAGTCGGTCGCTTAACCGACTGAACCACCCAGGTGCCCTGAGAATATTGAGTTTTAATCCATAGTTTGGGAAAGAAATGGACAAAAGCATAACTTAGTCTGCAGAGAAGACATTGCAGGCAAAAGTAAATAACAGATTCTACAAATTTTTATGAAAAGTTTTGAACATCACTTTCTTCATCTATTAAATGGGAATAGGCAATTTCATGAGCATGCAAGTTCCTTAGCACAGTGTCTTGGATATGTGAAAACTTAATAATTCTTTTACCATTATGATCAAGTTGTGTGCTTGAACCAATCAGATCTATGCTGGAAACCAACAAATTAGAAGGAGCCCTACTCTAGCTTCTTATATTTTCATTCTGAAGATCTAACTCTAAGCTAAGCCATCTCAACCCTCACCCTATGTGACTGGAGTTTTATTTCTTCAGAGGGAAAATAGGGCCCAAGAATCTTACTTGCCATCTAAATGATTACATTATGATATTTGGCTTAGTCTCCCCTGAATCATGATCAAGTCACAAAGACATCTACGTATATTATCCAAAAAAAATGAAAGAAAGAAAGAAAAAAGGAAGGAAATGAAAAAGAAAACCAAGGCTGGAGACATCACAATCCCAGACTTCAAGCTTTATTACAAAGCTATAATCATCAAGACAGTATGGTACTGGGACAAAAACAGACACATAGATCAATGGAACAGAATAGAGACCCCAGAAATGGACCCACAAGTGTATGGCCAACTAATCTTTGACAAAGCAGGAATGGATGTCCAGTGGAATAAAGACAGTCTCTTCAGCAAATAGTGTTGGGAAAACTGGACAGCGATATGCAGAAGAAGGAACCTGAACCACTTTCTTACACTATACACAGAACTAAACTCAAAATGGATGAAAGACCTAAACATAAGACAGGAAACCATCAAAATTATAGAGGAGAAAGCAGATGAAAACCTCCTTGACCTTGGCTATAGCAACTTCTTACTCAACATGTCTCTGGGGACAAGAAAAATGAAGAAGTGGGCAAAAGATGTGAATAGACACTTCTCCAAAAAAGACATTCAGATGGCCAACTGACACATGAAAAAATGCTCAACATCACTCATGATCAGGGAAATACAAATCAAAACCACAATGAGATACCACCTCATACCTGTCAGAATGGCTAAAATTAACAACTCAGACAACAATGGGTGCTGGTGGGAATGCAAACTGGTGCATGCAGCCACTCTAGAAAACAGTATAGAGGTTTCTCAAAAAATTAAAAATAGGACTACCATACAACCCAGCAACTTCACTACTAGATATTTACCCAAAAGATACAGGTATACTGTTTCAAAGGGGCACATGCACCCCAATATTTATAGCAGCACTATCAACAATAGCCAGAGTATGGGAAGAGCCCAAATAACTATCAACTGATGAATGGATGAAGATACACATAATGGAATATTAATCAGTAATCAAATAAAATCTTGCCATTTGCAACAATGTGGTTGTTATCGAGTGTATTATGCTAAGCAAAATTAGAGAAAAGACAAATATATGACTTCATTCATATGTGGAATTTAAGATGCAAAACAGATGAACATAAGGGGAAAGGAAGCAGAAATAATATAAAAACAGGGAGAGGAACAAAACATAAGAAAATCTTAAGTTCAGAGAACTGGAGGGGTTGTGGGGGGGGTGGCTAAATGGGCCAGGGGCATTAAGGAGGACACTTGTTGGGATGAGCACTGGGTGTTATATGTAGGGGATTAAGCACTGAATTCTCCTGAAATCATTATTGCACTATATGCTAACTACCTTGGATATAAATTAAAATTAATTAATTAATTATTTTAAATGGGGGAAAAAAGACCCCTCCCCCCCAAAAAAAAGGGAAAGAAGGAAGGAAGGAAGACAAAGTAGGCCCTTTATCTCCAGTTCTTATCTATGATCCCTGATTTTATGATGTATGAGCCTCAGCGCTCCCTATGCTCTCCATTTTCTCATGTAATAACAGTTACAAGGGCTTCTAGCCTTCTATAGGGCGATTCACTACTTTTTTTTTTTCTCAATAAACTGTTAACACATGGCCACCCAGAGAGAGGAGAAAACTTTCCTAGGCTCTAGCTGTCTTCAAAGCCAGATGAAGAAAGCCAAGTGGACACTGGGCAGGGGCACCAGTCTATAAGAACCACCAAAACATTTCTGGATATAATAAGACTAATAAAACCACATATACCAGAACTCACCTCAGGGTATGTATATGTAGGGAATACTTTAATAGACTGCTGAAAACAAGAGCTAAGGCCTCCAGAGGCATTGTGGAATAAACACCAGATGTTCACCGAAATACCAAGTACTGGTTCAGTTAACTGAATGCTTGCTGTTTTGCCCTTGGGGTATAAAAAGGACTGAGACCGAGCTGAGTACTGCTCACCAATGTCCCGCCTCTTCTACCCTTTCTCCAAAAAACCACAGCCTCACCTATAAAGCAGTGTTGAAAAATATTTGGAGATAAAATTTAATAGGGTTACCAGGTACTCATAGATCTTGATTTATAAAATATTTCCAGATATCATCCGGGATGTCACGTTTAGAAGCTATACTATGTCTTGTTGTTGGAGGCTGCATTTCAGTCTTCTACTCTAGAGGTCATTTACTGGAGCTCTTCCCTTTCTGGAAGAGGGAGATGTGCCTTATGTCACCATCAAGAACACAGATTTAGCCATCCCAGTGGGACTTGTTGGCCTTACATCTTGCTAATGTCCAATTCACCAAATGCACATAACGAAATCAGGCATAGCTCTCTGCTATTAATTAAAATATAAAAGCGTAATTGCCAGTAATAATGTGTGTGCTGGTGAGTTGACTCTATTACATAAAGCCGTTCTTTTGGGGCTTCATCTGTCTTGCCACGTCGTGGGGTATTTCTTGATGCATGTGTAGGTAATGATGTGTCAGCAATATAGGTAAGTTTGCTTAAGTAGTTGGCCATGAACTGTTAATATGTTAATTGTGGTTTGTTCCATACAAAATTCCATATATTTGTTAGTTTTTTGTGCCATGTTATACAGGCACAAATAGAACCAGAACCACAAATCTCATTCAACTTTACTTGTTCCTTGGAGAGGGATGGAACTGGGCAACTGCAGTGTGTACTGTGTACCTTGCTATTTCAGACATTGTAATTGAACCTTTTTTTGAACCTTTTTTTTAATGTGAGAAGATACATCTTATCTTGTGCATATATAAGGGAGTGATTTGATCATAGCAAAACCTTGAGGACATGTGAGTCTGTGTGACTTGAGAAGCTTTGGATACAGACATCCTATTAAGTATCAGATTCATATGCCAAGGAAAAGAAGGTCCTGTAATGGATACATTTCTGTGCATTGGAAATGTTTTTAAAAGAGGTATTAAAAGGAGATGTGCCAAAGAAGCTTTAGCACATTCCCTTCTCTACTGATAAGATTTGTTTTAAAATTTACATGGATATTTGGAAGTTACAGAAAATGCAAAATCTATCCTCCTTCTTAAAGTGGGTATTAATTTGACGAACCATGTGATAATAATGGCTGTAGTCAGCTGTTGGTATTTTTGCAGTTTGTAAGAGAGTATAAATGAATTCTTCTTTCGCGTACTGCTTCAGTTAACTATGAAAGGAATCAATGTGTTCAGTCTCATCTAAGATTTCTTTTTCAACTATAAGCCAACCCTTCATGTGTGTGGATCATTTTGCACTGATAGTACTCCCTGCTATGCTTGGTAAAATGTCAAGCTTTTTTGTCTGTATACAGAAAGAAGTAGCCATTTCGATAGTACACTGTCATGCAGTTGCTGTAAGAAATTTGTTTACAAAAACAAAAAATGCTCACTCTTAATATAGTAACAAAATCTCCACTGGAAGATAAAAACCAAATCTTTGCTTCTTCCATGGTATTTGTTAAGGAATTCATAGCTGGCCCATCATCTCTATGTAGAAGCAGTGTAACTTCCAATGGCAGCATGTTTCTTTTGTATTAGGGTAAATTATGAAAATCAGTAATGTGTTTCTTTCTCTTGTCTTGCTGAGAAGGTGGCCTTCACCTCATTGTCCTGAATGCCCATCTGATTGAAGGAGGGGGGTGTAGTGGTGGAGACTGGAATTTATAGTAAGAAAGAATGCAAAAAACATGATTTTCTATTATTAGATTCTGGCATAAGAAATAAGATGATGCAGAAAAAAATTAAAAAGGACTTCCAAGTCAGGCTATTGCCTTGTGAGAGAATTTTCCAAAATACTCTTATCTCTCCTTGTTAACATCTCACAGTCCCAGCCTGGATGATCCAGTTCATGGAGTTCTGTGGGCTTGAGAAGAAACCTTTGCTACCTGACAGCAAAGTTCCAAGAACTGCTGCTACATGGAAACAGATACAACATCAGAAAATTAAAGACAGCCTACCCATTTTTCTCCCCGGGGAATGGTGGAAAGAGGGAAGCAGGATGAAGAAAGAAGACTAAGAAAGCAAAGTACAGGGATGATGTATCCTCTCCCCCCACTCCCCGCAGCTAGATGAATGAGGAAAACTCAGAGGTAGAGGGAGCAGAAGGATTCTTGCCCCAACTTATCACTTGGAACTCTGAAAAGGATTGCTTTACAGGCTGTTCTGCACCAAACTGGAGAGAACCCACATCATTTGGCTGTGCAGAAGGTCAGGAGAAGGCTATGGTTTCCCCAGGGGGCCTTGGCTCTCATGTGGTATGTATATAGGATCCTGCAATTGCAGTGCCTGAGGTGGAGAGAGAGCCAGTGGATGTTGGTGAATGGAGGTGGAGTGCTCTGTAGAGAGGGTTACAGAATAAGTCACCAGATCAGAGACTCAGAAGTGTCTGTAGTCCCTGAGATACCAAAGTGGAGCTGTGTCTGTCAAGGGAAGACCAGATGATAGAGTGGCCATAGACCCCTCAGATAAGCTCTAGCCATGTGAAGGCCTTGGGGACTGTTCTAATGGTTCCTAACCATCAGCATTGAAGAAGTTCAGAAGAATATGAAAAATTGAAAACTTGTATGGAGAATGGAGAAGAGCATGCAGATAATGCCAAACCAGTACCCATGGGGACTTTGGGGACACTCTGGCTGTTCAGTAGCCACAGAACTGAACCACAAGTATAAGCTGCACAAGAACCATCCAGGGGAAGTGAGGCCTTCACCCCAAAGACTACTGTCCCAGGAGTCATGAAAACCACACCCATGTATGCAGAAGCCATTTTGGAGAGAAGGAGGTGGGGGACACACAATTTAAGAGATCACAAAGGCTCTTTATTTTTTTGTCTTTTTCCCCAAAGTTGAACATTATTTGAAGAGATTGTTTCCTTTATTCATTTGAACTAAGATTTCACCCAAATAGGGCTAAAAGTTAATGATTTTTCTGCTCACTACCAGAAGTCAGGGAGAAGCCCACAATATTTACAGATAAAAATAAAGGAACAAATCTCAGTTGTAAGCTAAATTGCAACCCTGTTATATTTGTTTTTGAAGCCATGAGAAATATGTTTATTTATACCAAACTAAACATTACTTGACAGTTTATCTTTTTGAAGTTTACTAACTTATTTTGAGAGAGAAAGAGAGCTGGGGAGGGGTGGAGAGAGGAGAGAGAGAGAGAATACCAAGCAGGCTTCCTGAGTCTGCACAGAACCTGACATGGGGTTCGATATCATGAACCATGAGATCATGACCTGAGACAAAGCCAAGAGTTGGACATTTAACCAACTGAGTCACCCAGATGCCCCTTGACAATTTAAAAAATAAAAAGTTTATCCTTCACCTAGCATATACAGCAACTGTACTCAAACATGAAAATGAGCATAGTTAATCCCTCTACATAGTGATCTAATAAGAACGTGGTGTGGACAGAGAAATTACAGTAAAACCTTGCATTGTAAGTGACTTGTTCTGTGATGAGCAAACATTTCTTATAATTTTTTCTTGATAAACAAGTGATGTCTTACAATACGAGTAATACATGACACTGTCAAATGATCACAACTGGGCCAATGGTTCTCTCTCTCTCTCTCTCTTACTGTGAGAACGTGGGTGATCATCTCCCGTGCTCGGATGCTCCACCTCAGGCCACGGTGTTTAGCAGAAATCAGTGATTTTTCAGAATGTTGGAAGGTGCCCACAACTGGCACTAATGTATTTTTTGTCATTTCAAAGCACCTATGGACAGCCCTTTGCTTTTTCATACAAGAGTAAACTTAGCTTAGGAATGCTTTGCTTCATTCTTGGTCAGGCTGCCTGCAGATATAGACCCTTTCCTCTGCTGCCTTATTGCCAGTTGCATTAAATACAGTATATGACAAGAGTTTATTAATACTGTACTGTAGTCAACATCCATGCGAGCATATACAATGGCTCCCATGCAGAAAGATTCCATTGAGCCAATTGATAACAGTGATTCTGATAGTGATAGTGAAAATTGTCCTACACAATAACCCTCCTCTCTCTTGTCTCCCTCACACCAGCCATGAACTTTTTCAAAGATAAGTGAAGGTTAATTTGTTTATTTCTTTATATTTTATATTTTCTTTATTATTCTGTATTATATTACAGTATTGTAGCCATTTTTATATGAATATTTTTGGGTTGTGGAACGAATCATCGAGTTTTCATTATTTTTGATGGGGAAATTCGCTTTGATATACAAGTGCTTTGGAATCCAAGCATATTTCTGGAACAAATTATGCTCACAAACCAAGGTTTTACTGTATTTGCTTTTATAAGGAAATTTCTAGTTGTGGCAAAGAATGTTGAAATGGCTTTCTTTTTCTTGAATAAACAGCTTTAGAAAATAAAGAAATGACATTCACAACCAATGTGACAACATAGTTGCAATAATTGAGTGACTGTTTTTTCATGGATATTTTTCCATTGAATATTTTGTATAGAAAACAGAAAAAAAAAACAGGATATTAGGGGCCATTTAAGGGGAAAAAAAACCTCTCAATTCCATCAATGGTAGTCCTGTATATAAAAGATAATCTTATTGAATTATGACCCAATGAATATATTTTAGCAAAAAAGTGGTGAGTGCCTCGGTGGTTCATTCAGTTGAACGTCCAACTCTTGGTTTCAGCTCAGCCCAAGGGCACGGGATTGAGCCCCACAGCATATTCCACACTTAGTGTGGAGCCTCTTAAGATTCTCATTCTCTCTCCCTCTTCTGCCCTCCCCTACTAATGTGCACACACACTCTCTCTCTCACTCTCTCGCGTGCTCTCTCTCTCTCTCTCAAAAATAAATAAATAAATAAGGCTTGAAAATTTCTGGTGAATTTGGTTAGCACATCCTGCAACTGTCAAGGACAGCAATAGAGATTATGTGACTTTTCTATTTGTACATATCCAAAAAAAAAAAAAAAAAGGTCTTGTGTGAATCCAGCTAATGCTATCTTGAACAAATCCACCAAGATGACCACTCTCTGACATGAAGTCTTCTTGAGCACATCCTTCTTTAGTACATCCTCAGGGCATAACATCCTTGATCTGCCCTGGAGATAGAGAGATAGGACTATGAGGCACACCTGTTCTCAAACATTCTCCTGGGTGGTCTCCTAGTCTCCTAGCTTGTACTCCTCAGCCTCTAGGGCTATAAAAGCAGGTCTTATAGGAGTTGGAGTTGTGGAAATCAGGACATGCTTCTGTACATAAGTCATCTTAATAAACCATTTCTTATCAAGCTGGACTTGTCTTTTTTTCAGTCTTATGACTCCTTCAGCCTTTGGAGTTATTTTGCATATGCCTTCCTTTCATAGAAGTCTAGAAACTGATAATGACATGATGACACGAATATAGTTATTTTTAAAAATCTGATTATTTCTAAGTAAAATATCTTTAGTTTTTAAATATCTTTGAACAAAAGTTATCAGGGAATATATTGTTTTCATAGGGCCATAATCTTAATGTATTCTTATTAAATTAGGATTATAATGAACACTAATTATATTTTATCCTATAGTTCTAATTATCTAAAATGCATTATCCTCTTTCAGAGGTTTGTAATACATGGCATAAGAACATAATTTGAGAACAAAAAGATGCCACTTGCTATCAAGTTAAGGACCAGGGTTCAGTCTGCAAACTCTCAGTGCAGACTCCCAGCCACAGCAACTCAATGCAAAGCTTTGATCTCAGTGTAACAAACCTAATGGAGGCATCCACTCACTTTTCATTTTAAACTATTGCCTTACCTGATTTCATACAACATGATGCATGTTAAGGAGCAACTCGAAAAGCTGGGCATTCCATAATCACTCCTATTGATAACAAACAAACAAACAAACAACAATGCAATAACTTGTCTAAATTTTAAGAGTACACATTGACTATAAAATCATTTCAAGTAGTCGTTCTTATCATGAGCCATTAGATCTTGAAAGCTTAACATGTCTGAGCTTTTACTGATCATTACATGTCTAATTGGCCCAGTGTCATTTCACCCTCCCGCCAGTGTTTTCCCCGTTGGCACTCCCTGTACAGTATCCACCTGCCTCGGGCAGCTCCTGCCCCTTCCTCGGTGGCAGTGGGACTTGTGTGAAAGTGGTGGAACCTGCACCTGAAATCCCAGCCTCTCTCTCTCAATTACTATCCCTTTCGCTTTCAGCTATTATATCTTCTCATGTTCCAATGGAGCCCCATATCCATTTTCAAGGTCTCTACCATGAGAAGATGCAGAGAGTGTGGAAAATCCTCACAAGGATCGTATTTTTGTAAAGCATACACCAGTTAAAACCGTGTACTTCGGACTATCTGAATTCAAACTCAGTTTTACTGCCAGAAGGTTTGCAGACAACCACAGCCTGCCAAGCCTTCCTGTTTTTTCCACACAAGGCTTTAAGTTCTTCCCCCTGAACCTACTTTCTTGAGTGCCTTTGAGGAACCTCAGTCTGCATGGAGAAGATGTATTGCATGATAATCCTCTAGGACTTTGAGCCCAGGGATAAACACACCTCAGCAGTCAGTCTCCAAGCTCAGGTTCTGTTCTTGCAGCTTTTGGAATTTGGGTGTAACCTCTCAGAAAGGAAGCTGTTAGCTGGACAAAAACCAAACACCTCCAACAATAGAGAATTAATTACAGACTCTTGAGAATCTAGGAATGGGATGGCAGCCCAGTTGTTCTGATCTCTGCATCATGCCATTGCATAGATTCAACATATCTTGGGTAAATTTAGTGTTTATTTTTGATAATGCAGCAAGTATGAAAACAGGACACATTTCTAAGTGACTTACTTTAGGAAATTTGAGTATGTATTTGTCAACACTGATATGTAGTAAAAAGATTATGCCTTCTAAAATTTGGGCAACAAATTGAAAAAGTGGTATTTCTGTGCTTTGAATAAAAAGTGAATGTATGTATAGAGAGAGTGCACACACACACATACATATATATAGAGAGAGAATGTACAGGTAAGTAAAAGAAACTTATCAGAAGTAAAAAATAATCAATTCTATTTATCTGTTTCAGAATTAAATTAGTTTCTTATTTAGAAATGTATTAAGTCAACTAAAGTACTATTTATTACATCAGAACTACCAACACCCTTGTTACCTAGTTTGGAAGAAACAAAATGGATCAGATGTCAGTTCCACCTTAAATAAAGTCGTTTTCTTCCATTTTAATAGTTGAAATTTAAGAAAGAAATGGACCTGATGGTGATGTGATCCCACAAGCAGGAGATAAATGTGTTGCAAATGGCAATGTACTTCCAAGGAGACCTTCAGGATTTTATTCCAAGGGTTGGCTCAGTACTTCATTACACAGAAATTGTGTTTGATCAGGCAAGACCTTCAAATCTGAACTCCTCTGTGGTCAAGGGAATGCTAATGACTATCTGACAGGTTGTCACAGACGTTGGATCTTTTTTCCCCCTATCATCCCTGGCCAGTTTTCCTTCTGTCTGGCGGCTAATGTGGTACAGACTGCCAGCAGGCACCATACCCACTATCGTGGGAGGAGTCTGTTTCCAGCAAGCCTTCTCTTACTGTCATCTCTATATTGCATCTTTATTCCAGGTCGCTCTAGAATTTATAGGCATGCTAGTATGATTTTAATTTGCATTTGTTTGTTATGTTACTCTATGTGACTCCTTTTCTATTTCATGAATCTATGTGTGATCTCTCCAGGTGCCTGGAAGGTCTGATTCTCTTTGACACAGAAATTCACCAGTGGCCATACCTCTGATTTACTTTGTGACCCTTGAGGACATGGTTTCCACCCCAAACTCTCCTGCAGACCAGCAAATGGCTGAATTATTGAGTGGAGAAGAGAATGAAGAGAGTGGGAAGAGGTGAGACCTGAGACAAGTCACAATACCTGCCCCTGATGAAAAACCTTTGCCTCTCAGAAGTTATCATTTGCTAGACAGCACCACGCAGAGCTGGTCATCATACAACATCAACCACTTGCATTTGCCTGGAGTAAAATTTCCTTGTATATAAATAGTAATGATTTTCATAATGACATACAGTGCCTAAACAACATCATCAGATGGTGATAGCAAACTAGAGGTGTGACAGGCAAGTGATTTACAAATACCCCAACTCAGAGTGCACCCTCATGCTTATCCAATCACTCCATGGCATGGGCAATGGGGCTAAAGGCTTTCATTTCCACTCCACCCTCCTTGTGGTGTCTAGGCCCAAGCCCCAGAGAGCTGGTTATTTAAAAAGGGCATTTGTCCACAAGAATAGTTCCAATAGAGCTGAGCAATGTCTTGGGGGTCACCCCTTCTAGGGCCTACAGCCGTAGCGCAGCCTGCTGTGCATGGGAAGGAGGAGGGGGACTATTGTCTCTCAGCACAGGCACCTATGGTGGGCACCAGAGTGGCGGGTGTCCTGGAAGTCACCTATTGGTCTCTTGTGATAGCTGGCAGAGAAGTGTACACACAAGTAAACACTGAGAAGTATGTATACAAAAGATGAAGCCTTGTAGCAAAACAAGAGCTAAACAGGAGGCATAGTTGAGCCAGGAATTCCATCAAAATGGAAAGCAGGGAGGGAAACCTTGGGCCTCAGTTCTTGGTTGGAAATCCTAAAAACTGCTCATTGTGCTTCTGTTGCAGTCAATGCACGAGAGTGGATGGGGTGGAAAGTGAGACCATGAGGATGAATAAGAATGACAATAGTGGGCTGAGACTGAGTGTATAGGGAGTCAAGAATGAGTGGCTTGTTTACAAATGGCTTCGTGTTGGCAGAGCATGTGATAGGAAGCCAAGGACGTGCAAACGTGTAAAATGGTGATTCCTTGGGTCAAGGGCACTGGAATTATCAGTGCTACCAGGATGCCTGGACTTTTACTCTTGGAATTTTTTTTTTTTTTTTTTTTTTACCCAGCGGAGAGTCTATTTTTTTCCATATATATATGTGTGTGTGTGTGTGTGTGTGTGTGTTACAAATAGTTTATTGTCAAGTTGGTTTCCATATAACACCCAGTGCTCACCCCCACAAGTGCCCTCCTCCGTGCACATCTCCCCCCTCCCCCACCACACCCATCAGTCCTCAGTTTGTTCTCAGCATTCAAGAGTCTCTCATGGTTTGCCTCTCTCCCTCTCCCCCACTATTTCCCCCCTTCTTCTCTCCCTTGGTCCTCCGTTAAGTTCCTCCTAATCCTCCTATATGTGCAATCATATGGTATTTGTCCTTCCCTGCCTGACTTATTTCGCTCAGCGTAACACCCTCAAGGTCCATCCATGTTGCTACACATGGCCAGATTTCATTTTTTCTCATTGCCATGTAGTATTCCATAGTATAGATAAACCACATCTTCTTGATCCATTCGTCTGTTGATGGACACTTAGGCTCTTTCCATGTTTTGGCTATTGTTGAGAGTGCTGCTATGAACATTGGGGTACATGTGCTCCTATGCATCAGCACTCCTGTATCCCTTGGGTAAATTCCTAGCAGTGCTATTGCTGGGTCCTAGGGGAGTTCTATTGTTAACTTTCTGAGGAACTTCCACACTGTTTTCCAGAGGGGCTGTACCAGTTTACATTCCCACCAACAGTGTAGGAGGGTGCCGTTTCTCCACATCCTCGCCAGCATCTAGAGTTCTCTGATTTGCTCATTTTAGCTACTCTGACTGGTATGAGGTGGTATCTCAGTGTGGTTTTGATTTGTATTTCCCTGATGAGGAGGGATGCTGATCATCGTTTCATGTGTCTGTTGGCCATCTGGATGTCCTCTTTGGAGAAGTGTCTGTTCATATCTTCTGCCCATTTCTTCGCTGGGTTGTTTGTTTTTCGGGTGTGGAATTTGATGAGTTCCTTAGAGATTTTGGATATTAACCCTTTATCTGATATGTCATTTGCAACTATCTTTTCCCATTCCGTTGGTTGCCTATTAGTTTTACGGATTGTTTCCTTTGTGGTGCAGAAGCTTTTAATCTTGATGAGGTCCCAACAGTTTATTTTTGCTCTTGACTCTTTTGCTTTTGGGAATGTGTCAAGTAAGAAATTGCTGCGGTGGAGGTCAAGGAGGTTGTTTCCTGCTTTCTCCTCTAGGGTTTTGATGGTTTCCTGCCTCACATTCAGGTCCTTTATCCATTTTGAGTTTATTTTTGTGTATGGTGTGAGAAAATGATCTAGTTTCATTTTTCTGCATGTTGCTGTTCAGTTCTCCCATCACCATCTGTTTAAGAGGCTGTCTTTTTTCCATTGGATACTCTTTCCTGCTTTGTCAAAGATGAGTTGGCTGTATACTTTTGGGTCCACTTCTGAGTTCTCAATTCTGTTCCATTGGTCAATGTGTCTGTTTTCGTGCCAATACCATACTGTCTTGATGATGACAGCTTTGTAGTAGAGGCTAAAGTCTGGGATGGTGATACCCCTCCCATTTTGGTTTTATTCTTTAGTATTACTTTGGCTATTCGGGGTCTTTTGTGGTTCCATACAAATTTTAGGATACTTTATTCTAGTTTTGAGAAGTATGCTGGTGCAATTTTGATTGGGGATTGCATTGAATGTGTAGATTTCTTTGGGTAGTAATGACATTTTAACTATATTTATTCTTCCAATCCATGAGCATGGAATGTTTTCCCATTTCTTTGTGTCTTCTTCAGTTTCCTTCATAAGTTTTCTATAGTTTTCATCATACAGATCTCTTATATCCTTGGTTAGGTTTATTCCTAGGCACTTTATGTTTTTTTGTGCGATTGTGAATGGGATCAGTTTCTTGATTTCTCTTTCTGTTGCTTCATTGTTGGTGTATAAAAATGCAACTGATTTCTGTACGTTGATTTTGTACCCTGCAACTTTGCTGAATTCTTGGATCAGTTCTAGTAGGCTTCTGGTGGAGTCTGTAGGGTTTTCTATGTAGAGTATCATGTCATCGGCGAAAAGTGAGTTTGACTTCTTCTTTGCTGATTTTGATGCCTTTGATTTCCTTTTGGTGTCTGATGGCTGATGCTAGGACTTCCAGCACTATGCTAAACAACAGTGGTGAGAGTGGACATCCCTGTTGTGTTCCTAATCTCAGGTGGAAAGCTCTCAGTTTTTCCCTGTTGAGGATGATGTTAGCTGAGGGCTTCTCATACTCTTGGAAATTTTTATCCCCCATCCCCACCCAACCCAGAATATGAACTTCTTGACTTGTTCACTGCTGTCTCCTCGACTCCAGGAATAGCCTGGCACATAACAGGTGTGCAATAAATATTTGTTGAGTGCATGATTAATTAAATGCGCTGGTATTCCTTCTCAGTCTCATTAGTGGAGAGACGAAAAGCCAGCCAGCCTACAAAAAGCTTTCTGGATTTAGGAACAAAAAGAAGCCATGCATTCCAGTAAAAGCAGAGTCACTCTTGTGTTTCTTCTGTTCTCTGTTCCCAACACTTTCTTCCCTCCTCACGTGCAAAGGATCTTTTCTGTCCCTGTGAGTCCCAACACCAGCACTCAACATGATTTCTCCCACCCCACCAAATATTTTTGTACCACATGATTGGGGTTCACCCTGCTCAGGAACTTTTCACAGCACCATTAGATTTGCTGGTAACTGGAGACTATTCGTCCCATTAAAGAAAAAACCTAGATAAAAAGCAGAGACATGGGCTGGAGGTAGATGAGGCCTTTTGGAAGATACTTATGTCTTCCTGAATTTCATCCATTATTAAACCATGAACCAGTCCCACAGATTTAATGTCTTGGCTTGCCACACAACTATATTTATCAACAGTTCAGGATAGCACAGAGTAACTTCCTGCAGTAACACTCAGCTTTTTTCCTGGAAAGATGTAACCTTGACACATCATCTGGTGATGTAGGGTTCTTAACTGTACTTGTATAGGTCTCCTTTATTCAAATCTTTACTGGGGACCCTTAGCTGCTAGCTCACAATCTCTTTGAAAATAGGCAGTGATAAGTAAGATAATTCGCTAAAGATAACTTTATCAAAAAGAAGTATTAGCAAATATGGAGAATCTCCAGTATATATTCCTTTGGCTTCCTGAGGTTCCTTAGTCAATATGGAATTCTTTAAAAATATAGAGACATTTTGATAACATCACAATCAGGATTCTATTAAGTCACTAATATCCACCAGACTATAAATTGTTTTAGCTATTCCCCTCTCCCCAAATCCCAGACCTCACCTGGAGCCTAACATGGTAACTAGTTCACAGTCCTCAGCAGATTGGTACTGGCCAGATTAATGAAAGCACTCATTAATCAATATGACAGGAAAAATTTGAATAAATAATTCCTATTTCCCTCAGTCTAATAAGAACAAACAACCCAATATATACATGTGTGACTTTGATAGAATTTGTGAATTCTCCCCAGCATTTGGAAATCTCTGATTTTGTTTCCTAGACACATAGAGTATATTAAGGATTAGCATGGGATTTTTTGCGTAGTTAGGTACTTTGGGGCGTTTTGTTTAGTAACCAATTTTGTGTCCTTTTTCTATGCTTTCATTATAGTATCCATGAATCCTATTAATTAAAAAAAAAAAAAGAATCTTTTAAAAGAAAACAAAGGACTGGTGCCTGGATGGCTCAGTCGGTTAAGTGTCTGACTTTGGGTCAGGTCATGAGCTCATGGTTCTTGAGTTCAGCCCTGCATCAGGCTCTGTGCTGATAGTCAAGATCTAGGAGCCTGCTTCGGATTCTGTGTCTCCCTTTCTCTCTGCCCTTCCCCCACTCACACTCTGTCTCTCTCTCAAAGAAAAAAAAAGCATTAAAAAAAAAATATATATATATATTAAAAGAAAGCAAAGGAAATAAGTCACCCCTGTGGTGAGGCCAGGGATGGTGATAGAAATAGAGAGGAGGAGGGGTTATCAGATATCACTAGATATGTTTGATTTGCAGAAGGGGTCTCTCACATATGAATATCCTCCACTCCTGTCACTTTGGCGTAGGCAGAAGATAGAGCAATATGCAAACTGAAAATTCAGAGTCGAATTTGCCAGAGGAAGAAAAGATACATTTGGATGTTGCTGTTTTCATTTGTCAGTGATGATCCTTTGGTGCTTTACATGGTCCCATCCCACTTTTTGCTGGAGCTGTGCTTGAGGACTTGCCCTAATTACAAGATTCTGTGCTATTGAAGCTGCTGTTTATGCCTGAACAACTGCTCAGAATATCGCTGTAATTGCATGTCTGCCTTTCTGACTTCTTCAAAAATGGGAGCATGACTTATGCATTTGGAAAAGGTTAAAAAAATGCTTAGGGCTAAAGGAAAAAATTAAAAGGGCTAAAAACTTGCTAGTATTTCACTATGGTTCTGGGGTTTTTGTTTTGTTTTTGAGAGTCAGAGAGAGATGGTGCCAGCAGGGGAGGGTCAGAGAGAGAGGGAGATACAGAAGCTGAAGACAGGCTCCCGGCTCTGAACTAGCTGTCAGCATAGAGCCTGACCTAGGGCTCGAACCCACGAACTGTGATATCATGACCTGAGCGGAAGTTGGCCGCTTAACCAACTGAGCCACCCAGGCACCCCTATAGTTCTGTTTTAAAGTCTTTATTGCAGTAGCAATACTTTGAATTTATAAAATTCTGCAATGTTTTAACCCTTCTTGTGCATACTCTCATCCCTGCAAATATGAGATGGGCTTGATGTTGCTCATTACACACAATTTGCAGTTAAGAAAATAGAAGTGACTTGTCTTCCTCTCTGTCTTCCCTCTGTGTCCCTGGTCTCTCTGGGAACTCTTCTGTCAATGGGGTTCCATCACCTCTTACATGTGGGTAGAAGATGGACAAACCATTATCTGCAGCCTAGACATCTCTGTAGAGTTCTTGTCCCATACATCCTCCTGACCATTGTCCACAGACATCCACCAGGTACCTTAAAAAGAATATTCGAAAACTAAACTCATCCTCTTAACTCTGATCTTGTCCTTCATTTGCATATGAATCTACTATTGCATCAAAACAAAAAGTCTAAGGAAAAAATAGCTGAAACAAACATAATAAACATATGTTGGTTTGACTAAATAGTTCCAGGATTATTGAAGACCATATCTCATTACCACAACTTATTAGCAATAGCCCCACTATTTATTAAGGACTCATGAGCTATGTAACCTTAACCTTTCCAAGCCTCAATTTCCTTCCAATGTATAGTGGAGGACAACAACACTTTACAGCAAAACTTCCAGCTGATGTTCTGAGACACTATGGTATCCCAAATGTAGAAATAATAAAATGTGGGTATAAATAATTTTCCCTTTACTCTTCAAGTTGATTGGCCGAGACCCCCCCCAGTAATAAAAGACATATTAACAGAATAAAAAACAAATTTAATTAAGTGCATAATTTTAATTAAAATGAATTATGCAGTTAATTACATTAATTTTAAATAATTTAAATTTAAGTTAATTAATTAATTAATTAATTATGGAGCCCCACAAAGATATGAAACCCAAAAAGGCTTTGAGGCTAGGGAAAAGGATGGTATTCTGGGCCTTCAATGTCAGGAAGAGCAATTCAAAGGAAGGCAAGAAATATGGATAAACAAATGATGCCCTGCACTGCCGATAAGTCTCCCAGGTGAAAAAGTGATTTCTGGTAATAGCTCTCTTCCTGTTACAGACACCCTTTCTAATAGAAATGTCCCTTATAAGAGGGTAACTTCTGCTGCCAGAGTTCCTCCTATATCTGCAGTGTCTCCAAATTATAAGGTCAAAATAATATTTATGCCAAAAAGGCATGTTTTGGGGTAGCATATTCTGCTACCCCTCACAAATGCATTACAAGGATGCCAAGATATTGGCTTGAGCCGCTGGGCTGCTCACCTTCGGCTTTGGGCGGTCTTACTTGTTCACCCCAGTGTATTTTAACAATTACCATTTTATTTTATTTTATTTTTAATAGTTTATTGTCAAGTTGATTTCCATATAACACCTAGTGCTCATCCCCACAAGTGCCCTCCTCCATGCCCATCACCCCACTTCCCCTCCCCCCCACCCCCCGTCAGCCCTCAGTTTGTTCTCAGCATTCAAGAGTCTCTCATAACAATTACCATTTTATATATGGGTTATGACCTGAGAAAGATCATATGTAAAAAGCCAACACAGGGTCTGGAGTAAAGGCATTAAAATCCATGTTACTATTTTATAAATGGGTGCCTTTTTCTCAAAGGAAGGTAATAATATCTCATATTTAGGAAGCATTTTCTATGCATCAGATACTTTATGTACCATACTTTATCTCCTCTAAATCTTACAATGATGTTATGGGCTAAATAGCATTATCCATAAAGAAGCAAAGCTCAGAGAAGTTTATTAACTAGCTTAATATGTCACAGTCAGTGAATGGTTAACCCAGGGTTGTCATGTCAGAGTCCAAGTTCTTAACATGGAGTAATTTCTTCTTCCTGGGGGTTGGGGAGAGCATTCTGCAATGTTCAGTACTACCGGTGAATGAGAAACTGGTCTTTATACATAGAGGAAGGTCTGAAGAGTGTGACTCATGGTATGCCAGAAACCCGCAAGGGCTTTATCTCTATTGTCAAATAAATACAGTGCAAACACCTATGAAAAGTAACACTATAGATACTAGTAGTGAATAGTTTTTGGTATGAGGTAATTTTTCATATTTTGGGGGAAAGAAAGGTAAGTAACCTTAGCTCTGGACCTCTATGAGGAAAGCAGGATGGTGTGTTTGAAGCGTCACAGTAGACAGAAATAAGCAGAGTGGGGAAGACAGGACTCAGAAAGAGAAAATGTGGTGCTCCAGTGCTGTCTCACTATTTTTCCGAGCACAGACAGATTCTCATTTTAGATAGAATGGGACCAGGGGGATGTGAGCACTTTATAAATGTGTAGTCAAAGTGGTTACCATTTCCTTCCATCGCTTTCAACATCCTCACTGCCTGATAGAGACTAACTGGAAGTTTTCTAAGAAATGACAGAGACTATTTTAGCTAAGTTAATAGATGATCTACCAAAAGATGATGGGGAGCCCTGCACAGCCTCAAAGTGCCAAGAGCGAAATAAAATATAATCATTAACTTAATGATGAGGACTTTTGTGAATTACCAAACAACGTGAGCAATGCCATCCAATTAACAGTTGCTTTGGATATAGAGTAACTAAGTCAGCCAGCTTCTGGTTTTCCTGTAGGTAGAAAAAATATTACCATGGCAGATGTTTCACAAGCTATCAGTGGCTTGATTTTCTATAAAAAGATTCCTTTCCTTTGCAGTGACTTCAGCACAGTCCACTCTAATGCAACAACTACTTAGTGAATAGTTGCCTTAGTACAAGGCAATTGATAAGCCTAGAAGAGAAACAAAATAAGGCTCAATACTTCCTTCCAAGAAGACAATAAAGAGGAACAATATATGTGTATATATTATAATAATCTATGGTAGAATAAGTGAGTGAGGACTTCTGGTCCAGGTGGAAAAGTTTTGTTTTGCCTTTGAGATAACACTGGAAGACAGGCATGATTCCAAAGACTGAGAGAGGGGAAGGAATTTCCAAGAATAGGAAATGCTGCCTATTAAAATACAAGACATTGGAAAAAACACATGAACACACACACGAACAAACAAAAAACCAAAATAAAATACAAGGCATTGGATTATAATGGCGAAAAAACATTTCCATTATAATGGAAAAAACCTGCTCACCTTAGGTTCATTACCCGGGGCTCCTCAAATTGGACTGATAAAAGACAGATTAACAAGACAAAGACAAACAGAATTTTATTAATTTGTACATCACACATACACAGGGGTACTCAGTAATGAATAACTCAAAGGGATGGTTAGAACTTAAGCTTGTAGCATCTTAACAAAGAACACCTAGTTTGGGGAGAAGTAACAAGACGAAGGAAAGGAACTTTGAGCTTCTAGAGATGACATATTATGGGAAGGGAAATATATGAAGAAACTAATGGAATTTAAGAATTGTTTTACAAAGTTTGTTTGTATTGATTGATTCTTCTGTTGTCATTTCTGGCTATTAAGAATCTAGTCTTGTCTCCAATGATTAAGATTATCCTTCCTTTTCTAAGAGAAAGGGGAAGGGCAAAGAGTTATTTGTTCTTATGTTTGCTTTTTCCAGCTGCCTTCATCAAAAATAATCCTATGTCAGAATGGCATATTTTGGGGTGACATACTCTGAATCCCATCAGGAAATATAGAATTGGGGTGCCTGGGTGGCTTAGTTGGTTAAGCGTCCAACTTTCGCTTAGGTCATGATCTCACGGTTCGTGGGTTCGAGCCCTGTGTTGGGCTCTGTGCTGACTGCCAGCTCAGAGCCTGGAGCCTGTTTCAGTCTGTGACTCCCTCTCTCTCTGACCCTCCCCTGCTCACGCTGTCTCTCTCTGTGTCTCCTAGAAATAAATAAACATTTAAAAAGAAAAAAAGGAAATATAGAATTAAAATATAATATTAAAATTGACTCCATATATATATTTACTTTTCAGATGTGACCGCTAGAAAGTTTTACTTACGCATGCAGCTAATATTATTTTTCTATAGGATAGTGCAGAACCAAATTATGGCACACCTTGAACATCAGAAAAAAGTGTTCGAAAGGTGTTTCTCCCTCAGCACTGGATTTCAGCATATGACACCATTGACAAGGTAGGACACGTGCTGCTATCGTGATGATACCATGCAGAAAATAAGACCAAGAGTTGGAAGAGGGCTGGAAAACAGCGGTTAGGAGTTTTATTTATAATGGAAATAAATGACAAAGGTGCTAATATTGCTGCTGTGGTAGTAAAAGGAGAGGCAGTAATTCTCAAGAGAAACTGGAGGTAATCAGTACTGGATGTACTCTGTTTCCATTTTATAGAAAATACTTTATCAGGGAAATTTCTGTAGGAAAAACATCTGTTATTATTAGTCTAAATCTCTCTAGACTGTATTTCCATTTTCCCCTTGAAATGATAGTTTTTAATGTCATTGTTAAAAACTGAGGTTGCTTAGGAACCCAGTTACTGAGTTTTTACACCATGTGAAATTTACCTTAAATCCTTCAGCATAGGTAGTGTGATGTGTAGGTGTCTATTTAAATTAGTTTTAATCTATACCCAAGGAGATGTTTGTTAACACCTGAACTATTCTAATCATAAATCCATACTTGAAAAATGGGTAGCACTTGAAAGATGCTGTACTCTGGATGATATTTCTGCAAGACCTTCAAAAACTGCTGTCTGAATCTGCATGTAAGAGGATTTAAAGGGCTAGCGTAATAGTGAAATGAATGATGTGCCACCCGAGGAAATTGGCAGCCTAGCACCTTGGGGGAAAACTTCTAGATTTAGGATCCTGTTCTGCATTCTTTCTCTTAATGGAGGTTTCTTTTATCTGATCTAATTAGAAAGGTGATCTTTAGTCAGAATGTGTTCTCATTTTTCCTGGGGATCAACCTTTTAGGCAAAGCACTCGCTGGAGTTTTTAGATGATCAGGGAGCTAGAATTTCACTGATCTTCCAGATCAAGAAGTATGAGTGTTTGAGAGTAAATTTGTAATAGATACTTGTACTTTATCTTCATGAGAGGTTTCAGGAAGACCAGTAGCTAAGTGATCATACATCTTGGTTTGCCCAGGAGAGTCCCCGTTCACACTTTCTATCCAGCCTTGATTATTAATAACACCATCTTTCACTCTTAAAAATGCCTGTGTTTGAATGATAAATTATATCGTTACTCTTCTGTGGTGGCTTTAAAATATGTCCACAGACTCTTTGCTATTTCTCCCTCCAAGATGTGGAAACTAATTTCTCACCTCTTGACCATGGGCTAGATTAGTGACTGGCTTCTAAGAAACATCAAAAGGCAGAAGCAATGGTGTCTTGACTGCAGTTTAGATCATAAATGCATTTAGTCCTTGCTCTCTTTTGGATCTTTCACTCTGGGGAAAGCTAGCTTCCATGGGAGCATTCTGTAAACAACTAACTTGAGAATCTGATAGAGCAAGGTGGCCAAAACTCCCACAGCCACGTAGGTGGTGGTGGAGCCGACTCTCATACGGTGTTTGTCTGACTCCAAACCCACACTCTTGAAGAAACAGAAGTATACTCTACTGCTTTGCAAAAAAGAATCCAGAAAAATGATATAACAGACATTTTGGTAAAAGGCCATGAGTAAATGCAGAAAGACTTTCTGAAAGAGATGGGTAACCCAAGGTTTTACATGCTGCTTCTACCAAGTATTTTCCTCAGAATATATAATACATTCACATGGTTCAAAAGACATGAATTGTATTTCAGTGAAATTTCTCTCTTGCCTCTGTTCCCAGCCACCTAGAGCCTCTTCCTAAAGAAAACCAACATTACTAGTTTCCTGCATATCTTTCCAGAAATACTCGATGCTGTACAAGACCATATATACATATACACTTACCACCACCATTTTTTAACACAAATGATATCATAGTATAGATACTATTTGGCATTTTAGTTTAGTTTAATTTAGTTTTTTACCTAACAATGAATTGGGGATGTCATTAAGTATTGGCACATTGAAAAATACTGTCTTTATAAGCTGCATTATATTCTAGTGAATTGTGTAACAGGATTTATTGTAATGAATACTCTTTTGATAATCATTTTCATTACTTTCAATACTTTCTTTTTTTAAAAAAAATGTTTTAATGTTTTATTTATTTCTGAGAAAGAGAGAGAGAGAGAGAGAGAGAGAGCGTGAGCAGGGGAGGATCAGAGAGAGAGGGAGACAAAGAATCCGAAACAGGCTCCAGACTCTGAGCTGGCTGTCAGCACAGAGCCCGACATGGGGCTCAAACCCACGAACTGTGAGATCCTGACCTGAGCTGAAGTTGGATGCTTAACCAACTGAGCCACCCAGGTGCCCCATTCCTTTCTTATTTATTAAAAAAAAAAAAATGCTGCAATGAATACCTGTGTCCTCCGGTCATTTCTAGATGCAGGTTTCTAGCATCATAGCCCACCTTACTGCCCTGACTTCCAGAAAGGTCAGATGCTCTAACTTACTCGCCAGCTCAACATTCAAACTGTGATGGGTACTGGGGTGCCCGGTAGCTCACTTGGTTGAGCATCTGACTCTTGATTTTGGCTCAGATCATGATCTCACAGTTGTGTGATCAAGCTCTGCATCAGTGCTGAGCCTGGAGCCTGCTTAAGATTCTCTCTCTCTCTCTCTCTCTCTCTCCCGCTGCCCCTCCCCCACTCGTGGGCTCTCGCTCTCTCTCACTCCCTCCCTCTAAAATAAGTAAAATAAATAAAACTGTGATGGGTAGTGAAACTCTTGTTTTCTTTTTCTATTATTCTGGGAGTGAGATGGGAGTAAAAGGCCACAATTTGTTTTCATTCTCTTAAATCCATAGATATTTATCCTCTAACCCACCAGAGCAGAAAAAAAACTAAGGAGATGTTTTAAACTTGGCAGACTTACCAGTTTGGGTATTCAGCATATTTTCATTTGTCTGTGCACCAAGGATATAGTGGATGCTTTATATAAATACCTTTAAGTCTTTTCCTCAAACTTCCCTCTACCTCCCTGTCTTCTTTCTGCCCACGTGCTTCCTCCTCCTCCTCCTTTAGACGTACAGTTGTCCAGGCTGGAAAGCTAGGATTCACCGCTGCTTCTGCCTTCTTTCTCACCCCTGCACTGTGGTGCAATGGTCAGAAGGGCCAGAAGTGACCCCATGCTCATGCTCAGTCGCCAGGACAGTGTGCCAGCTGGGCCAGCTCCTTCTCCACAGAAGAGGGTGCCTTCACACCGCCTGCTCAAGGGGGCAGGCCCCTCCTATCTCCGACCACTTCCTGCAGCTTCTCAGGGCCCAAGGTTTCCCACAAGGGATAACTGGCATTCCCAGACAAGTTGTGCAAACAATAGCCTCTCGCAATGTATTTCCCCAGCACCCTGCAGCAGGCTGCTTCCTCACATCAGCCCAGTACAAAGGAAATATATTGATGGGATTCAGGACTCGCTACCCCAAAATATGACACCTTGACATACTGAATATTTCAAACCAAAGGAGTCTGAGAAAATGGCAGAAGCAGGAAGGTCACTCTGACCTCCCCTATGCTCCCTTTACCCCAGAAGCAGCATTAAACCCTCTTGTGGGAGGTGCCCACCCTATACCTGGAGGAGAGGAACACCCTTATCTCTGAAGGACAAGGGACTTTGAGAAAAACCCTAACAGACCCTGCTAAGTTTCTCCATGTTAACTACATTTACTTCACTCATCCATCTATCATATTTCTTCATGACTGCCCACCCTTCATCAAACCTAGAATTAAAATACTCAGGTCTTGCTCTTTCTTTGGATTTTCAGTTTTTTATGAAGGCCCCTGTTTACACAAAACTTATATTAAATAAATTTGTGTCCTTTCCCCCCATTAATCTGTCTTTGTCAGTTGAACTTTCAGATCCAATCAGGGACCCTGCAGCATTGAGGAAAACATTTCTGCCCCTGCTGCATCCAGGGGCAGTTTCCTCCATCCCATACTGATAGAGCTCCCTGCCTACAATTTCTCCCTGTGGGGTGATAACAGAATGGAAGCTTTCTCCCCTTCCCTTGATGATGCACCTTAGTAATTCTACCTCCACCCCCCAGTAAGGCCTCTTGCCTAACCCATGCTCTGTGGCATTGTGGAATTTATCCTGAACCCTGACACGAGATAAGAGGTGACCACAAAGAGACCCATCTTGTATAATAGGTGACCCATCAGTCCCCAGATCCTCCTAATCCCATAGTAGCTGGTTTATTCAATGAGCTGGACTTGGTAGCTACAAGCAGAATGCAACATTTGTCCTTCTCATCTGTCTCCTCCAACCTACCGTGCGGATCCATTCTAGGCCAGCTCTGGATGAAATCTCAGGCAAGTTCTGTCACATAATAAAAGTCCAGCCTGGCTGACCCAGCTGAAGGGCTAGGGAAACATAATGGAAGTTGCTGTCTCCACTCTCCCTCCCACCCCTCTCCCCAGCCCCATAGTGGGAAAACACTTTCAAGCAGCCCCATACCTTCCAACAGAGAGTAGAAAGTGATGGACTGATCCAAGAGCAGCATCCTACCAAAATCCCAGGGGTGATAAGAAGATACAAGGGTGAGAAGCAGCTTCCTAGACTGGATAAAACCAAGCACCACAGACTAGAGCATGTCAACATGAGTGATTAATCAGAATAAGTTGAAGGGTAGACAGCTGAATGTTAATCAAACCACTTCCTTCTGCTAACACACATTAAGTGGGGAGCATTTCCACCTGGGTTCTGAAGCGTACCAAAGTGAGAAGGATGAAGTCTTTCTATATGTGGTGTACGCCTCTCAGGAAACATTTGGAATGAAAAGGCTCATGTAAGACTAGCAAAATGCATCTATTCTAGAATGTTTTAAACCCGTGCCAAGGATAACAGGGATGCTACCAACTGTAGCATCAATTCACCTAATCACAGGTTATCAAAGTATGGTGTTCCCACCTAAGTGTTTTCGGAAGTTGCTTTGGTATTTCAGGCAGAAAACTTGAGTTCCTAATAGTCACATTCAGCTTTGAAGAAACTACATTATTTAGCCTAGGCTCTCTTGTTTTCATATTTTAAAAGTTTAGGAGCACCTGAGTGGCTCAGTCTGTTAAGTGGCTAACTCCTGATTTCGGCTCAGGTCATAATCTCACAGTTTGTGGGATCAAGCCCTGCATCATTTGGGATTCTCTCTTTCACTCTCTCTGTGCCCTTCCCCCAATCATGATCACTCTCTTTCTCTAAATAAATAAACATTTAAAAGTATTTTTTAGGTTTAAAAATAAAACACTTTGCATATTAAGTTGGCAATAAAATAGAAGTTGGAGTTACTTTAATGCTCTTTTTTCCCCAATAGGAATATGCAATGCAAGCAGTAACTTAAAGGCATTCACAGAGACATTGTCTTTAGGCTCACAGAATATGCTGAGTTTGTAGAAGGGCTTCTGTTCAACTAGAGAAATCTCCACAAGAGGATCTTTAAAAACAATTTTAAGTTGTCAAGCATAACCCCCCAAACTCATTTGCCATTGTAGTTGGCACAAAGCAAGATACGTAGGATGTATTAAAAAAAAAAAAAAATCCTGACTTTGAATTTCTTTACAGGGTTCCTGATTCCTTATAGGCAGTTAACCAAAAGTTAACTTTCTTATAGTGTTAGCAAGTTGTTACCTTGTTTGTTCTCTGAATGGTTACACACAGAAAACAAATAACAACAATAACACTGCTTAATAGAAACCTTTGAAAAATTTGTAATTTTAGTCTAGTTTCTAAAAAATCCCAGAGCCAAGGGAGTAGCATTTCTTCTGTTTTTGGATTTTTCTAGAAACTCAGACTCGTGCCTAATATGGTAAGTAAAAAATCAGTTTGGTTAGTTTTGTTAGTGGTAGAAACTACAGATTACCGAAACCAAAAGTATTATAATTCAGATGCACTCTACCTTTTGGGTTAAAGCTCCACGCAATTCATGTTATATGTTAAGTGAGTGACTAAAGTGTGTTATTAAAATTTTCTCACATTTTTCAGAGCACTTCAGTTATCACCATTAGATGAGATGACCACCAGAATCCCCCATTCTAACTGTATGTCAACTGTGGAGTAAACATCGCAAAGAGAGGAGTATGCTGTTTACTTTATGTTAATGTCAAGAGCTAAACAACCTTTAGGTTCAACATAGATAAACAATTTGATGCTTCCAGCTCTTTGCTTGGGAGTCACTGGACTCTTCATGGGAGCCTCACAGAAAATTCACAATACTGTCACATTACACTGTATCAATATCAGATCAAAACTCATGCTTGTGTATTTAGTTGTGTGTAGAGTACTTGCATCTCTTAGTGACAGTTACCTACTATAATGGAGGGAAAGGGTAATATTGCTGTGTATGAGCCCTTGACGGATCCTATAGGGACCCCCAACCTTCTGTCACATATTCTTCTTTCCTCATGTATCTGCCCATATGGCTAACATTTAACCTGTATATTTTTTACATTATGTAAATTCTTAATCAGCCTGTCTTATTTAGATTGTATACATCATTATATGGCCTTCTTAAAACTATTGAAGCAATATGAGCAATAAGATTCCAATAAAAAATATTGCCTTAAAAAGAAATACCATGATGATAAGGGTGACCTATATCCTGCATTAGTGGATAGTGACTTTATTTATAGGATCTTTAAAACTACATTTTTAATGAACTAAGATGAATAAAGATACAACTAAAAACTGTGGAAGAAGGAGAAGGAGGGGGGGCGGGAAGGAGAAGGAGGGGGAGGGGAAGGGGGAGAATGTGGAGAAGAAAAGTCCAATCCAGGGTAATCGTGAAACTCAAAGTCCCTACTAGTTTAAACCTTTCCCCTTGCCTGCGTCAGGTCTCTACTCAAGGCTGTGAAATGTGCGGTGGAGGTTAACTTTACTTTAAGATTCTTCTTGAGTGTTTGTGCTACCTCCTTCCCACCACTTGGACACTGTTTTGGGTGCCTGTGGGGATAAAGCACCCGAAGATTGGCATTTGGCGGAAATAGGCACCAAATGTTTAATTGAGAGGTGTGGCTGCAACCTTTGGAGGTGTCCCTGGGGCATGATGAAAAACTGGAGCCACCCTATCTCACTGGCACTCCCGTGGGATTTCCAAGATCTCCTATAGCAGGTAATACCTTTTCCAGCTCCAGCTTCCCAGAGAGAGGTTCATGCAGTTGCTGGAATCGCTCCTCAGGCCCCAGTCTCCCACCAGGTGGCCTATTTGGATGGAGGTTCTTCTCAAAGTGACTGGATCCAGCTGTCTCCCCGTGTGCCTGGCCCACAGGACACCCTGAGTCATTCTCACCCTGCCACGCTGAGAGTGCCGGCCGTTCACAGGCAACTGCCCCTCCTCTTGCCCAGCTGCCAGGCAAGGCGATGACTCAATAGTCAGGCAACAAGTTCAAGCTCTCCAAATGTGGGTTTCTCTAAGCTCTTCTCATTAGCCTCAAGTGAGTTGGAAGTACCCTCTCCACCTCAACCACACCCAGTACTGAGGAACATGATACCTTTCCACAAGAAAATCTTCCCAGGAGGCTCTTCAACCTCCCAATGACCCCTCATCTTCTCTTTTATAGTCTGGAGGTGGGGGGTGGGCTAATGCTGGCAAAACCATTTCACAATGTCTTCACTGGCTGTGTGTGGATGATTCACTCCCTTGCTTTGGCATGAGGGGGTACTTGGCACTTCCTGTTTTGTCCTCCACTATCAGAGTCTCTGCTGAGGTTTCAAGATGAAAAGGAGGGTCCGTTTTAACACCTTGTTGCACTTTACATTCTCCATTCTTAGATGCCATCTTTGAAACTATGTCTATGTAGTGAGAGTTTTCAGTGACTGGGGAGAGAAAAGCAGCACTGTGCTCCATGTGTGACTGACAAGGAGATGTACCTCCACTTCAGGATCTCAGAGTCTAAGTGGAAAGAGTCTGTCCTTAAATACAGAAAATGCATATTTCTTACATCTCTCTACTTTACCTCCATCCCAATGCCCACCTTAGCTTTAGACCCCATTGTCTCTTGCCTGTGTGGGGGCTAGTCCCTCCAATTAGTGATCTGAGTGACAATGTGTATCCCTTCCTCTGCTCTCACCAAACTGTTTCTCACATGTCACTATATTCGTGTCGTAGGCCTACAGAAACAAATGATCACAGAGTTAGTGGCTCTAAACACAGAATATCATTGACTCACAGTCCTAGAGGCCAGATGCCAAAATCAAGGGGTCCTCAGGTTTGGTTCCTTCTGGAGGCTCTGATGAGGAGACTGCCCCCTTCCTCTCCCCTAGCTGCTATAGGCTTTGGCAACTTCTGGCATTACTTGACTGGTAGATGCATCATTCCAACCTCCATTTTCATCTTCCCATGGCCTTCTCTGTGCATCTCTGTCTCAAATCTCCTTCTTCTTGCTCTTATAAGGATACCAGTCATTGGATTTAGACCCACTATCTAAATCCAAAACTATCTCATTTTGAGATCCTTCACTTAATTATGTCTGCAAAGACCTTATTTCCAAATCAGATCACATACACAGATACTGGGGTTAGGACTTGGACGTATCTTTCAGCACCACTTAGCCACCACCATCACAAAGGCCTTCTCTCGCACGGCCTCCTCCTCTTTACTCTGCATTCACCATCTGAACTTCAAACAGTAAGGCCTGGAATGCTTCTGAAAGACTGAGGTACACACTGGCAGACTGTTTATCTTATACAGACTAGACAATGAGAATGGGGACTGGAGGGCATGGAGTAGAGAAACCTCAGTCCTGGATGGAGGAGCAAGAGACAGTGTGCAGAGGCAGACTCAGCGAGAGCCAATGGAACTCCACTCAAGTAAGCAACCTCTATAGGCTGATCCTCATCCATGTCCCGGAAACCCTGCCTGGTACACACACAGACACACACACATACCACACACCACATGTAACACACACACCTCCCACCCTAGTCCCCCCCAACACACACCACACCCATTCACTCCACACACGCACCACACATATATACTGTACACATACACACCACACACACACATGATGGAGTGTGGAGCAAGTTGAGGGCAAAGGGCAGGCTAATAGCACCCCCCCCCCCAACACACCAGGTGGAATATATAGGATATTCCTTGGACACTCCCAGCTACCCCAAAACAAGGACAAAAAACCAAATGGTTAAATTGGTAAGAGTCTTTACCAGTTTAAAGGCAATCCCTAAAGTCAATGGCCTAAAGTCCAGTAACTCCCTACAGTTTTAATGTTAATGCTTTGCTAGAGGGAAAAACAACCTTAGCTTGACAATAGCCAGGCATCCAGTAAGTCTTTAGCATGTGAAAATCTCTTTGGAAACTCCCTCTAGACTTTATCTGTCCCGCCCCTTCCATAAAATTGTCAACCCCTCACAACCCCAGTGCAGCTCTTTCTGTCCACGGGTCCTGTCCCCATGCTTTAATAAAATCACCTATTTACACAAAAGACATCTTCAAGAATTCTTTCTTGGCTGTTGGCTCTGAATTCCATGAACTCTCATAGACCCCAAACTTCATTACACACATACCACAAAACCCACTGTACATCAACCCTGGATTGGAGGTAGGGCTCTGGGACCTTATGGTGTAATGGTGACAAGAAGAGAAAGCCTGGCTCCTTGGCCAACGTGAAATACATACCCTGTTTGCCTTAAGAACTACCACGAGCCATCTCCTCCCTGATCTCCTGGCTTCCCATTCATTCCACACATTGTCATACAGTGATCTTCCTAAAATCAAATCTGACTTTAATGTCATTCTGGTTTGAACCCTGAATCAGGGGCTTCTTAGAGCCTTCTGAATGTAATCCTGTCAAGTTCTAACCACACAGACTACTCTCAGTTTCCTTAAATAGAATACACTAGCTACCACACCCCTGCACACACAGTTCCTTCAGCCTGGGGTTTGCTGCTGTTTCCTTCATCCTTCAGCCACACCAAGCCCTTATCTACTCACCATGAGCAGCCTTGCCCTTTAGGTGTTGAGGAAGGTGGGAGAGGAGCAGCACTGTGTGCCCAAACTGACCATTAGCGTGCGAGTTGGTCCAAGGTCTCAGCATCACGCACGGTGTACACACATCCACACCAGATCGCCCCTGTTCTGGGAAGTCCTCCCCACACCAAAGTCTGGTTTCCTAGCAGCTGCCATGCGCAGACACATGCATGATATCTGTGCACATTGCTACCGACCGCCTCTCATCACGCCATTCTGAAACTGTCACAGTTGTGGCTCCTTGAGAGCAGTGATCTGGACTTACTTGTCATTATGCTCACGGTGCCTGTGACAAAGCCAGTATTTCTTATGGTCGGATGCCTGGAAAGGGAGCAATAATATCCCAGCCCCTTCTTTGTTCTCCACCAAGCAAGTAGTAGTAATACCTCCATTTACTGGGGGGCGGCACTGAGGAAGATTGGGGATGGTCCCTACACCCTCAGCCCCTAGGACTCCAGCAGTGGAGGGTGAGTCGGCATATTGACCTCTAGTGCCTTGATCTGGCCCAAGACACCATGGTCTAAAACCACAACTCTGGGTGATTGTGTCCCTTAAGATAATTACAGTGTACCCCCACCCCCATTATAGAGATACTAATAGTTTATTATAGGATAACATAGAAGAGCCAGAAAGATTACACATATCCCTGTTTAAACTTTTGCTGTACCTATCTCCAGATTCAGAAACTTTAGGAAGGATTATGAGAGATGATGTTACATTTGTCATTTCACATCTGGCTTTTTTGATGTAATGTCTTAACATAAACATTCCAACTTGAATATAAACTGTTGGTAAACATTTTGTGGCTGACACTTAACTTTTTGTATCTCAAGGCTGCACTACCTCCTTGAACTTGCTGGTCCCTTCCCAAGGAAAAAGGCTGAGGCAAACAAAATGTACAGAGTGATATTTATCTCCCAGTATTTCCTGCTCAACCAGAAATTCAAGTACCGGAAATTGCCATAATCTCTCTGATTCTCTAGTTCCTCAGTAGTTAAACCTATTTCTTGATGTAGTTCTGAAGATTAAGTGAGATCATCTGCAGCAGATTCCTTTACATTCCTGAAGATGTTCAACACTGAAACCCAGTACGTTTCCCTTGCTTCCCTGTAGCCTCTGTGTCTAAGAGCCACAGCCAGCTCAGTCCTGGGGGAGGCAGACCAGTAAATGAATGAGGGGCCACCAAGATCTCCTACATCACATTCTCACCTGCCAGGTCAGTCTTGCTCAGAACTCCCTGGCTCAGCAGAGTGACAGAACCAGAGGCACTTCTGGACTTCCATGCCAGATTTCTCTTACCTGGTATGTAAATTTAAATGAAAATGAATTTATCAGTCATTCAGATATTCACAGTTGAAAGCTTTATAGGCTTAAGCTTATAATTCTTAATAAGTATTCTATTCTCTCTGGAATGACAAATTATTTTGCACTTACACAGAATTTTTTTTGTTGGGGATAGCAGAAAGCTGGGAACAAGTGGGTAGAGCATAGTATAATCCCAGAATAAATTGCTTCTTTTTCTCTCTCTCTGTCTGGCTCTGACCATTGTATTTCCACTATTGATAGAATATTATGCAGTGATCTGTTCTGTGCCAGCTGGGGGAGAGAGCGGGAATCCCAGGTTGAAAGTGAAAAGGACAATTGACCAAGTCATTTCTGGCCTATTCCAGGGCCTGTGTCAGTTTCTCAGTTTTAAGATTGATGATCAAGGCAAACAGCAGGCACATATCCTAGCCTATTGCCTTGGGATTGGCCAGGAATCCAGGAATCCAGGATAGAAATAGAAAGGCAGCCATTGTGCTACTATTGTGCCTTCTGGTCAGGCCTGGGTCATGTTAGAAGACAAATGACTTGTTTCTGGTAGCCTGTGAGTAGCTATTACTCTTCCAGAGAAGTGCTCAAGGAAAGCATTCCCTTGCCCGGAGCCAGCCCTCCCCCCCGCCCCCGGAATCTGAAGCATTTAGAGGCACTGACTTTAGAAGGCCTCACCACACCTCTCTGGGCTTCTTTTCTCACCACTAAAAAGAAGATTCGCCTTGGACTCTTTTTACCTTAACTCTTGTAGTTTCAAGGAACAAACTGTTAAAATGGCTACCTTAAGAAGAGGGGGGCAGTTAATATACAGCCAGAGGGGTTCTGGAGTTAAAAGTCAGGAAGTCAGGAGTGCAGGGCAGCTTCAGGACCACCTTGACCATCCTGGGAGCGCCACTTTTATCCCTGTGGTGGCTTCAGGCTCCTCTCTCCCTTCCAGCTTCCTTGGCTTTTGCTCAGCTTTTCTGCTCCCAGATGACTCCTGCTTGCATATGGCTTTCAGCTATCTTGGCCCTGATTCCAGCTCACACATCGTTTTGCTGTAAACTCCACTACCTGCTCGTTAGTTCCATGTGTCTCTTCATTCATGTTCCCAAGGCAAGTACTTTGATTGACCCAGTGTTTGAGGATGGAACTGTGTCTCCCAAAAGGATATACTCAGATCCCAATCCCGGTACCTGTGAATGTGATCTTATTTGGAAATAGGATCTTCACAGGCTTAATCAAGGTAAGAGGTCATATTGATTATAGGGGGCCCTAAATCCAATATGACTGGGGTCCTTAAAAGAACAGGTCATATTTGGACACAGGATAAAAAAAGGTGCACAGAGGGAACACCATGTGACAACAGAGCCTGGGACCAGAGTGATGCATCTAGAAGCCGAGAAGCAATGGTTTTTGGCAACCACCAGAAACTATAAGAGGCCAGTGAGGAATCTTTCCTACAGCCTTTGGAGTTTGATTTCAGATATCCAGACTCAGGACATTAAGAGAATAACTGTCATTATAAGTCACTCAGTTTATGGTAAGTGGTTAAAGAACCCCTAGGAAATGAATATATTCGGCCTGTCTTTTGGTGCCAGGCCAATCCCCTAACGTGACCACCTCAGATGGGATGGGACACTCAGTCTTTGCCCAGTCAGCCATGGCCAAGAGAGTCAAGGTGATGTCATCCACTTGTGGCCATGTAGGCAGCTAAGCTGTAGATGGAGCAGAATCCTATAGAAGGAGGCATGAGCGTGGATAGGTGTTTGCTGCTGTGACCTCTCCAGTACCAACCAGGTGGCTTTTAAATTAACTTTCCTTTCTAAAGGCACACCCTGCCCAGGACTGCATGCCATCTCTGGGTGTAGTCTGGCCCAAGGAATATTTTTGTTATCGTCTTTGTTTACCAAAGCAGTTTTTTAATATGAATTATTTTCCTATTTGCAAATAGTTTCTTCAAACAGAAGGTATATTGATTCCTGTCGAGACCTACTTTTATTCTCAGGTGAGCCCAGTGCAGTGCCACCCACATTGGCCAGCATCGAGGCAGAACAGTTCTAGGCTGACCTTGAAGGCATGTTTAGCTGACACAGCCAAAGGTAATTACTGTCTTGAGGAGAACTAATGATCTTACCCAGACAATTGAATCGTGCCAACAGTCACGTCAAGTGAAGTAAAGGAAAGAAAGAGCAGTGTCCATGGTCTAATGGCTTGAAAGCTTGATGGACCCAGGTGACAAGAAAGAGAAAGAAAGCAATTTAAAACTGAGATCATGAATGATGAGTGTGTGCAGGATTTTCTCTTTCCTGCCCAAACAGAGTGTGCTTCCAGGGTGGATGTGCTATTTTAACACCAAGTAGACAGACTAAGACTCTCCATTCCTAAAAACATGCTTTTGTGTGTGTGTGAAACTAACTTTTGCATTAATAAATAAGTCATTTTGATATGTTATGACTCTATATTTATGATGATAACCATGAATATTTGTTCAAAAAATTGATTCTTAATTTACGAACATTAGCAGAGACAAAGTTACTGGCAGAGTTGACTAGCGCTTAGCTTTGCCACTTACTTAGATATGATCTGCTTTCTTGTGTACTGCATATAACTTGTTTTCATGAATGTGAAGGTTATACCTGTTCACTGAAGAGATTTAGGATAGAAACTTATTTTTTAAAATGTTTAGGCTCTGATGCCAGATGTGGTTTAGAAATGGTTCTTCCAGGGGTGCCTGGGTGGCTTAGTCGGTTGAGCGTCCGACTTTCACTTAGGTCATGATCTCGCGGTTCGTGGGTTCGAGCCCCGCGTCGGGCTCTGTGCTGACTGCCAGCTCAGAGCCTGGAGCCTGTTTCAGAGTCTGTCACTCCCTCTCTCTCTGACCCTCCTCTGCTCACGCTGTCTCTCTCTCTCTCTCCTAGAAATAAATAAAACATTTAAAATTAAAAAAAAAAAAGAAAGAAATGGTTCTTCCAATCAGGTCATTGCTTACAGTCTGTCCCTGTTAGTGCTTTTCTCTCCTTCCACTCTCTGAAATTCTAGTTTTGCTCAAACCTTAGCATGTCTCCCTTCCAGGGAAGCACTGTTTTTATTCATCCTACTTCCTCTATTAAGACAACTCTTAGCAAAATCTGTCAACTTGTAGGAATATCTTATATTGTCTTTGCATACCTTTTATGAGGAAACTTGGGAAAGATCTCCATGTAAAGTTGAAGACCTCCTGACCCCACTTTTAGCCATGCTTCCTTTTCTCTGGGAGATAGATGGCATTAGCATACTTTGATTATTGTCTCCGGTTCTTAAGCAATGAACAAGATCAATGTACCACCTGTTAGACATAATTGCATTTCTGCAAAAGACAGGAGACATCATGCTGCAAATTTCCTGTCAAAAATCCCTCTTTGTTTAGGAATAGTCCTTGCTTGCTTTTAATGTTTTCATTTTAAAAATAGAGGACACACTGTCTATATAATGCCTCATATAAGGCAAGGGATTTATATTATGGTGCTGGGGAAAATAATGAGAAGGTTGTAGCATTTTTGACTCCAACCTTTATCTCCAGTCACTTGTTTACCTTCACAGAGGCATCATGGACAACTGGGGCATATGAGATTATGAAATTCCATTGGCCTTGAGCCACTTGTATGAGCCCACATGTAGGCTCCTGCCCATCAGTGTTCTGACTGTGATTTTGCCTACAGGCCATTAACCTGAAGGTAGATGGTGATGGCAGGTTTTCTTTTCCTGTGTATTTCTACCACTGCACCCATGGTAGTCACCCTGTCCCCTCCATAAGCTTGGCACCCTATGCTCATCAGCTCTAGGGATGGCTACAACTGTCTCTTCTGAGAGCTTCTGAGATTATTGCCTCAGTCCTTCTGATCAAGGTGCTTTCTTGTCTTCCATTAATGTGGCAACACCATACTCTCCTGGGTTGACCAGGTAAGTGAAGGACATTTTTTTGCATGAATGGAACTGCCCTTCCAGCTTTGCCCACAGGTCCTTCTCCTCTCCTCCTTGGTGGTGGTGGTGTATGGAAGGAAATGGTGACGTGAACCCTGAAAGAGATCATGTTCTAAAAATACAACAATCACAGCCTAAAAAGAGAAGACATGGTTGGAAGACCTGTTGTTCTACATTTATGCTATAAAATTACAAACGATAAACTTAACATGACCAGAAAATGAGTTGTCATTCACATTTTCTCTCATACTCTGGGTGAGACTTGCATTTGTAGCTATCATCAACACAGCATGATAACAACCTCTGAGAGAGCCACTGAAAAACAGTACTCATGGACAGAGTGATGGATGATGCCACACCATGAATAATGATGTAAGACATCATTAAATTGGTGGTATCAGGGAACTGCAAAGGCGAGAATGCTATATTGTTTCAATACTGAGAGGTTCTGAAGAGCCGTAGCCTTGTTAAGAAATTGGTCAAGAATGGTGCATTTGACAGTAAAGAGCACAAACAGATGGTTCCTGGGACTGAACAGGGAGAGATATTACAAAGATCTTCATGTGCACTGATTGGATAACAAACAAATGGATAAATACTTCTCCACCATTATTCTAAATCTTCACCGATAGATTAAAAAAGATACATTACGTGGACGCATGAATTTTCTGAGACATTTTTGAATCCAATTGCTTATGTAGACACACCTTGCAGAAGCTGTTTGCCAAGGGCTCCCCACACTCTATCTTTACCCATCTTTCTTGGAATAAAGAGGTGAAACAGCTTCTTTGTAAGAATTCGTCTTTGGCCTGTGACCTTGATTCTATAACATCTTTTTAGTCATTCTTTATCTTTTTTGTATGTTCAGTCTCTCCTTCTTCATTGCTTCTTTTCCTCTACTATTTATGCAGTTGAGTTCTCCTTTTTCTTTTTTTTTTTTATGTTTGTTTGTTTATTTTGAGAGAGAGACTGAGTGAGCAGGAGAGGGGCAGAGAGAGGGGGAGAGAGAGAATCCCAAGGCAGCTTCACACTGTCAGCCCAGAGCCCAATGTAGGGCTTGAACGCATGAAATGTGAGATCCTGAACTGAAGCTCAGTGTCTGATGTTTTACCAACCTAGCCACCCAGGCACCCCTGAGTTGTCCTTTTTTCTAGTGTAAGGCTCTTTGACTTTTCTATGCTAATGAGCCACTATACCAATGCACTTTCTTTCTTTTTTTTTTTTAAGATTTTATTTATTTTTGAAAGAGAGAGAGACAGCTTGAGCAGGGGAGGGTCAGAGAGAGAGGGAGACACAGAATCTGAAACAGGCTCCAGACTCTGAGCTGGCTGTCAGCACAGAGCCTGACTCAGGGCTCGAACCCAGGAACTGTGAGATCATGAGATGGGCTGAAGTCGGACGCTTAACCGACTGAGCAACCCAGGCGCCCCCACCAACGCACTTTCTTATTGAAAGAATATTTCACAGCCTCTTCACCCACCAGCATTTATTTCTTGAAGTCTGGGTTCTGAGCCTGTTATCGTCTTGATCCTATTATTATTATTCCTTTTCCCCTTTTCCCTCATTAGGCTCTGCTCATGTGTGTGTGTGCTTTCGATTTATTCGTAAGAGAGTCAGCATTTACCCCTCTTTTGAAACTCAGATTTTCATTTCACCTGCCCATAAGACAGCTCTTCCCTAAAGTCCTCATGGTCATTCAAACTGCACAAACTTAAAACCAAATCTGCCATTAATTTCATACGTTACTACTCCCACCTTCTACCCTCACCCAAAATACTACTTGCTGACTTTCCTGTTTTGATGGCGGTTATGGATATTTTTCTCCTCTTCCCTATTCCTGAGTTCCTGAATCCTCCGTTGCCCCTGAAAGGTTGCTAATGTCTGTTTTAGTATTCATTCCCTCTGGCTTGGAAGGATGCAGTTGTTGTTTAACAAGTATTTTCACTCCTAGTCTTTTTTCTTCTTTTGCGCCATTCTTCACCAAGATAATTAGTCAATATATTGATCATACATTAATAATTGTTTCCTCTTGCTGCCTTAGAAATAATTGAGATACAGAAGAAGTTTTCATTGAATTCTTTTTTTTATTTAAAATGTTTTTAAATGTTTTATTTATTTCTGAGAGAGACAGCGTGAGCAGGGGGGGTGTCAGAGAGAGAGGGAGACACAGAATCTGAAGCAGGCTCCAGGCTCTGAGCTGGCTGTCAGCACAGAGCCTGACATGGGACTAGAACCCATGAACTGTGAGATCCTGACCTGAGCTGAAGTCAGATGCTTAACCGATTGAGCCACCCAGGAGCCCCTGAATTCTGAGATATGTCTCGAGAGGATTCAATGAAAATGAAAAAGAAAAAAAACCTTTTATGTTTTCCTTTCTAGTTCAAAATTTTCAAGGAGGATTGGAAGTTGAGGGAATTCAGGAAATAGTCAGGACAGGAGAAACAGACAAAGGAATGAAAATAGAAGGAAAAAGATGTGTAAAATAAGAGATTAATTCTAGAGTTCACAAGATATATGTAAGAAGGGAAAAGAGTCAAGGAAACAGAGGGAGTGACACTTAACTGAGGAGGTGCAAATGTCCCCTGGAGGTGACCTGGGTTTGGGACCATTGCTAGCAGCTCTCTGGAGTCGTGTCAGGCTTGCCTGTGTGGAACACCCCTACACCAATTTGGTCACTTGGCAGATGTCAGTTTCTTTTTAGAGCGTGTTCATGGAATCATACAATCAGGTAGAGGCATTAGTCAACCATTAATTCAGGAATCTCACTATCAGATAGTGAAAGATAATGAAGACAAATCTCATGCTAAAATCTGCTGGCAAAACCATCTCTGACCAAACAGACACAAATTGTCTTACAACAGCTTGTTGGAATCTGGGAGAAGCCTCCCTTTCTTTACCTTGAAAAGGTGGTGTAACATTGCACTGGCTAGCAATGTTAATGAAAGTCCGAGCAATGTGACATTGTGACATTGCAGAGTAAGAAGCTTTAGAGGTGACCCAGATGGGGTGGGGAAGTGAAGAGCAGCTGTGTAGAATCTTCTACTAAGACCAATGAGTTCAGTGCCACCAACTATGCCCCACTAGCACAGATGTTATAAAATCCCTAAGTGTTAGTAAATGTATACAGTTATGTTACCATTACAACTGAATGTTAGAATATTTCCATCATCCTAAAAGTTTCCCTCATGCTCACGTGCAGTCAGTCTCATTCTCATTCCCATCTGTTTTTCCACTGCTATCATTTTGCCTTCTCTAGAAATTTCAGGTAAATGGAATCATTCACAATATGTAGCTATTTGTGTTTGGCTTCTTTTACTTATCATAATGTTTTTGAGGTTCATCCATGTTGCCACAAGTCTGAGCAGTCTGTTCCTTTTTATTGCTGAGTGGTATTCCATGTCCATGCACAGATATACCACCATCCATTTATTCACCAGATGCAGGGACATTTGGTTGCTTTCAGTTTGGGGCTAGTATGAACAATGTCATCATCGACATCCATGTACAAGTCTTTGCGTAAACATATTTTTATTTCCCTTGAGTCAACACCTAGGAATGGAATTGCAGAGTCAAATAGTATGTCTATGTTCAACTTTTTAAGAAACAATCAGACTATTTTCCAAAGTGGCTATACCATTTTACATTCTAACCAGTTCCAATTTCTCCACATCTTCACGGTATTGAAAATTCTTGGTATTTGAACATTCTTTTTAGGGGCACCTGGGTGGCTTAGTCGGTTAAGCGTCTGACTTTCGCTTAGGTCATGATCTCGCGGTTCGTGGGTTCGAGCCCCGTGTCGGGCTCTGTGCTAACGGCCAGCTCAGAGCCTGGAGCCTATTTCAGAGTCTGTATCTCCCTCTCTCTCTGGCCCTCCCCTGCTCACGCTGTCTCTCTCTCTCCTAGAAATAAATAAAAATATTTAAAAAAATAAAATAAAATAAAAATGAAAATTCTTTTTACTCTAGCAGACCTACTGAGCATGAAGTGATAGCTTTTGATTTTAATTTGCATTACCTAATGACTATTATCCACATGTATATTTTTCTTGCTGAAATATCTTTTCCAATATTTTGCTATTTTTTATTTTTTTATTAAAAAATGCTTTTTTATGTCTTTATTTTCTTTCGAGAGACAGAGACAGAGAGTGAGTGCGGGGAGGGGCAGAGAGAGAGAGGGAGACACAGAATCTGAAGCAGACTCCAGGCTCTGAGCTGTCAGCACAGAGCCTGACGTGGAGCTCAAACCCAGAGACTGTGAGATCATGATCCAAGCTGGAGTCAGACACTTAACGACTGAGCCACCCAGGCACCAGTATTTTGCTAGTTTTTAAAGTTAGATCATCTTATTATAGAACTATAAAAGTCTTTATACTAGAAGCAAGTTCTTAATCAGACATATGATTTATAAAATAGGTCTCCCAGGCTTGACTATCATTTCATTCTCTTAATGGTATCCTTTAAAAAACAAGTTTTCCATTTTGATGGAAATTCGATTAACCAGTTTTTTTTTTCTTTTATGGATCATGTTTTTTAGTATCTAAGAAATCTAAGAAATCTTTGTTCCAAGATCATAAAGGTTTTTTTTCCCTGTTTTGTTCCAGGTTTGGCTAGCTCTGGCTCTTACATTTATGTCTATAATTCATAGTGAGTTAATTTTTGTGTACAGTGTGTGGTAAAGGTCTTGAGTTTGGTTCTTTGTCTGTTTTTGCATATGTATATCCAATCATGCAGCACAGAGAGCTAAAAATATTATCTTTTCAACATGGAGTTTCCTTGGCACCTTTGTCAGTATTGTTATCATACATGTGAGGGCATGTTTCTGAACTCTCTATTATATTCCTTTAATCTATATCCTCATACTTATGCCAATACGACATCGCCTCGATTACTGTAGCTTACATTAAGTTTGAAATTTGTTCTTTTTAAAAATATATTTTGGTTATTGTAGGTTCTTTTTATTTGCAAATACAATTTAGAATCAGCTTGTCAGTTTGTAAAAAACAAACAAACAAACAAACAGGGTGACTGGGTGTCTCATTCAGTTAAGCATCTGATTTTAGCTCAAGTCATGATTTCATGGGTTCAAGTTCAAGCTCCACATCAGTCTCTCAGCTGTCAGTGAAGAGCTCTCTTCGGATCTTCTGTCCCCACCCCCCTCCCCTGCTTGCACTCTCTCTCTCTCTCTCAAAAGTAAATAAACATTAAAAATATCTTTAAAAAACAAATAAGCAAACAAACAAACTTTGCTGGGATTTTGATCGGAATTGTGTTGAATGTATAGATCAATTTGAGGAGAAATGCAATCTTCATAATATGGAGTCTTCTATTCCATAAGCATGTTATATCTTTCTATTTGTATAGATTTAAAAAAAATTTTTTTACGGTTTCTTAAATTTATTTTTGAGAGAGAGAGAGAGAGAGAAAGAGAGAGAGACAGCGTGAGCAGGGGAGGGTCAGAGAGAGAGGTAGACACAGAATCCGAAGACAGTCTCCAGGCTCTGAGCAGTCAGCACATAGCCCGATGCGGGGCTCAAACCCACAATCTGTGAGATCATGACCTGAGCTGAAACTGGACACTCAACCAACTGAGCCACCCAGGCACCCCATATAGAACTTTTAAAGGTTTTTAAAAATAGTTTATTGTCAAGTTGATTTCCATATAACACCCAGTGCTCATCCCAACAAGTGCCCTCTTCCATGTCCATCACCCCCTTTCACCTCTCCCTCACCCCCATCAGCCCTCAGTTTGTTGTCAGCATTCAAGAGTCTCTCATGATTTGCCTCCCTCCCTCTCCCCAACTATTTTTCCCCTTCTCCTCCCCCATGGTCCTCCATTAAAATCCTCCTAATCCACCTATACATACAAACGTATGGTACCTGTCCTTCGTTGCCTGACTTATTTCGCTCAGCATAACACCCACAAGTTCCATCCATGTTGCTACTCATGGTCAGATTTCATTCTTTCTCATTGCCATGTAGTATTCCATGGTATACATAAACCACATCTTCATGATCCATTCGTCCGTTGATGGACACTTAGGCTCTTTCCATGTTTTGGCTATTGTTGACAGTGCCGCTATGAACATTGGGGTACATGTGCCCCTATGCATCAGCACTCCTGTATCCTTTGGGTAAATTCCTAGCAGTGCTGTTGCTGGGTCATAGGGGAGTTCTATTGTTCATTTTTTGAGGAACCTCCACACTGTTTTCCAGAGGGGTTGCACCAGCTTACATCCCCACCAACAGTGTAGGAGGGTGCCCGTTTCTCCTCATCCTCACTAGCATTTGCTACTAGAGCCTCTGATTTGCTCATTTTAGCCACTCTGACCAGTGTGAGGTGGTATCTCAGTGTGGTTTTGATTTGTATTTCCCTGATGAGGAGGGATGCTGAGCATCGTTTCATGCCTGAGGCTGCCTCCAACAGGTCCAGCTGTCCCTGAAGGATGGACAGTGTCGGCGAGAGAGTGAGAGAGCCCAGAGATTCTTTCTGATCACCAGGCAGGCATCTCCGTCCTGTCAGTTTTGGGGTCTTTTTTTATAGGTCAAACATTAACATGACATCAGAAGATAGAATTTTTACAGGGTCTAATTATTTGTGATAAGATGCTTTGATCAGCAGAAGGTGTACAGAAACAGGCTTTACAAAAGTATTCTTGCAGAACCTCCCCATATTCTTGACGTCAGTCCCCTAGATTAAGATACTAACAAACTTCTCTTATTTTGCATGGGTAGGCCTTTAGACAATTTTTAACCACAAGAGGAAGAATGTATATTAGGCTTCTTCCTAAGTTGCTTGAGCAAGCCTTTCCTTGATGCTGAATGTGCAAGCACCATGGGGGCCATAAATGTGTCAGTCTTTGCATCTGGGTTTATGTGTTAGCTACTCTTATCTATCCTCATCCCAGCTGCCAGTGTAAGGGAAGGGTGTTTGTGGAATGTAGGCCTCGAGGAAGGGACTGCTATGCATCACCAATTAGCAAAGATATATGTAGTAACTTATGTTCTGCCCTTATCTATACCTTAACTTTAAATTAGGCTCTTTGTCTTGGGGCCAGGCTCAGTTGTAACTCTTGTGTTCTTAACCCCCTTTGTTATCTAAGTCTTGGATCTGCAAGGCCCATAGGAAGAGCCTTTTTTTTTTTTTTTAAATTTATTTCTGAGAGAGACAGCATGAGCAGGGGAAGGTCAGATAGAGAGGGAGATACAGAATCTGAAACAGACGCCAGGCTCTGAGCTAGCTGTCAGCACAGAGCCCAACGTGGGGCTCGAACCCATGAACCATGAGATCATGACCTGACCGAAGTCAGATGCTTAACTGACTGAGCAACCCAGGCGCCCCAGGAAGAGCCTTTTGACAATCATCCACAGAGCTTTCATCTAAAATCTCTTTTGTAAAGGCAAGAATATGCTTTTCCTTATGAGATATCTGTGTTTGGAATATCGGTCTGATATGGAATATTGTGAGGCCTGCTCAATACCAGCAAGCTCATTTCCAACATGAGCCAGTAGTAACAGAAAGAGATACCAGTTTTCATTTCTCATGGCAGGAGCTGTGCCAACACTGCCATTTCCTTGCTGTGACTGCCATCCAGAGTGGCTGGTGCGGCTCCCGGCAGTTTCATGTATCTGTTGGCCATCTGGATGTCCTCTTTGGAGAAGTGTCTGTTCATATCTTCTGCCCATTTCTTCACTGGATTGTTTGTTTTTTGGGTGTGGAGTTTGGTGAGTTCCATACAGATTTTGGATACTAGCCCTTTATCTGATATGTCATTTGCAACTATCTTTTCCCATTGCATCGGTTGCCTATTAGTTTTATGGATTGTTTCCTTTGCCGTGCAGAACCTTTTAATCTTGATGAGGTTCCATAGTTCATTTTTGCTCTTGATTCCCTTGCCTTTGGGGATGTGTCAAGTAAGAAATTGCTGTGGTGGAGGTCAAGGAGGTTGTTTCCTGCTTTCCCCTCTAGGGTTTTGATGGTTTCCTGTCTCACATTCAGGTCCTTTATCCATTTTGACTTTATTTTTGTGTATGGTGTGAGAAAATGATCTAGTTTCATTCTTCTGCATGTTGCTGTCCAGTTCTCTCAGCACCATCTGTTAAGGACGCTGTCTTTTTTCCATTGGATACTCTTTCCTGCTTTGTCAAAGATTAGTTGGC
>NW_024080740.1:0-34463 GCF_003009895.1 Hyaena hyaena | reverse complement strand
TCCCACTTGATCTTGGTGGATAATTCTTTTCATGTGCTGTTGCATTCGATTTGCAAGTATCTTGTTAAGGATTTTTGCATCTGTATTCATCAAGGATACTGGCCTGTAATTCTCCTTTTTTGCTGGGTCTCTGTCTGGCTGGGGAATCAGAGTGATGCTGGCTTTGTAGAATGAGTCCAGAAGTTTTCCTTCGATTTCTACTTTTTGGAATAGCTTGAGAAGAATGGGTACTAATTCTGTTTTAAATGTCTGGTAGAATTCCTCCCATGGAAGCCATCTGGCCCAGGGCTCTTATTTATTGGGAGATTTTTGTAACTGATTCAATTTCTTCACTAGTTATGAGTCTGTTCAGATTTTCTATCTCTTCCCGTGTGAATTTTGGTAGTGGGTGTGCGTTTAGGAATTTGTCCATTTCTTCTAAGTTGTCCAATTTGTTGGCATATAATTTTTCATAGTATTCCCTGATAATTGCTTGTATTTCTGAGGGGTTGGTTGTAATAAGTCCATTATCATTCATGATTTTGTCTATTTGAGTGCTCTCTCTTTTCTTTTTGAGAAGCCTGGCTAGAGGTTCGTCAATTTTGTTTATTTTTTCAAGGAACCAACTCTTGGTTTCATTGATCTGTTCAACTGTATTTTTGGTTCTTATATTGTTTATTTCTGCTCTGAATTTTATTATTTCTCTTCTCCTACTGGGTTCTGGGTGCTCTTGTTGCTCTCCTTCTAGTTCCTTTAGGCGAGCTGTTAGATTTTGTACTTGTGCTTTTTCTAATTTCTTGAAATAGGCCTGGAGTGCAATGTACTTCCCTCTTAGGACTGCCTTTGCCACATCCCATAGAGTTTGGATTGTTGTATTTTCATTTTCATTTGTTTCCATATATTTTTTAATTTCTTCTTTAATTGCCCATTTCTTCTCTGATTGGCCCATTCATTCTTTAGTAGGGTGTTCTTTAATCTTCATGTTTTTGGAGTTTTTCCAGATTTCTCCCTGTGATTGATTTCAAGTTTCATAGCATTATGATCTGAAAGTGTGCATGGTATGATCTCAATTCTTTTATATTTATTGAGGGTTGCTTTATGACCCAGTATGTTATCTATCTTGGAGAATGTTCTATACACACTTGAGAAGAAAGTGAATTCCATGGCCTCAGGATGTAGAGTTCTAAATATATCTGTCAAATCCATCAGGTCCAATGTGTCATTCTAGTCCATTGTTTCTTTAGTGATTTTCTGTCTAGTTGATCTATCCCTTGCTGTGAGTATTAAAGTCCCCTGCTATTAGCACATTCTTGTCCATAAGATGGTTTCTGTTTGTGATTGTTTTATGCATTTGGGTGTTTCTGTATTCCGTGTGTAGACATTTATAATTGTTAGCTCTTCCTGATGGATAGACCCTGTAATTATTATATAATGCCCTTCTTCATCCCTTGTTACTGTTTTTACTTTAAAATCCAGTTTGTCTGATATAAGTATAGCTACTCCAGCTTTCTTTTGATTTACAGTAGCATGATAGATATTTCTCCATCCCTTTACTTTCAATCTGAAGGTTTCCTCAGGTCTAAAATGAGTTTCTGGTAGACAGCACATAGATGGATGTTTTTGTTTTTGTTTTTTTTTTCTTTTTATCCATTCTGCTACCCTATGTCTTTTGATTGGAGCATTCATCCCATTTACAATCAGTGTTATTATTGAAAAATATGGGTTCAGAGTCATTGTGTTCTCTCCAGGTTTTATGCCTATGGTGGTGTCCCTGGTATCTTGCATTCCTTGCAACATTTCCCTTAGAGAGTCCCCCTAGGATTTCTTGTAGGGCTGGTTTAGTGGTGATGAATTCTTTCAATTTTTGTTTATTTGCAAAGACTTTTATCTCTCCTTCTATTCTGAATGACAGGTTTGCTGGATAGAGGATTCTTGGCTGCCTATTTTTTCTGTTCATCACATTGAAGATCTCCTGCCATACCTTTCTGGCCTTTTTAGTTTCAGTAGATAGGTCTGTAACCACTCTGATAGGTTTCCCTTTGCATGTTGGGGCCCTTTTATCCCTAGCTGCTTTCAGAATGCTCTCTTTGTCCTTATATTTTGCCAGTTTCACTAGGATATGTCGAGCAGAAGATCGATTCAAGTTACATCGGAGGGGAGTTCTCTGTGCCTCTTGGATTTCAATGTCTGTTTCCTTCCCTAGATTGGGGAAATTCTCAGCTATGATTTCTTCAAGGACTCCTTCAGTGCCTTTCCCTCTCTCTTCCTCTTCTGGAATTCCTATGATATGGATATTGTTCCATTTGATTGTTTCACTCAGCTTTTGAACTCTCCTTTTGTGTTCCTGAATCAGTTTATCTCTCTTTTTCTCAGCTTCCTCTTTTTCTATAATTGTGTCTTCTAATTCACCTATTCTCCTCTCTGCCTCTTCAATTCGTGCATTGGACATCTCCATTTTATTATGCACCTCATTCATAGCATTTTAAAGTTCACCACAACTATTTTTAAGCTTCATAGTCTTTGTAGCAACAGTTTCTCTGATGTCTTCCATGCCTTTTACAAGCCTAGTGATTAATTTTATGACTATTCTAAATTCTTGTTCAGTTATGTTGCTTATATCTGTTTTGAGCAGTTCTTTAGCTGTCATTTCTTCCCGGAATTTCTTTGGAGGAAGGTTCTTTCCTTTCATCATTTTGGCTAGCTTTCTGTCTCTTGTTAGTTTTAAAAGCTTGTTATGCACTCTGCACCTGTGAGTACTGCTGTATTTAAGAAGGCTCATTGACTGTCCAGGGCCTGTCCATTCAGGAAGTGTTCTTTGAATGGTGTCTCTTGGTCTCTCTTATTGAGACTTTGGTTATTTTATTTCCCCACTTGTAGTGGTATTTGGGACTCTCTACCATGTGTACTTTGGCTTGTTTCTTGAAGTAGTCCTGGAAAAGTAAACAGACAGACAAACACACAGGGAACAAAGGCACACAAAAGCACAGACAAATTCAGCAAACAAGCAAACCGAAAGGGAAAAATAAAAAGGAAAAAAAAGAAGGGAAAAAAACCGTGGGGAAAAAATAATAAAAATAAAAATAAAAAATATTTATAATATTATATAATAATTTTATAATAATATAATAATAAATAAAATATAAATAAATAAAAATTTTTTAAAAAGAAATAAACATGGCCATGGTGGGCCATGTTTCTATCTGGAAACGAGGCGTCCCAAGCCATGCCTCATTTCCAGGTCTTAGTCCATGCACTTTATTGATACCGCTGGAAATGTAAACCTGCAGGCTGAGGCCTACCGAGCAGTTTCAACCCGGCTGCTTCTCAGCTGGGGATCAAGCCGGGAGAGCAGCGGAGCAGTTTCAGGCAGGCCACTTCCCCTCTGGATTGAGCTGGGAGAGCAGTGGAGCAGTTTCTCCTGGTGATGCCTGGGATCAGGGCACCAAGCCCAAAGTAGGCACCACAGCTGGAAACCGGATCACTGTCTGTCCTGAGCCGAGGTTTTTCTCTTCTTCAGGGACAGTTCTATGAGCAATTTCAGCCACTCTTTCTTTTCCTCTTGACTCACTAGAGCTCCCCCCAAAGGGGACTCCCTCCTCTCCCTCCATGTTTCCAGGTTCCGGCCATTGTTATCTTCCCCAGTTCACACTCATGCACCTAGAAGGTTGTTTTCTCGATAGACTCTGTCTCCTTTCCCTCCAAAACTCCTGCGGTTCAGTGTCCTATGGCTTCAGGCCTGCCCCGTTTGAGAGATGGGGTCGAGTAAAATGTATGGCGCTCCCTACTTCTCTGCCATCTTGCCTGAGTTCTCTAAAGTTTTTTCATCAATGTTATATTTTCATTAGACAAGTTTTGCATGTCTTTCATTAAATTTATTCCTAGGGATTTTATTCCTTTTAATACCATGATGCATATATTTGTTTTCTTAATTTTATCTCAGACTGTTCATTGCTAGTTAATTGAAATACAATTGATTTTTGTACACTCATCTTGTAATCCTATGACATTGCTAAGATCATTTAATAGTTCTAATAGGTTTTTGTGAGATCCTTGTGGTTTTCTACACAAAAGATTGTGTCTTCTGCAAATATTTATAATTTTTCTCTTTTTTTCCAATCTGTATGCTTTAACACGTGCTGGAGGCCGAGCCGGCTCTGGCAGGTTTAGGGGTCCCTGAAGGATGGACTGTGTCGGCAAGAGAGAGAGTGAGAGAACCCCGAGATTCTTTCTGATCACCAGGCAGGCATCTCTGTCCTGTCGGTTTTTGTGTCTTTATTTAAAGGTTCAGCAACAAGATGAAGTCAGAGAAGGGTATTTCTTACAATGGGAGGCCTTTTGTGATAATAATAGTAGAATTATTCTGACCAAGGAAATAACAGAATGTTCTTAGTGAAAAACAGGATGACATATAGGTCAAATTGTATATAGATAAGCTAGGAGTATTTTGTCTGGCTCTCAAGAGGATGAATGTTTCTGAGTTGGTTTGTTTGTGGAGACTATCATGGGGGCCCTGAATGGGTCAGTCTTTTGCCCCTGGGTTATGTTTTAGCTACTCTTATCTATTCTCATCCCAGCTGCCAGTGTAAGAGAGGGTGTTTGTGGAAAGTAGGCCTTGAGGAAGGGACTGTTATGTTTCACCAATTAGCAAAGATATATGTGGTAACTATGTTTTGCTCTTAACCCTAAAATAGGCCCTTGGTCTCAGGGCCAGGCTCAATTGTAATTCTTGTGTTCTTAACCCCCTAAGTCTTGGATCTGCAAGGCCCATAGGAAGAGCCTTTGACAATCACCCACAGAGCTTTCATCTAAAATCTCTTTTGTAAAGGCAGGAATATGCTTTTCCTTATGAGGTATCTGTGTTCAGAATATGAGTCTGATATGGAATATTGTGAGGCTGGGTCAATATCAGCAGGCTTATATCCAACATGAGCCAGTAGTAGCAGAAGGAAATAGGAAATACTAGTTTTCATTTCTCATGGCAGGAGCTACAAATCTTGCCATTTCCTTGCTGTGATTGCCATCCAGAGAGGCCAGTGCGGCTCCTGGCAAACATGCCTTTTATATTATTTTTCTTGCCCTGTTGCACTGGCTAGAACCTCTAGTACAATAATAAGTAGAAGTGATTTGTGAGCCAAGGTTCTCTAGAGAAGCAGAATCTATAGGATATATGTACAGAAACATATAGAAAGAAGATATATAGATAGGTGACATATAGATAAGAGAGACAGATAGATGATATAGATGATCTAGACATAAATCTAGATCTAGATCTAATCCCACAGTCTGCTATCTGCAAGCTAGAGATCCAGGAAAAGGAGAAATGTAAATTCTGAATCCAAAGGCCTGAGGACTAGAGGAACTGATGGTGTAAATCCGAGCTCCAGGACAGAAGACTAATGTCCCAGCTCAAGCAGGTAGGCAGGAAGTAAATGAATTCTCACTTCTCACTGTTTGTTCTATTCAGGTCCTCAACAGATTAGATGAATGGGGGAGATGCAATATACTTTACTGAGTCCACCAATTTCTTCTGGAAAGACCCTCACAGACATACCCCAAAATAATGTTTAATCTTGGCACCCTATGACCCAGCCAAGTTGACATATAAAATCAACTACCACATATGGTTGGAGTGGATCTTTGTCTTCCTAATCTTAGGGAAAAGTGTCCAACCTTTTACATTAAGAATATGTTAGCTATAGGTTTTTATAGAAGCCTTTTCTATAAGGTTTCTATAGAGATTTCTTTCTATTCCTGATGTGTTAAAAAGATTTAATCATGAACGAGTATTGGAATTTATCAAGTGATTTTTCTATTTCATTGGGACAATCTTTTTTCCCCTTCTTTTCTTCTATTTACATAAGGTATTACATTAAGAGTGCTAAACCAACCTTATACTGGGATACCTCTCATTTGTTTATAGTGTATAATTATTTTTATGTTTTCCTGCATTTGTTTTGTTAATATTTTATTAAAGATTTTTGCATCTGTTTTTGTGAGCCTAGTTTTCTTGTTATGCCTTTAACCTGGCTTGGTATCAGGCTAATACTTGCCTGATAAAATGAATTGGGAAGTGTTCTGTTCTCTATTTTGTAAGAGTTTGTTGGTATTGGTATTATTTCTTTCTTAAATAGTTCATAGAAATCCCCAGTATAGACAAATGGGCCTAGAGGCTTTTCTTTGTGGAAAAAAAATTTTATTGCAAATTTTTGTTTGTTGTAGGTCTGTTCAGATTTTCTGTTTCTTCTTGTGTCAGATTGCATAATTTGTGCCTTTCTACAAATGTGTCCATCTCATCTAGGAGATGAGATGCTGAACAGCTATGTTTACTAGTTTGGAAGAGTCTCTTAAAGAAGGGTAAGGTTGAACTTCCAGACATGATTTTATGTTGATGGAGGAGTCTAGTGGTGGGTGGGACATGGTGAATGGCCCTTCTCTTGGTGGAAGATAAAATTGCTACTTTAACAGTGAAGGAAGCTAAGGAGAGAGACAGCCATTAGGAGGATACCCCTTGTGGAAGGCTGGATGTTCTCACACTGTAAGAGCAATAGCCAACACACAGTTTTAAATTTTCTTTTTTGGACAACAGTTCCTTACTGTTGTCCTCAGTCTTCAGTAAATATTTTGAAGATATTCTTCATCTTTCTTTTAGCTATATCTTGGAGAGCTAACAAAGGGGTATGAAAGGTAGTGGTGAAGAAGAAAAAGAGGGAGGAGAAGAAGAAGAAGAAGCATGTCACAGAAGCAGAAGCTGAACAGCAGAACCTACAAGGTGTCAAGAGGTGACTTCCAAGCCCTGGTGCAGTGCCACTTAGAGGACAGCAGAGGTGGCAAACATTGGCCAGAATCTGTGGACCATGTAAGCAATCCTCAGTGTCTTCCAAACATTCCTTTAGGGAAGGCAACTCAGGAGGGAAAAAAAAAAAAAAGAATAAATCAGAATATGTCCCAGTAACAAAGAAATCCAAAAACTTCAGTGGATTAAGACCATAAAGGTTTTTTTACTCACGCTACGTTTTCTTTTTTTAGTTAATTAATTTATTTTTGAGGTGGGGGGAGAGAGAGAGGGAGAGAGAGAGAGAGAATGCAAGTGGAGGAAGGGGAGAGAGAGAGACAGACACAGAATCTGAAGCAGGCTCCAGGCTCTGAGCTGTCAGCACAGAGCCCAACTTGGGTCTCAAAGCCACCAAATGTGAGATCATGAACTGAGCCAAAGTCGGACACTTAACCGACTGAGCCACCCAGCCACCCCAGTCACCCTACATTTTCACTGTGAGTCAGCTGGAGGGTTCTAATTTAAGTCATCTTCCCTCTGGGATCAAGGCTGAAAAATAAAAAAGAAATCTCTAGAATCTAAGGGATGAAGACTCTAAGTCTCTGAGTTATGGGTACTTAAAAAAAAAAAAGTGGCTCTATTTGGTAACCTCAGGCACATCAAGATGGGGGCCATATTAGTTACACACCATTTTGCCAGTAATCACTGTCTTTATTTCCCAGGGCACCAGTGGAGTCAGGGTATTAGCTGCTCCTTCCAAATTAAAAGCAATCAGATAAAATCACATCACATGAAAGTGTTCTCTTTCCCAAGGTTAATAACTGCATTTTTAAAGGACACATTAGCTATCCCAGAGACATTGCTTATTACAAAGAAGTAAATGGGTAACTAGCAGAATTTCAAATAGCAATGATGGTACATAGAGAAGTTTTTTCTTTGGGGTGAAACTTTTGAACTCCTTAGATCACACAAAGAGATGATGCTATAACTTGCCAATTCATAATAAGTCCCAGTCTGAACTAAGAGTGGCAGCTAGTCAGGCAAGCTGAAGAGAGAATGTGAAAGAAGCATTTAAACTCCATTAGCTGTGCACTTAGACAATCTACTCATGTCTAATTATTTTACTATTAAATGACTGTGCATCCAACCAAAGAGAAAGTTTCAAAGTAGATAAATTAGTGGAGTAATTCACAGACCTCAGAAGTAAATAGGGATTATTTAAAATGGGTTTCTTACCATAAGGTTTCTTAACATCCTGCTTGGAGGTTTATTCATACTGAGATCAGCACCTAGTTCTACCTTATATGAAATCCCATGCCAGTGTACCATACTTCCTAGAGGATGTGCTTCATGTCCCATTGTGAGAGGCACCCTACAGGTCAGGGTGATTTAAGCACTGAGTGAACAGAGCACAAGACCAAGAATTGGTTGGAAATATTTTGGTTAATTGATTGTTATTTTCTCCATACTTTCCTTTTCCTTTTTTAATCTTCACCTCCATCTCTGGTCATAACAGGCTCTGTGATCAATTTCTCCAAGGAAGAAGGGTGGAAAACAGAAGTCTGTGGAAGCTTAGAGACTTTTTGGGTTTGTTTTCCTTGAAGCTTTTTAAAAAAGTTTGTTTATTTATTTATTTATTTGTTTGTTTTAAGGTGGGGGAGAGGCAGAGAGAATGTCAAGCAGGCTCTGTGCTGACAACTCAGAGACTGATGTGGGGCTTGAAACCACAAATTGTGAGATCACGACATGAGCTGTTATCAAGAGTCTGATGCTTAACCAACAGAGCCACCCTGGTTCTCCTTCCTAGAAGCACTTTATTGGTTGAGGAGATTAGGGGTTGGGGGGGTGGGCAGGTGAGGCCATCATGGGAAGACACAGAAGCACCAAAAAGATTCCTGTGGCCTAAGAGCAGAATCGAAGAGAAGGGCCAGGCTTGAAATCATTGCTAGGTTAGCTTCGTGGAGACTCAGTAAAAACTACATTAATATAATTTTAGAACAGATGAGATCTCTTGTATACTTGACCTTGTGAACTGAGGTTTATGTCAGTGTATGGGTATATTCTTTTCTAAATACGAATGCTGGGCTTGAGGCTTTTGGAGTATGGTGGGTTTCTTACTAGAAAAATATTTGATAGAGGTAAGAAAGAAAGCAGGTTATAATCAAAGAATTGCTTTCAAGGCTACTGATTAGTCAATTAAAAGAGCAATTTCATTTTAGGGTTTTTCTGCCTTTGGAGTGGGCCAGTTGAAAACCTTTGGACGGGAAGGTTGCAGGGGGTGGGGTGGCTTCTCCCTCCCCAGAACATACCTACGCCACTTGCTGAATGGAAATGAATAGTCAATACATTTTGTTCTTGATTTCAAGCCTTTAAGAACTATGTTTCAAAGTAAAAATTATTTAAAAGATCTTCACTGCAGTGGGTGGGATTTTCTAATGTTCTATCTCCAAAGTTCCCTTGGAATGGGAGGAGGAGGGTGCAGAGTAGGAAGCCTTCTCAGGAAGGGCAGAGGCAGGGTCAGCTGGGTGGCTCAGTCGGCTAAGCATCCGACTTCGGCTCAGGTCATGATCTCACAGTTCGTGGGTTCGAGCCCTGTGTCGGGCTCTGTGCTGACAGCTAGCTCAGAGCCTGGAGCCTGCTTCAGATTCTGTGTGTGTGTCTCTCTCTCTCTGACCCTCCCCTGCTCATGTTGCCTCTCTCTCTCTCTCTCTCTCAGAAAAAAAAAATTTTAAAAAAAAGGAAGGGCAGAGGCAGACCTCCCTGAGGCTGTAGCCAGGGGCCAGGAGCAAGAGCACACTCTGAGGGTTCCAAACAGACCAGGTTTGACTGCTGACTGCTGAAAAAATCCAGAGGCAGAGAGACAAGTGGTGTTTAAATAAGAGATTTCAGTGAGGTCAACACTAGAAAGACAGTGGACTGACATCTCAAAGACTGTCTCCAAAGTAACAGAAATACTTCCAGGTGTGTATAAGGCAAATGTGAGGCAAAGGTGGAAGGATATGTGCAGGTAGGCAGTTAAGGTCAAATCCATCATTGTCTTGGAGTCAATCATGGGTGACCTCTTGCTGGCTCAGGGTAATCCTTATTGCTTGAGAGCCTAGTTCTTGTCGGGGGATCTTAACGTCTATGTGGTATTCCACCTGAGCCAAGAGACAAGCTAGAAAGAACCCAACTAGAAAGTTTGTGGCTAAAATAGAAGCAGCTAAAGTCCTCTTTCAGGGCTGATGGGAAGATGTGTATGTGAGGAAGCGGTCCAGCCTTACCTAGACTTCCCAAGCTGTGATTGTAAAAGAAGCCTCTGACGGGGGTCTCCTTAGAAAAATCACCTTAGAAAAATCAAATTACAGTCACCAGGAGAGCTAGCTCCAGCCATCTTCCCCATTTATGGAAATCAAAGCCATTCAGTAGTAGAGAATGAGGAGGTAACTATCTAGAGAAAAGGACAACCTTGCCCCAGGCGGAAGCATTTGGCAGAACCCCCTTCCCTGCAGCCCAGGGTGTGTGAGACAGCAGATCATCCCCTCCTCTTTCCCAGCCTTCCCTCATCCTGTGCTGGAGGGGGAGGGGCAGATCGAACTGGACATTGAAATTTCATAAATTAAGATTTTTATCACATAGGAGATTGAAATTTTATAAATGAACACAACTAAAATTTAAGACGTTGAATGAGCTTATTTTAAGGACTGAAAACTTGTGGAATTAGGTTTATATTGCTAAGTTAGCTTAACTATGAACACACAGGGGTGGCAGACAAGGAAAGGGGAAGGTGATCAAGACAGTACAGTTCACAGCAGCTTTTGGAAAAGTAAAAAATTATATTTTGTTTATACACCAGTGAGTTGAGCTTGCTAATTAAAAAAATTATGTTTATTAGCAGTTTAATTTTTTGTCCTTGGTCTATTTTCTTTTGGGTTGTCTTCTTTATTTATTAAGTGTTCCTTATATAGCAATTCATGTTTGGTCGCAGATTGAACAAATATTTTTTCCCCAGTTTGTGTTATACCTTTTAACAAAGTTTTTTCCTATTGTATTTTTTATATAATTAATTTGTCATTGTTTTCCTTTGTAGATTCTGAGGTTTGTTTCTTTCTAAGAACATTCATTCCTCACCCTAAAATAAGAGTAAAAAACAAATCATTCATGATTTCTTCTAGTACTATCTTTTCATGTTCATAAATGTCATCTTGAGAATTGTGAACTAACCTTTAAGAGAGAGCACTTGTTATTGGCTTTAACAACAATGAATCTTTTGTGACTTTCTTCTGGCACTTTTCCACTCATGCTGGGGTGTGATAGGGTTTTGGAGTGGTGGGGGTTCAGAGCTGACAGCCAAAAAAGAATTCTCTTGAGACGTCTTTGGTCCAAAAGGGTGATTTTATTAAAGCATGGGGACAGGACCTTGTAAGGACACAAGTCTAAACGTCTAAACCAAACTGACTCCATGACAAGCTTTAAGTTTCCCCTCTATACTAGAAGGCCTAAGTTTCAGCTTCCCTGAAACTATCAGGCAGTTACACATTGCCCAAGGCAGGAGAAACCACCCTTGCAACACCCAATTAGGAAAGGCCAGCGACCACCCTCCACATTACTGAGGGAGAGGCCTATAGATAGAAACTATAGATAGGACCCTGTTACCTAATGTTAAAGTTAACCCGTTAGTCGCCGAACAAGACCCTAGGCTCGCTCTGTGATTGGCTGAATTTAAAGGGACTCTAAATGTTGTAACTGGATCCCTCCAAAAGTAACAAATACTCTAGACAATGTGTATGGTTAAACCCGCTGTCAATAATGTTGAATAATTATGACTGGATCACTGTTTCCATATCACAACTTCTGTAACTCCCCCATCACAAACCCCATAAAAACCCTACTCCGCCTTTGTTTGGGGCTCTCAGCACGGATCCACTGCGTTGGTGAGGTCTGGGAGCCCGGGCTTAAGCACGAATAAACGCCCTTTGCTTTTGCATACGTGACTCAGACTCCTTGGTGGTCTTGGGATTTTGGGGAGATCGTGATCTGGGCATAACAACCTGTGGGCACAAGAGCTGTATTATATGTGAGGGGTGACCATTTATACACCATGGAGTTGGAGGAGATAAAGTCAAGAGGAAGTTTCTAAAGGGATATTTAAATGCTAAGGAAGATTCACAGAGGGCGCTTGGATGGCTCATGATTTCACAGTCCATGAGTTTGAGTCCCACATCTGGTGAGCTAGTGCCCCACTTTGGGTAGGCTCCAGCCCTGTGTTGGGTGAGCCCCACTTCTCTCCCACTCTCCCACTCTTCCTCTCTCTACTCCAACTCTCTCTGCCCCTCTCTCACTTGTGATCCCCCCTCCCAAGAGAAAAAGAAGACTCACAGATTACTGTAGGGCTAGCTATTGTCAAGCTAAGATTGTTTTTCCCTCTAGCAAAGCATTAACATTATGACAGTATGGAGTTCCTGAAGAAATGTTTTGCTTTGTGATGAGGGACTATAAGGCAAGCTGAGGGCCAAGCACAAGCTAGCACAACCCTCTTCACCTCCCCAGGTAGGATATGTATAATATTCCTCAGGAACATCTGGCTGCCCAAGAACAAAGGACAGAAAACAAATGGTTAAACTGATAGTCTCAGTTTATAAATATCTTAGTACTATTACAAGAAAAGGGCAATCTTATCAATAGCCTAATCTCCAGGAACTCCCTACTGTGTTAATGATAATGCTAAAACAACTTTACCTTGACAATGCTAGGCCTCCAGTAATCTGAGTCTTCTTTAGCATATGGAAATCCCTTTAAGAAACTTCCTCTTGTATCTCCTCCCAACCCCACAGTATATAACCAGTCACCCTTCACAACCCCAGTGCAGCTCTTTCTGTCCCCGGGCCCTGTGCCCATGCTTTAATAAAATCATGTTTTTGCACCAAAGACATTGTCAAGAATTTTTTCTTGTCCATCAGCTCCAACCCCACTATCACTCCCACAGCCCATCACTTTGTATTTGCACTAAGTATTTGTCAGTTGGCTGCAGGTTATAAGGAAATTTAATTTTACCTGCCATTTCCTTCTTAGTTTTATTACCAATATCACTGGGGAGGGGAGGGTAATGTTGAGGCTCCAGGAAACTAAGCCCATAGGTTTCTGGAGATTAGGCTGTAGTAGGGAGACACAGAGAGGCGTGACACCAAGGCATTCTTTCTAGGAAGCAGCTTTATTTGTGCCTACATGGGCTCAGTGGGCTAAGACCCAAAAGGCCGAGGCCCCAGTGTAGGGATGGGAGTTGCCTTTTGTACAATTTTTTCTCCGTTGTCTCCCATATATGGTAACATACAGTCTGAATGGGTGGTCTATGTTACTGAGTTGTGAGAATGTGAGAATGTTACACATGCACCCTGAGCCAGGTTGCCTTCCTTTGTTTTGAGGTTTTCACCACATTCCTTAGAAAGGGGCTCTACCACAAGGCTATTGATAAGATTGCCTTTTTCTTATAATTTGCTAAGACATTTGTAAACGGATAGAGACTCTGAGTCCTACTCTATGTATGTACCTTCTTGCAATTACCCTAAATCTCTGTTTAGGAACCAGCTTGGTCAGAAAGCCCATGGTATCCTTTTCCCTTCTGCTAGAGAGAGTTTGATGAGAATCCAGTCAGTTCCTAAAATTGAAGAGCAGCAATAGCCTTAGTGGATTAGAACATAACCCTGTCTCATGTTTCTTGGGCTTAGACTTGGGTTATATTTTCAGTGCCATTTGAAAGATAAATCATCACCTTTTCATTCTACTTTCCAGAATTTCCAGCATCTGCAGAATAGGGATTATATTGTTGGAAGCCAGCAGTGCTCATTATCAGATGGAAGAAATTAGTATCAATGTAAATAGGACACATTATGTCTTTTCACCAGAGGATTCCTATTATGTTATTTCCCACATGATCCACGTGTCTCTTTGGATTTCTGTATAAGTTAAAGAATAATGTTCTAGGGGCACCTGGGTGGCTCAGTTGGTTCAAGCGTCTAACTCTTGATATCATCTATCATAGTTGTAGGATCGATCCCTACATTGGGCTCTGAGCTGACAGTGCAGAGCTTGCCTAGGAATCTCTCTCACTCTCCCTCTGCCCCTCCCCCCTCTCAAAATAAACAAACTTAAAAAAGAATAATGTTCTAAAACTCTATATAAGTCTCCCTAAGAAAGACTCAAAAGCCATATTATGGTTAGTGTCTCCTAAACATTTTTTTCCATTATAAATTCACTCATTCATTCAAGGAATCTTCACTAGGTGCCTATGTCTTAGTTCAGGCTGTTATAACAAATTACCATAGCCTGGGTCACTCAAACAATAAACATTTATTTCTCACAGTTCTGGAGGCTAGGAGTCTAAGATCAGAGTACTAACATGGTTGGGTTCTGGTGAGATCCTGCTTCCTGGTTCATAGACAGCCACCTTCTTATACCCTTGCATGGCAGAAAATGTGTGAGAGACATCTCTGGATACCCTTTATAACGGCACTAATCCCATTCATGACAGCTCCACCCTCATAATATCAAAGACACCACCTCCTAATACCATTACATTAGGAATTTGGGTTTCACCATATGACCTTGGGGGAGGGGACCCAAATGTTCAGTTCATTACAACCTACTATTACATAAAAGGCACTAGCGATAAAGTAGTGTTGAACAAAACCAAGTTCCTGCTTTATAGAGTATACGTTCTCATGGAAAAGACAACTAAGCAAGGAGGAAAGGAAGAAAGAAAGAAAGAAAGAACGAATAAAAGAAGAAAGAGGAAGAGAAAGAGAGAGAAAGAAAGAAAGAAAGAAAGAAAGAAAGAAAGAAAGAAAGGAAGGAAGAAAGAAAGAAAGAGGAAGGAAGAAAAAAAAAGAAAGACCAAGTAAGTAAATCAATGCATACGAAATATACATACTATTAAGTAGTGATAGATGCTATGGAAATAAAACGAGGCAGAGTAAGAGGACGAAGAATGATAACAGGTAGGCCAGTAGGGATGATCTCTCTGAAGAGACATATTGGAACAGAGAGCTGAATCAACTTGGGGCATAAACAATGTGGAGATCTGAGGGCAAAGCATTCTAGAAATAGGGAACAGCAGATGCAAATACTTTTTAGCAGAAATATGCTTGGTGTGTGTAAGAAACAGCAATCAGGATAAGGGTGGCTTGAGAAGTATTAGTGAGGGAAAAAAGAGAGGTGTGATTAGAGAGGATAATGAAGATCCTCTAAGCCATTGGCTAGTATTGAGCAAAAGTACGTATCCTGATGTACATTTTATTAGGCTGTTATAAAAGAAAACGACAGGTCCAAATGGGTCCAAAATGGTTAGGCTCCAAGTTTGTAAACCAAGGCTTAATACCAAACCCAACTTCAGTTTCAACTTCCCAGGAATGTAACATTTAACCAATCAACTTGGGAATTTCCTCATCAGCACTAGGAAATTTCCTGCTAGATTCCTTCTCTCCTCCTTAGGAGGGCAATCTTACCCAAAACAATAGATTCCTGGCTCATAATTTCCTTATTTCCACTCCTTTCTACCTTTAAAAATCTTTTCTGCATCTTGATGGAGCTCCCCTCTACTTGCTAGGTGGGATGCTGTTCCAATCATGAATTTATTAATAAATCCAGCTAGAGGGGCACCTGGTGGCTCAGTCAGTTGAGTGCCTGACTTCGACTCAGGTCATGATCTCACAGTTTGTGAGTTCAAGCCCCACATTGGGCTCTATGCTGACAGCTTGCAGCCTGGAACCTGCTTCAGACTCGGTGTCTCCTTCTCTGTCTGCCCCTCCCCTGTTCATGTTCTGTGCTCTCTCAAGAATAAATTAACACTAAAAAGTTAAAAAAAAAAATAAATCCAGCTAGATCTTTAAAATGTACTTGGTTGAATTTGTTATTGAACAAGGCTCACTCTGGCTGTGGTGTGAAGAACTGACTATAGAGGAAGAGGGGTATTAGTCTGGGTTCTTCAAAGAAACAGAACCAATAGAATTTATTTAACCTTACTTATTCATTTATGTATTTATTTATTATAAGAAATTGGTTCACACAGTTATGGAAGCTGAGAACCCTCCAGGCGCAGGCTGGAGAACCCCAAGTCAAAGTCCACAGTCCAGAGAAGACCAATGACCTGCTCAGTGGCAGTCAGATAGAGGGACTGGCAGTGTCTTGGACCAGGAATGTAGCACTGGACTTGGTGAGAGGTGGTCAGATTCCAGATGCACTTTGAAGGTCTGTCATTGAGCGAGAGGGTGACCTTGAGGCTTCGGCATGCACATGTAAATAGTGTTGTTATTATAGACAAGGAGAACACTGGGGTAGAAATCTGTTTGGGGGGCTGAATACAAAATTTGGTTTTGGGTCTATTAGTACTGAGAGACATACTGACTTCAAAGTGGAGATTTCAGGCTACCAGAGAGATAAAACTAGAAGGTCGAGGACAAGGAAAGAGATTTAGAAAATGGGGAGTCTTTGGCATATAAAGAGTATATATAATCAGGAGCTGGATGAGACCTCCAGGGAGAGGACTAGATTGAGAAGGCATATAAGGCCTGAGCCCTGGGCTCTTCCAGGGTCAGGGAGGGAAAAGGACCCAGCCAAGGAAGGATCCTTCTTCTAAGAAGAAACGGCCAGTGTTGGAGGAGGAAACCAGCATGTGATTTCCTGAAAACCAAAGGGAAAATAGGGGCTTCACAAGGAGGGAGTGATCAAGTAGTTGAAAGGCTACCAAGAGAATAAGTCAAATACGGCCTGAATATTTTCCACTGATTTGGCTCCTTCCTCCATGTTTCTTCCCATGTGATAGAAACGGATTGATCCCTGGTGTCACCTAAAGCCAACCCTCCCAGTTCAGGGAAACATCGCCTCCTAAAGATGTTTTCCTCTACCTTACTCACAGAAGCCCAGTTGTATCCACAGTGATAATGTGTCTGCCTCCTCTGAAGGTAGAAATAAGCATACAGCACAGGACTGTCAATTAAGGGCAAACAGAAGGCATGCAATGCGGATTTTTGCAAAGTCCTTGAAAATGAACTAACTCTGCTACTGTGAGTGTCTGTTTCCCTTTGTTCCTCCCTTTCCTTCTGCCTGAAGCATGGCTTTGATGGTTGGAAAGCTGGTAGCCGTCCTGACAGCAAAAGGACCGTGATCACCCACTAAAGAAGGTGGACAGAGAAGCTGGACAGCCCGGACTGCCCAGTGACATAATGGAGCTTCTGTGCTCCTTTTGGACTTTTGATTTTCTTTTTGTAGAAATATCCATATTTACCATCTTGCACTTATTTACTGTTGTTTGACAACTGAACTTAGTCCTAAGTGATATATTAATTGTGTCGTCTTCCTCACCTTGGCTGTCCCTGACCAAGCAGCCCTGTCATCCTACACAGTGGAAATGATGTGGGGCTGGAGGCACAGGCCATGGTTCTAGTACCATCTCTGGTAGTCTTAACATAGTGGTGGGCCTTTGGTCAAATCACTTGAGTGATCTTCAAATCTCACTTTCCTCATCTGTAAAATGGGTGTGTTAGAAGAGCCAGTCCCTGCCCTTCCTTTATGACTTTACATTTTTTTATTCAGAATAAACTCTTTCTTAGCTATTAGAAAGCTGCTCTGGTTATGCCGCCTAAAGCGAGTGTGAATGAAGTCCATCTCTGGGACTAGATGGATTAGATCTTGGATTAGATCAAGGCTGTGGGAAAGAATCCATGGGCTACACAAAAATAAAATAAAATAAACTCTTCCAGAGCTTTAGCTACTAAAATAGAAAGCTTCATGTTTTTTAGTGGCTTGAATATCAAACCCAATAAAACGAGAAAATCAAGAGAAAAAACTTCATGCGTTAATGAAAACTAGTAGGTGTGATGCATTTAAAGGGCTGGTGTGTATTACAAAGTGGAAACACCTGCGCGAAAGAGCCGGCTGGTTTGCGTGAGCGCAGGTTGGCGGAGGACTGCATTAAAGCCTCCTATAGGTGCTGGCCCCAGGAAGTGGACAGGTTCCTGTAGGTCGGCCTGGATGGGAGCTGGCTTCCTGCTTAAGACATGCTTCTTCAGGTCAGTGGGGCCGACTTTGGAAGTCACACAGAGAAAGAGAGAGGGGAGTGGGGGTGGGGCAAAGGAGAACAGGAAGGATAAAGTGTTAACTCTTAAAAAGAGTGATTTTCAAAGTTCAGGGACAAACACTGATAGTTACACCTAAAGTGCCAGCCTACATTGTGCTAGTACCAAGGATTGTGTCCATCTGGGCTGAGTTGTTTGTTTGTTTCTTCTTGGAAACTCTTCAAAGTAATTTGAGAGAGGAGAGAAGAGACCTGGGCAAAACTGCTTAAGTCAATGTCAGTGCTTACGTTTGTGTAACTCAGGACAGATTATAGTCTATCATATTCCATCTTCATAATGACCTTGTGAGGCAGGTTGGGCAGATTCAGGGGTATTATCTGGCCCAATCCTGTCATTCTTACCCTTGTGGAGGAGAAGACCTCTGGGAGAAGTTAGAGGCTAAACTCTTACAGCTGGCCCACTGCCCGTGCCGGAGAGTCCCGTGGGGGGCCTGGCAAGCTGATCTGCAGCTGAGCTGTGCTGGGCTGTGTTGAGCTTCAGGTGGAGTCCATTCACCACTTGCTTCAAATGTTTTGTTTGTAAATGATGACTTTGTAGCATAATTATTGGCCTTGTCTTTAGGGTGGAGGTAAAGGTCTCTTGAGACTTTTTTTTTTTTTTTTTTTATCAGGCTCTCCACCTAGGGCTCTGCTTTAGTCCCAGGCAGGATCAGGCAGCTCCTGAGATAGGGCAGCGCCAACCAGTGCTGTGCAATTAATTGTAAGGTGCTGGTGACAACTTGTTGTGTTATCCTTTTACACATTTGGAAAAAGGAGGACTCGGGAGGCAATGTCTTAGCCAAAGTACAAAGCGTGACTGTGATGCTAAGGGAAGGATTTCATACAATGTGATGTCAATTATATCTCAAATTTTTAACAAAAGACAATGTGGCAAGCAGATGGAAAAGATGTTTTGGGTCAGAGAGGAGTTGCCAATCCCTCTATATCCCAGCACCTTGGAGCCTGCTCTGTGTATGCTCAAAGGCTGTATGGCTGCCATGACTTCTTCTGGTGCCTCAACCGGCTCAAGATAATAGGAAAAAAGGTTCAGAGTCCAGGGCTGGTGGGGGAAAAGGGGGCTGGCTGCAGGGGATGACGAATGAAGTGATAGTTCAAAATCCCTTGAACAGAGCATATACCTACTGGTCGTGCCCCTCCCATCCTATCCCTCACCTCCTGGAGAATTCTTCCATTCATCCATTCACTTATACAGATTTATCGGAGCACCTGTCATGCACAAGATACTGTCTTACATGCTGGTGATACAGTGAATGGGACTTGCAAGACACATGCCCTCAGAAGAAATCAGACAGCGTTAACAGGAACACCTGGGTGGCTCAGCTGGTTGAATTTAGTACTGTTGATTTTGGCTCAGATCATGATCCCAGGGTCATTGTGAGATCGAATCCTGTGTCAGGCTCTGTGCTGAGTGTGGAGTTTGGTTGAGATTCTCTCTCTCTCTGCCCTGCCACCTCTGCCCCTCCACCCCCTGTCAAAAAAAAAAAAAAAAAGAAAGAAAAGAAAAGAAAAGAAAAGTAAACAAACATTGTGAGGAGGTTGGGGAATGTAATAAGGAGTCAGTGGGGGAGGGAGAGCACTAAGTCAGACCTGGGCAATGGAGACAGAACCAGCCACACAAGGATCTGGAGGGAGGACCTTCCCTGTGGGGGAAAAGCAAGAACAGAGGCTCTGAGATGGGAAAGGATCTTGTTTGTGGAGGGACAGAAGGGGTGCTATGTGGCTGGGGTGCAGGGGAAGTGACCAGGAAGACGTGTGAAAGACTCAGGCAGGTAGGTGGGAGCCAGAGTATGCTGAGCCCTGTTGTGTACGTTGTGAGAACCCACTGAGTGATTCGTGGTCAAGTAGCTTGATATAATATATATGAACAAACACCACAGGGAGTGGCCATGGGAGCATGTACCCTAGACGACATGGGGTTGAATTGCACCGGTCCACTTACATGCAGATTTTTTTGATAAACACAGTACAGTACTATGAATGTATTTTCTCTTCCTTATGATTTTCTTAATACTTTCTTTCCTCTAGCTCACTTTATTGTAAGAGGTAGGGTATATAATACATGTAACATATAAAGTATGTGTTAATCGACTCTTCTCGGTAAGGCTTCTGGTCATCAGTAAGCTATTAATAGTTTTTGGGGAACCAAAGTCATATGTAGATTTTTGCCTATGCAGGGGGTCAGCACCCCAACCACCACATTGTTCAAGAGTCAACTGTATTGTGCATTGGAGCCCAGGGTGTGGCTCAAAGGATTATAGGGGCCAGAGGAGTTTCCGCCCAGCCATCACATGGCCACAGCAGCTGAGAGCACGGGCGCTCAGGCAGGCGTGCATTGTTTTCTTCCCCACCCAGAACTTGGTCCCCACTTCCTGTTAGTGCTGTTTGGTTTTTCTTAGTAGCCATTGTGTCTCTTGGGCTATGGGTACATGGCCACATTTTTATCATTGTGTACTAATCACCTAGCAACATTTGCAGCCATCTGTACACTCATATTTTCCTTCCTTGTGTTGCTGCCACTTGCTGTCCAGCTGCTACAGAAACTATTCATGGACAGAGAGTGCTGGAAATTTTGCCTCAGGATTAGAGAAATTTCACTTGGTAGGAATGTCGAAGAATCAGGCCAGGGGGCATTTGAAGGTCATTACCAGCTGCCACATAGCACATACCTGTCAGGGTTCTGCTGTTGTGTTGTTTGAGTGGCTCTAACCAAACCACCTTCTACTTTCTTGCTAACAACCAACACTCTGGAGTTACCTCAGCGGGTATCATGTTCTCCTTACTTACTCCCATCCTGCTCTCAGTATAATCCTAACTAAGCCTAGAACCTGTGGACCTGTTATTCTTGATAAGGACCATCTGTGGATGGTGTTTCCAGTTTTTGACAGTCAGATTTTCCTGATGACCTCTGACCTGGTTTGTCCTTCTACATCTCTGCCATTATGGAAATGACAGCTGGCACCCGCTGCTTCTCTGAGCCCCAGTTCTCCATGAGAAAGACCTGGGAGCTGCCTGCATGCATCCTCTGTGCCCTTGAGTCACTCTAACCCCAGGAATCAGGCCATCACATTGGAAGTTGCCTTTGCCTTTTCTCACAGGAGTCTGAGTATGTCTGCTTACAAACTGGACTCACAGCTGGCTTTGATATTCTAATTCCCAAGGCAGGCATGAAAATTAGATCTAAGCCTTGACCTTCATTTCACACATGTAAAAAGAACGTGTGAGGACCCGTGGCTTATGAAAGCATACTCCTATCTTCACCATTGTTTTTCAAATACCACTAATTGCTTTATACATTCAACTTCCACACAAAGCGTTACTCAAACAGCTATTGAAATAGATGAGCAGATGGTACCACATCTGCATCACCAGCACAACTTCTGTATCTTGAATGGCGAGGTTGCTGTTGTCCCTCTGGCTTTCTGGATGTCCACGTCTCAGAAGTGCCGGGATCCGAGAACACACTGGGCTTCCTGCATATCTGCCCTCCCTGGGGACCATCATCTAAATTACATCAGCCAGCTCCTTCCTCACTTTCTGAAAGAGTCTAAGTCTACAAAAAAGAAACATCAAGGGGTACCTGGGTGGCTCAGTCACTTAAGCATCTGACTCTTGATTTCGGCTCAGGTCATGATCTCAAGCCTGGTTCATGAAATCAAACCCTTTGTCTGGCTCTGTGCTGGCAGCATGGAGCCTGCTTGGGATTCTGTCTGTCCCTCTTCTCTGCCCCTCCCCTGCTCTCTCTCAAAATAAACAAACACGAAAGAAGGAAGGAAAGAAGGAAGGAAAGAAGGAAGGAAAGAAGGAAGGAAAGAAGGAAGGAAAGAAGGAAGGAAAGAAGGAAGGAAAGAAGGAAGGAAAGAAGGAAGGAAAGAAGGAAGGAAAGAAGGAAGGAAAGAAGGAAGGAAGGAAGGAAGGAAGGAAGGAAGGAAGGAAGGAAGATAGATCAAGCAGAAGCACGCATGACTCTGTTGCTCTTTGCAAGGCTAGGAACCAAGCCACCACATGATAGATGGGGACAGAAGGGAAATTAAGACTCAGAGAGGCTAGTTCTTTCCTTGGGGGATACAAGAGGAATCAGAGATTCCAAGGATGTAGTTTTTGGTTTTGTTTTGTTTTATTTTTATTTTTTATTCTTTCAGAAGGATTGAGGAATACTTAGGTTCTAGCTTTTATGAGTAGAGGGGACGTGAGGGAATTAGAACTAGAAAGGGATGTGAGATAACTGAAATGAAACTTTGAAGAATCCAGATCCATCAAAGAAACACAGAAGTCCTTTGCCATGAGAAAGCAGGTGAATACGTGTGTCATTGTTTTGCCTGGGTGTGATGTTGTTGAACGAATGCTTTAGTGTGTTGGGAGTCCTTGTATTCCCTTCTCGTTTGGGTCACTGAGGTAACTGTGAATGTCAGCACAGTGCACTGAGGCAGTGTGGAAAGGAACCTGGGTCCAGGTCAAGGACACCAGGATTCTGTCATGTGAGGACAAAAGCAGTACAGACCTTTGTACGAGGGGCTGACCTGGTGGAAGACTAAGACCCAGGGACTGGGTCAGTGATTTAATCAATGCATTTAGTGCTGGACTCACTTGAAGATGAGCCCCACTCAGAGCTCAACACTAGTCATGAGTGTTAAACAGGGAACAAAACCTGGTCTGTTCCATGGTGACCCCTTGTTTCTTATAGGACATGCCTTCTCAGGGAACATCTAGCCTATGTTCACATAAAGTAGGTGTTGGGCCTCTCATTCTATAGTCTGGTGGGAAATGTGAAATGCTTGTGGGGCTGCCCTTGCCTGCCCTTACCAACTATGTTAATGCCTACTAAGGCCTCTGGGTTCCCTTCTGAGATGTATCGGTTTTCCTCTCGATCATTGGAGTTTGGACCATTAAGTGAATTCCTAAGGGATCTGGAGTTACTGCTGAATTAGGAGAGATTGTGTTGTGAAAATTACAGATGAGAGTGAGTGCTGAAGTAAGGAGGAGTTGGTGTTTTACAAATAATAGTCAGTGGCATTTGCTAAACAGTATTTATAGCATCATGTATGAAAATGGGTATAAATCCTATGAAACTTGCCCCAGACTCCTCTTAAGTTATAGTCTGTTTCCAGAGCACAAAGGACTGGGAAGGGTCTCTGTGGATCTCAACTGGAGATGTGGGGAAAACAGGTAAAAATCTGATTAAGTGTGGATTTAAATTTTGAAGATGCTTAGGTAAAGGGATCCTCCAACAGCTCAAGTTCAAGTGACACTGTTAATAGCCCGCAAGCAGTTTTGTAAGTAGCTAGTGCTGTCTGACACATATTTTTAGTGGATTTCCTATGTACCTGGTGCAGAATAGAAGTTGAGTTTCTGTTACAGTAATTGGGTTATCCAGAGTCAACTAAACCCACGGGTCTGTCTTGTAGCTGATCTGCCTTTCTGGACATGTGTAACGTATGAATGAGAAGCCAGAGAGTCTGGAAATCACGGTTTCTTTACTATGAGTCTCTGAGGCCCTATAAAACCCCATGTTGGACAGCACCCTGAGGCTGGAGCAGCCTTTGTGAAGGGGCTGTGTGTGAGGGACTCCTGGCAGGTCACCTAGTCCACTTCTAGACACCCTGGGCAACAACCTGGGACAGTTCAAACAATAGAACACATTTCTTGGAGTTAGAAGAATTGGCTTTGAGTGGCAGTTTTACTGTATAACCAGCTGCAGTGACTAGGTAAGTGACTGAGTAAATCATTTCACCTTCAGGAGCGGGAGTTCTGGCATTTGTAAAATGAGGCTGTGTCCTCAGTGATAACTGCTACATGATAAACCTCTATTAAGATTGATGATAAGCGGGGGGCGCCTGGGTGGCTCAGCTGGTTAAGCAAGCATCCAACTTCGGTTCAGGTCATGATCTCACGGTTCGTGGGTTTGAGCCTCGCATCGGGCTCTGTGGTGACACTTAGCTCAGAGCCTGGAGCCTGTTTCAGATTCTATATCTTTCTCTCTGACCCTCCGCTACTCACACTGTCTCTCTCTCAGGAATAAATTTTAAAAAAACATTAAAAATTAAAAAAAAAAAAAGATTGATGATAAGGGGCACCTGACTCTTGATCTCATCTCTGGTCTTGACCTCAGGGTCAATGCTGGGTGTGGACCCTACTTAAAAGATTTATGATAAGAAACATGAACTTTATGTTAAGTTAGGAAGTAAATCTTAAGAAGAAAAGCCTAGGCCTTGTTCCTTTCGAACTCTGTAAGTTCAGATTTCTCAAATGATTCAATTAAGTCAGTCTTAGAGTTATAAACAGAGTGTTTCACTGATACAGAAATCTTTCCAAATTTCCTTAATGATGAGCATTATACGCACTTATCAAAAACTTCCATTTTTTTTTTAAAGTTAGAACAAAATTTGGTATTGGATGAAAAAGTTTTTGTTATACTAAAAGTTCTCAGGATAGCACCTGACATTTCCTAACAATGATAGTTTTATGGAATAGTATTGTAATTGACTTACTGTCTACATGTGTGCTTAAACTCACTCTTTTGGTATGTAGGATCAGTGGGAGTACAATGTCTTTTCTTCTTTTTCAGTCCTAACAACACCTAATTCAGTAGTCTAAATATAGTCAGCATTCAATAAAAATTTAATTATTGACTGAATCTAGGCTGTCAGGGGTAAAAGGGACATTGCTACTTGTTTGGACATGTCCCTCTGATTAAATGCCACTTTTGCCTTTCTAGCTAATCAGTCAGTTAACTAAGTGTGGTGCACATTTGACCTTCTCCCCAAGAGAAGGTCAGTGGCTGAAAATGAGATCCAGTATGATCGTATTAGAAGTAGTTTCATGTGTCTCCATGAAGGAGATTAAATGTCTAGATGCCTCCCACGTTTCCCCGTAGAGCTTGTTCTTAGAGTCTTAACAATCCAAGAGTAGCACCAACACATCCATCGTCAGTTCCCGATTATGTTTGCAAAGGTCACTGTTCATATTGTATTAAGGTCCTTCAGAAAAACAGAACTGATAGGATGTGTATACATAGATTTCTTTTCAGGGATCGGCTCACTGATTGTGGGGGCTGGTAAACCCAAAACCTGCAGGGCGGGCCAGGTGACCCGGGGAAGAGTTGTACCTCAAGTCTCAAGGCAAATTCCTTCTACCTTAGGGGACCTCAGTCTTTTCTTTTAAGGTCTTCAACTAATTGGATGAGACTCCCCAACATTATGATGGAGAATAATCTACTTTCCTCAAAGTCTACTAATTTAATTCATTTAATATTAATCACATCTAAAACAATAGTTTCAGGGGCACCAGGGTGGCTCCTTTGGTTAAGTGTCCTACTCCTGACTTCAGCTCAGCTCATGATCTCATGGTTTGTGAGTTTGAGCCCCACATCGGGCTCTGTGCTGACAGGGCCAAGCCTACTTGGGATTGTCTCTTATCTCTCTGCTCCACCCCCACACGTTGCTTGCTCATGCTCTCTCTTTCTCTCTCCTCTCCCTCTCTCTCTCTCTCTCTCAATAATAAATAATCTTTTAAAATAGAACAAATAAAACAATACTTTTACAACAACTTTTAGGTTGGTGTCTGACCCCCATACCTGGGCAGCAAAGCCAAGCTCTACTGACACATAAATTAACCATCACACATATTAAAGCAGACAAAAGGATTTGGGCCCCTTGCTATAATCTTTGGCAAGGTCACTAACATCTTTCATGATTTAAAATGGTCCACAAATAACAAATAGCTCTTACATTGATGATTTTTTTTTTTAATTTTAGAAGAGAAAACTTTTTCCAGGCCTTTCATTGCTTCCTCCCACTGAACCTACTTCAAATTGTGTTCATAGCCTCTGTAATTTTTATACATGGGTGCTCAGGATGCACAGAAGATAAAGCATGGTTTCCAACCCTCATGGAGCTGTAGTCTGAGAAGAAAAGAGTGTGCAAACTATTGCCAAGCTATGTGCTTGCTGTTCTGAGTTGCACAGGGACAAGAGAGGAAGTAGGCATTTAATAAGTAAATTTGCACATTGGCGGGGCCTGCATATGCAAGTCTTATTAGTTTTCTCTGTGTGGCACTGGGAACTTGCGTCCTCCTGGCATAATGGTAACAGATTTGATGTCCCCTGCAGCTGAATCTGACCCCCAAACAGGGTCATAAAGGCATCATTCATTCTCAGTTCCCTAGCACACAATCAGCTAAATGAATTTATTCGTCCAGTAAAATTTGTCATCTAAGGAAATGACATTACCTCCGTGGCAGTTTCTCTTCACTTCTGCTTGCAACTTTTCTTTTCATTCCCAACTTCATGTTAATTAAGCCCCAGATTTTTTTTCAAATACACATAACATAAAATTTGCCATGTTAACCTTTTCTAAGTGTACAGCTCAGTGGTATTTCACATCCATGCCCGTAACTCTTTTCATCTTGTAAATCTGAAACTCTGTAGCAATAAACAACTCCCCAGTCTCCCCTCCCCCAGAAATACTTTGTCTTTATGGTTTTGCCCACCAAGTGGAATAAAATAGTATTTTTTTGTGACTGTAATTAAACTCCACATTTTAAAATAGATGGGAGAGCTACACGTGTAGTCGATGGAGCTCTGTCTGGTGCTGGAGGAGACAATGTGCGGGCGTATGTCACTGAGAACAAGGCAAATTCCCTTTCCCTCAGTGCCACTGGGATTTGGTCATGCAGCCCTGGCACTGAAAGCTCAGAGTCAGCAGAGTGTTACGTAAGCCCAGACTTTAAGTGAACTTTATCCTGCAGCCACTGCTGAGAAGCCACTGCCAATGGGAAGGGAATGCTAGAAACTAGCATGCTAGCAAACATACAGCCCGGAATTATGAGCACCTGACAGATTCTGTCTGGCAGGCTTCCCTCGGCCTGATTGACATCAGTGGTAGGGAAGGGCAGAGGGTCTAAAGGGGCAGATGCGCTCATGGCCAGAGACCAGAAATTTTCAGAGATCTCCAGTTCTAGACCACAGACAGCACCTTTGGTTTTCTGGCCCTGTATTCTAGACACCTTCAAAAGAGTGTAGAAAGCTATCATCTCTTCTATTTCTCTTTTCATATTTTTCTTTGCTCTAAGGCACAAGCCATGTTCATTGTCCGGGGCCAGGACACAAAGGTTAAGAAATCCTGCATTCTGCTTGAAGCATGGAGAGTTCTGGGTATTAGATGGTGCCAGACATGTCTGGCTTTCTAAAGCATGTAATTGCTTTCTAAAGCATTGGGGGAAGTAAACACAACCTAAACTTCTCAGTCATTCTCCTCACATGCTTAAAATTCCCGTCTACTATTAGATCCTAGAATGATTCAGAATGAGAATTCCAGGGAAAATGGAATTATTAAAAAGCAGAGCCTGAGGCATATACCATTTAATAAGCTGCAAAACAGCCTCAGACTTTACAAGTAGGGGGAAAATGGTTGGCATAAGACTTATAGTCTGGCTTTTTCATACAGTCTTCACCCATTCTTTATATATTCTGGAATTAAATGTTTATTATTCTATTTAAATGACTTCTGTGCATTAACCATCAGTTTGAAATGTGACTCCAGTGCAAATCCTTTGTGCTTCTTTCCCTCTGTTTTGTTCTCCCGGCTTTTCAGAGGAATTGCATTAGCTCAAGTCTCTAAAAAATTACTGAAATTAAGAAATGTCAGTCCCTCCTATTTTATACTAGGCAAATAAATGCACGATCGGTTCCATTTCTCCCCATGGGCACATCTCCTGGGAATCCTAATTAGGGAGATGCTTCAGGAGCATTGAAACAGAGCAAGCAACCTTAGTGGGATGGTGCAGACGTCTGCCAGCATCTGTGGCAGCCGCATCATTGGTCTGATGCATCTGTTCACAGCAGGGGTGAGTCTGGGCACCAGACAGAACCATAGGCTAGTTTGTCCCCACCTCCTCTACCGAGGCAGGCTGGGTGCCACCATATGCAGTTTTAAGGTACATTTCAAATACTTTTATTCTGTAAATATCTTAAGCATTGTGGACAATCTTTTGAATAGAGCTACTTTTGCAGACGTGGCCAGTAGAATTAAAGGTTGCCGTAAAAATTCTCAGAAATCTGCAGCCAATTTGTCCTAAATGCTCTTGATGCTGTTGCAAGAGACAGCATTTCATTAGGCTGGAGGGAAATGCCACAGGGTTATCACATCAGGTAGATCGAAACCACGGGAAGAAGACAAAGGAGAAGTGGGAAATATTGAGATGGGGAATAGTAGAATGAGAAGAGGTAAGAAAGTGAGAGGCAGGAAAGGGAAGAACAAATATTCTGTAAGAGGACCTGTTTTTGTGGGAGGTATACATTGCCTTTAAAAACTGCTTCAGTAGGGCGGTTGGGTGGCTCAGCGAGTTAAGCGTCCGACTCCTGATTTCAGCTCAGGTCATGATCTCAGCATCCTGGGATCATGCTCCGCATTGGGCTTCGCACTGCTTGGGATTCTATCTCCCCTTCTGTCTCTGTACCCTCCCCTGCTTGTATGTGTGCACATTCTCTCTCTCTCTCTCAAAATAAATAAGTAAACATTAAAAAAAATGCTTCAGGGATCATGGTTCCTCATAGCAGCTTGGGCTACATGAGAATCTGAGCTGAAGGACAAATTCTGCACTCTAATCCTAGGTTGATCTAACAACAATGTCTTGGGCAAGTTGCTACCTTTCTCTGTATTTCTTATCCATTATCTCAAGATAACTTAATACTTGCAAAGTGAAACAAAAATAGAGACATGACTAGCTACAGCGGTGTCCAGCCACACTCCTTGTTTTTTTCTCAGCTGTGTCCTTATTCTCTCTTTATCTTTGCCAGGAAGTATTGGTACCCACCTATTTAGTTTTCCTAATGAGGCCCAAACTAGAGACAACCTCCAAAGCAAAAAAAACAATAACCAACTAAACATCTTGAAATTGCTCAGAACGTATTATGCCAGAAAACCCATCTATAAATTTCTTCAGGGCTAGGCATTATTGTCAAGGGACTAGGAAACAAATAACATTCTTCCACACTATGTGCTGGGCTATAATATATACATGGTCTGATGTGAGTTTTGTCCAAACTTGCTAGATAGGCATCGCTGTCTCATTTTACAGATACAGAAACATTTCCGAGAGCTCAATTGTAATGAATGTTGGAATGTGTTTCAAACCCACTTCTCAGGCTTGAACCTTCCATTAATTCCTAATACCAGTTACCAGTGTGGGGGAGTATTCTTTGAAGAACTAATTCAGGGATGTATAATACACATATTATATAATTGACAGGGTGGACTTACTGAGTAATATGACCTAGGACCTAAGGTTACTTTACCTTCTTATGCTTACATTTCCTCATCTGTGAAATTAGGTTTTACTCACAGAACCAAATAAAGCAACGGAACAAAGTAAAGAATCTAGAAACCCATCATGCATGTCTGCTCACCTGATGACAAAGGGGGCAGTGCGGTACAGTAGGGAAAAGATCACTTCATTAAATGGGACGCAGTTAACTGGCTGCAAATACGAAAAGAAAAATGTTTGGTCTTGATTTCACACTAGATCTCAAAGTCAATTTCAAGTGGATTAAAATTTTTAGAATAATGGAGAACACCTTTATTATCTTAAAATAAGCAAAGATTTCCTAAATAGAACAGGAAAAGTATTACAAAGAGGACAAAAAAGGTAATACATAGGACTATAAGATTAAGAACATGGAAAACACTATTAAGAGAGAGAATAGGTAACCCACGGTATAGAAAAAATTTTTTTTTGCAAAACATACCACTTGCTCAAATCAAAACTACAGGGGCATCTGGCTGGCTCAGTCAGGTAAGTGGCTAAGTCTTGATCTCGGGTCAGGTCATAATCTCAGGATTCATGAGATCGAGCCCCATGTTGGGCTCTGCACTGACACCTCAGAGCCTGTTTAGGATTCCCTCTCTTCCTTTCTCCCTGCCCCTCCCCCACTTGTATACGTTCTCTCTCTTGCAAAAAAAAAAAAAAAAAAAAAAAGAGTAGCTAAAAGTCAACTTGAAAAAGCAGATTGTTATGATGACTAAATAAACACAAGTTTAGAGAATAATTTGGCACATAATATGCATTCACTTCATATATGCTATTATTTTTATTATGAATCTAAATTTCTGCCTATTGCCAGCCTAAAGGTCTCAGGTTTTGATTTGGAAAGCACAGTAACCATAGAAATAAGACACCAGAAAGGCAAATCTATAGAAGAGGATTCAAAATATGTGATTCAACGTGAAGAGTAGCATTTATTTTTCCAGTACTTCAGTTTTTACTTGTTGTTTTCCATTGCTGTGTGCTGATGGGAAAGGTGTAAAGTGAGGAGTAGTGTTATAATCTAAATTTGACTCAAGGAGCAAAGCCTATTCCTGCTCTACCACCCCTTCCCTGGGCATCACAGACATCTCTCAGCCCTCTCATTCCTGGAGTACCTCCAAGCTCTGGAGAGCCTCCCACCTAAGAATCCTAAGTTCAGAGGGTCTCCCCTGAGTCCTCATGCTTAAGCCAGTCTGAAGCTCCAGAGGGACCAGAATCTCCACATTTACTTAGTATCTGGTCTCTCCTAAGGCCTTCTGGAAGAATGGCTTATCCCCACATCTACCAAAAGGCTTTGAGGACTAATTGCCTCACGGTCTTGAAGTGAGGCAATAACCCATACTCCTGTTGTTAGTAACCTCCATCCCAAGTTACCTACATGACTTCCCTTTTCATGTGGAAAATCCCTTCAGAATCCTGGCCTCTTGAGTTCATGACCCCACTTTCTTCTTCAGCTACTTACTCTCCTTGCCTTGTCTTAAACTTTGTCATAACCTGAAGTTATAAAATTCAAGCATTCTACTCATTAACCTCAAAACTGTGTTCTTCCAATACTTTCTTATCTATTCCCATGAAGTCTTTGACTTCAACAAAGTCCACAGTCTTTGAATCTCTTCACTTACCAACTAACACCACAGTGTCCAGGTGAATTTTGTTCCTTCAAAATCTGTATGTTGAAGTCCTGCCTCCAGCACCTCAGTGTATTTGGAGATAGGATTTTCAAAGAGGTAGATTGAGTTAAAATGAGGTCACAGCCCATATGGAATATGGTGGTGTCATATCCCATATGACTGGTGTCCTTCTCAGAAGAGGAGATTGGGAGGAGATTGCATACACAGAGGAAAGACCATGTGATAACACAGTGAGGAGGTGGCCATTTGCAAGCCAAAGAGAGAGGCCTCAGATGAAACCAAATCTGCTGACACCTCGATCCTGGACTTCTAGCCTCCAATGCTGTAAGAAAATAAATTTCTTTGTTTAAAACACCCAGGTAATAGTATTATTATGGCAGCTCTAGTGTACTAACACAGCTGCCTTCCATTTTTGCTTCTCTCTCAGTCTGATTTGTATTTCCTGAGCCATCTACCACTCTTTCAACATCCTTACTCCATTGTCTTTCCAGTCCATTGACCTAGCAAAACCTCAACACTGGGTGAATTTAATTGTCTCATACAAGCCTAGGTACCTTAATGCGGTTGGAGAAAATCACAACACCATGCTAATTGGTAAAACCTCAAAGCCATGGTCTTAATTTCAAACAGACCTACTATTTCTCTAGTTTTCCTTTTATATCCATAGATAAGCAAGCTTTCCACCTCTCCTCTCTTGACAAATTATTTTGCCTTCTTCTCATTTGAAAGGATCCACTAAGCAACAGTTCACTCAACTTTCTACCACCAAATCCATACATTGCTCTGTCAGCACCCGTCTTTTCCTCTTCCTGCATGTTGCAGTGGAACTGGTGTGTCTGGCTAATCCTTCCCCTTTTGCTGTAGATCATATGCTCTCCTGGTACCTCAGAAACTTTCTTCTTTCAATGATCTCTTCTCTGCCATATATTTGACCTCTCCCTCCATATAACTTTCTCAACATCATCTAAATATAATCAAGTCTGTCCCACTAAAAACAAAACAAATATAAAAACCAGCCTTCATCCCATGTGACAGACTAATTGCCAAGAATGGCCCCAATTCCGTACCCCTACCAGTGGGTTTTGCAATGTGATTTTGCAGCTCCTTCTATTAAGAGTTAGACCTCTTTCCCTATATCTTGAATCTTGGCTGACTTTGTGATTCACTTTGGATAGTGAGCTGAGCAGAATGGAATGCCAATTCATGACTAGGCTTCAAGAGATCTTGCAGGCTTGTGCTCTGACTTAGAACCCTGCCATCACCGTGTAAGCTAGGATGCTGAATGATGAAACATGGTCTAGGTACCTCCCCCATTCCAGTTAACAGAAAACCAACTTTCTAAACTATAAGTAAGACCAGTCTAGATCAGCTAGCCCTCACCTGACCTGGATACATGAGTGGGCCCAGGCAGGCCCAGCTCAGAAGAACCACTCAACTTACCCAAAGACATAAAAGTGATAATAAGTCCTTGTTTTAAGATACTCAGTTGCAGGGTTGTTTGTTACAGAGTAATAGCTAACTGATACAGTCTCTAGTAGTGGACCTTTCAACTACCATCTAGTCTTTTTCCTCTGAATTCCCACCTAACTACCTGAAAGACTATACTGCATTTCCTGTTTTTGTTTCCTCCCCATTCTCTCCTTTACGTACCTCAGTCTTGTTTCAGCCCAAACATTCACTCTTCTTAGGGTGTTCTTGCCAAGATCTCCATGACCATCCTGTCATTAAATGTAGCAGACACTTGATGTAAATCTTACCAATTTTCCTAACGCCGTTTATCACCAGTAAGTCTCCTGGTGCTTAGACACCTCACTTGTGACTCTCAGGCCTCTCCCTCTGGGGAGCCTCAGCAGGCTTCTTCTTAATTTCCAGACCTCTAACATTGCTGTTACTTGGGAAGTGTGTCCTGGGGCTCTACTCTTCCACTTTATAATCTTTCCTAGAGATCTCATGCATTCATTTTCTTTCATACAGCTCTTACTTCTTTTATGATTTTGTTTTTTTAAATGTTTTTAAATGTTTATTAATTTTGAGAGAGAGACAGAGCATGAGCATGAGCAAGGGAGGGGTGGAGAGAGAGAGACACACACAGAATCTGAAGCAGGGTCCAGGCTCCGAGCTGTCAGCACAGAGCCTGAAATGGGGCTCAAAATCACAAACCATGTGATCATGACCTGAGCCAAAGTCGGGCACTTAACCAACAGAGCAACCCAGGTGACCTTATAATTTTACTCCTGTTAAGAAACTGAAGATGTACACTATTTAATGACCACATGAGAATCACCAGTGTTTTGCTCACCAAATTTAACTACATGATAGGTGCTTAAGAAGTGGCACGTATTAAATAAGAAAATATAAAAACATTAAAATTTTCTTGGCCTATTGAAATTAGGTACATTTTTGATCTTGTAGATTGTTTCTATCAGCTATATGGACATATATTTTCTTTCAGCATGTCGGAAATAAGTGTTGTGGCAAAACCAGCCCCAGTGTTCTCGTAACGTCTCTACTTTCCTGTTTCCACTTAGATTTTAACCTTGTTATCGCTCAGTGTCCCCTTAGCAGCCTGATGCTTTAAAGAAATTTCTTCTAGTCTTTTCAACAATTCCATTGTTCCCAACAAGAGGATTTGTCCAACTAAAGTTGCCCTGTTACCAGGGACAAAATCCTCTAGTTTTCAATAGGTTCAAAAATATGTTTTGATTTTTTTAAAAAAAGAACATATATTTACTAAAGAACTCTTCCGAGAAGATATAGATTCTTTCTAAAATGATGAGAATCTAGAGAATCAAAAAGCCCTCCCTGTTAAAGGCTGTATGATGTTGTTGGAATTGACAAAAACCAAAGACAAAACAAAACAAAAAAACGGATTTCCCATTGTAGAAGTGGAAATGAAAGAAAGCATACAGAAAATACTGGAAACCTACTCAAGGCTTTTAATGTGTTCATGACTAGTTTATATTTTATGGTTCAGAAAATCAAAGTATATCATTCAATACCCTGGAGTAATTTGGGAAGCTTTTCTCAAAATAAAATAATGGAGAATTCATTCATTTTAGAAACTCCTGTTAAGCTTTACACAAAACAGAATGACCAGAGGAAGGGTAGGATTTGTACTGGAAAACAGGTTGAAGAGAGATATTCATTAATTTGGAACAAACAGTTCTAGGAAGGTGCAGATAAAAGATATATCACAGAAAAACTTTCCACCTCTTTGTGCCAAAACTCCACTTACCAGAGCCTTTTGATATTGGAAATATATATATTACCTATAGAGTTGAGTCAAAGCTTCATTATTTTAACGTATTTAAAATTGTTTTTCTTTATGAACTAAACCAGATAAATTAGTTGAAAAATTTTTTAACAGAGTTGAATTAAGAAACTTGCCTCCTGACTTCCACTTTGTACACTGTGTTGCTTTTCTCATAGTGACGGATACTTACTAAAATGAATCGCACTAGTCACAGCAACCAACGAAAATGTTCATGGGCTCTCAATTAGCATTTGGCAACCCTGACCCATGGAAGGAAGTGACCACTCACCTTCTTGTCCCTGGTGCACGAGCCCCATTTAAAATGCCTGTTTATAGTCTCCACTGGAATGACACATGTCCCTCTCTTAGTAAGTAAAGTACTTCTTTGTCAGATGGGTGGGGTTAAAAAGTACAAGCACCTAA
>NW_024080739.1:3659942-3759324 GCF_003009895.1 Hyaena hyaena | reverse complement strand
GACTTTGGTTATTTTATTTTCCTATTCGTAGTGGTATCTGGGACTCTCCACCATGTGTACTTTGGCTTGTTTCTTGAGGTAGCCTTGGAAAAGAAAACAGACAAAGAGAGAACAAAGGTACACAAATGCATGGACAAATCAAACAAACAAACTGAAAGGGAAAAAGAAAAAAAAGATGGAAATAAAGGAGGAAAAACAAATAATAAAAAATTATAAAAAGAAAAAAGAAGAAAAGAAAAAACCCAAAAGACAAAGGACAGTCTAAAAGCATAACATGAGAATTACCAGCTACAAATAAAGAGCAGGGTGTATGCAGTGCTGATGGAAGAGCATATACAAAGAGAGAAATTACAGGGCAGGGAGGAAGCGAAATTGGACAGTGACCACTCAGAGAGACTAAGAGGCTTAATTGAGAGAGAGAAAGAGAGGAATATGGTAAGAGGCGAGGAGAAAGAAACAAAGATAATGTTACTCAGAGAAACTATATAGTCTGATTACTCCAGAGAGAGATAGAAAGGTAGTGGTGGAGGTATAGAATATACATCTGGAGAATGGATTAAATGTGACTGGTTAAGCAAACCAATGACCAGAATGCACAGTCCAGCAGAGGGGAGGGATACGAATGAGAAAGGGAAAATAGATCTGAATAGAAAGAATTGATATAGAATTAATCATGGCAGTGCATCCATGTTGGTCTTGCCGGGGCTCCCGTAAAAAAAAAAAAAAAAAAAAAGCATCTCTCTAGCGGGGATGGGTGTGATGGCTGTGGTTTGGTATAGGCAGGTCTTAGCCTCCACTGCATCTCGTGGGCTGTGGGCGGCTCCCTGACTTCTCACCCTTCTGGTTGTGAGGAGAAAAATGGCGATGCCCCAGTCCCCTCAAGAACCAAGTGTTGCAAATCACTCTTTTGGGTCCGATCTCCGTGTGCAGCGAGTATAACCAAGGTGGGCTGTGTTCTATGTCCCAAGCCAGGCCTCATTTCCAGATCTTAGTCCGCCCACTTTATTGATACCGCCTGAAATATAGACCTGCAGACCCTTTTGGGCAGTTCCAAGCCGGCCACCTCTCCACTGGGGATCGAGCTGAGCCGGAAGAGCAGCAGAGCAGCTTCAGGCCCTGCAGCTTCCCCTTTGGATTGAGCCGTAGAGCAGATGAGCAGTTTCTCCTGCCGCCGCCTGGGACTGGGGTGCCCAGCTCAAAGTCAGCACCACCGCTGGAAACCAGATCGCTCTCTGCACCAAGCTGAGGTTTTTCTCTTCTCCAGGGACAGTTCTTTGAGCAGTTTCAGCTGTTCTTTCTTTTCCCCTCAACTCATTGTGGCTCCTTGCACATGGGGCTCCCTCCCCGCCGTCCATGTCTCCGGGTCCCAACCTGTTTTTATCTTCCCCAGTTCGCACTCATGCTATAAGGCTGTTTTCTCAGCAGACTCTGTCTCCTTTTCCTCCCAAACTCCTGGATTCTGTAAGGGTTCCTATGGCTTCAGGCCTCCGTTTGAGAGATGGGGGTGAGTGAAATGTACGGAGCTCCCTACTTCTCCACCATCTTGCCTCCTCCTCTCAAGTCAGACATCCTTAATCCTCACAACCATTGATGCAGAATGTTCAATGCTTGTGGGGATTAAGCTCCGACACATATGTTTAAGGTATTTTAGGCTAGAAAATACTCTTCAAGTAAGATATATTTGAGCAAAAAATTGCACATTGCAAACATGATTCTCGTCCCCCCATAATTCATGTCAAGGAGGTTTGTGTGTATTTGAGAATATATTTCAGTTCTGATTACTGTAATCCAACATAGTAGTAGTATCTCTAGAAAGAACACAAAATCTGATACAATATTGCCTTTCCAAACTGCATTTTGGAAAGGCATCGCAATTGAAAAAGACTAGATTTAAAAAGAAAATTCAGGCTTTGTATTTCCAGTTCAATATTTATAGCAAGGTTGTATGCACAGTGTAATTGGCCATGCGTTGAAGAGAGAGAGAAAGAGAGAGAGTATAAAAATACACGGAAGTGGTTTTGAGAAAGAATGACATACCCATACTTCAGTCACCTTACTATTTGTTGAGGCTAGTGTCCAAGGATTTTAAATTACATGTCTTTGCTGGAAAGAATCATAAGATTCCTTTAGGCATTCCAAAAGAGAGAACTGAACTTAATAGCAGGAGGTAGACCCAAAAACCTGTCTCCTCTGCTGGCTGAAATATAGTATTTTTCCTTTAAAATAATGCTGAAGGAAGGTGAACCTTTAAACCTACAGATTTGCAGCTTAAAACTGTAATTTATTTTTCCTGGCAACAGTTGCAATGTTCCTAGATTTATGTCGAGAAGAAAAATATAATTCCTCTATCTGAAGTGGACAAAGCTCTAGAAAGGAAATAAAATGAGGACTTTGACCTTCACTGTTAAAACAGGAAATAGACTTTGGGAATGTAACATTCTATTGTCCAGTCCTCTGAGAATTTTGGAAGGTAATTATAGAAGAGCATTTATATATTCAAAGTACTCAAAATTAAGTATAAGGCTCAGACAGCCCAAATGCTACCGGATTAAAAGAATGTTATCAGCTAATAGTAATGGAAGGATGAAAAGGTTTAGAATTTGAAGAAGCATGAGAGAGAGGATAGCAAGGTGCTTACCGGCTAGCAGGAACTTGTGGGTTGGAAAGGGGGCATGTTTAATCAGCTTCATCTCTTTTGGGCTTGGTGCAAAAGCCAAAACAGGAAACTTCTAAATGTCTACATTCTCCAGCAAATTGCTAATTTGTGGTTTTGTAACTTGTTTAAAAATGAAGCTCATATTATTTAGTTCATATGAAATGTGGTGATGCTTATTAATATCCAGGAAATACGCTAACAGCATTAGGGGGAAAGTGCTCCTGCATCTGAACGAACATTGGCATGATATTTATTGAGTTTATGTAACTGAAACGCACGATGACCTAAAATGATGGGTTTGCCCTGGAAGTTTTCACTGTGGTCCCTGATACATTTCCTTCTTAAACTGAGTAGCTGGCATCTGATTATTTCTCCAATGATTCTGGTTCCCTAGAGTATAAGGTGAGGAGAGGATGCCAGGGAGAAGATAAACCTCTCTGATCTCACAAAGACCTGCCAGAGATAAACTTAGAGCTGGGATATTCCTGACTCTCAGATTCTTTTTTCCTGTTAACACAGCTGGCTTTTCATTCTGCACAAATGTATGATGCATTTTTTGTAATTACAATTTTCAGTTCATTTTTTTAAATTATAAAGGGAAATATGCTGTTGTTAGAAAACTTAAAAAATATGTCTCAGGAAAGAGAACAACATAAATGTTTTCGTCTCTTTATTTTACCAAGGGCCTCCCTCCATCCCTCTCTTTACCATATACGTACAAGAGTTGGGAGGGGAATGAAAGTACAGGGATTTTGCCCTTTTGTTTACTATTATGCCCTGAATGCTTCCTCAGATCATGAAGACTTTGTTGAAATATCATTGTTAATGGCTACTTCATATTTTATTATACCACAATATTTCTCTGCCGTTGGATACAGTTAAAGACTTGACAAGATATATTAGCCATGATTTTTTTTCATGAACTCCTGTGATTCTAGCTACATTTCAAACGTTGATGTTACTCAAAAGTCTATCTTTGGCTTGTCTTCTTCATTCTTACCTTTCTCCTTCATCAGTTTTATACATTTCTATTTTTCCCTAAAGCTCTTCTATATCCTTCTATATGTTGAGACCTCTCCAGAGTCTGTCTGAAGCCCTGTATTCCTGTCTCGCAGTATCTTTGCCTAGGTTCCCACAAGTAACACAAACTCAAGAAAGTCCTCAAAGGTGATCCTCATGTAATGTGGTTAATGTAACACTTTTTACCTGGTTAGCCTAATCAGGACCTTGGAAATCTTCTCAGATGTCTCTCTCTCATTGAGTTTATACTTGCAGTGGAGTCATCGGCCTTGCAACAGGGGCCTGCCCCTGGGTTCCATGGTATTCAGTATCCCTGGATCTACTAATAATATCTAGTCAATTTTGCTCAAAAACTATTGACTGTGGTATAGATCCTGACTGGCATGTCTAACATAGTCCTTGAAAAAAAATTTTTTTAATCAAGCTAAAAACAACTGTGGTTATGATGAGTATGTTACTTAAGTATTATATGTATCCTAGTTTCTACAGCATAAGTGTCGTAGTTCAAAAGTATTTTTGGAATGTGATATGTAGAAGACTCATATCATATTCTCTAATCTTGGGACTTGTAGGTGCAAGTGAAGACAAGTGTGGTTTATGGGAAAGAGTCATGTAAAAATAGTAGGGAAGGCCTGATTATTGTATTGAAGAGTTTGGCCTTTTTTTAGGAGATGATAATAGCCACTAGCAGGTTTTTACAGTTGGAAGTGCCGTGATAAAAACTTTGTGGAAGACAAATCTGGAATGGAATGTAGGATGGCTGTGAGACCTGGGATGCATCAGAGCCCTCTTATATAAGCTCCATGTCAGACCTTCTTGGCCTTCACTCTAATTCCAGCCCCTGCTTCAGGGACCCACTTAGGCAGGTGCGAGCGACAGAGCCTTGTCTAAAGCACATACTCCCATACTTCTTGTTTTTTCCAGGGACTTCTCTGCTGCAGGAACAGGCAGGCCTGGTTGGCCGTTAATTATAGGCACTCGGTCATGGGCAACCCAGAATTTGGGGAAGTTGGACCTCCATGGAACAGTGTTGGGCTAATGTGGGTCAGAAGCCCATAGACAAATGCTTTCTCTTTTCTTCCCTCAAGCAGATGGGACACAGAGGCATTTCCTAAAATTTCTCAGCTATCTCTATGGGACTGACCATGCAGTTGTCTGGAATGGCAACACATTGTATAAAGTAGCCCTGTATTGGCTCTCTTGCTCCCTATCTCTCATGCCTGCTACTAAATAAATGACTGTGCCTGGCATTTTACTCAAGTGTGGGCTCTGGAAGAGTCCATGCTAAGGAGCGGGAAGAAATATAATTGCATTTCTCCAGAGAGCCCTTCTTAGTCTAAATCAGAATACCTTTAAATAATCACACTGTCCCTTTAGAGTAATTACTATATTTTAAAATTATTTTTTTATCTATGTGACTATATATGTATGATTCTCTTCCTCCATTTGACTGTCAGATCCATGAAGCAAAGAAAAACCATACTTTCTTTATTCATTATTATATTGCCAGAAGGTGATAAAAATTATTACATAAAAATATGATTTTTAACATTTTCCTTCAAAATCTGAAGTTCTGTGGGCTGTTTTACCTCTGTTGGGTGTGAAGTTTAGTGAGAAAGATCCAATTTTGTTTTTCTCAATATCTGTGATTTTCTTGTTAGGGGATGACAGAAAAATATATTTGACATTAATTAGGGTAAAACAGAACTTCATGATCTTATTTGCCATATTTATGATTTTATAATTGTTTTCTCCATCCCAATTTTGTGTTATTCAAGTAAAATACCCCCTCCCCAGTTCAGGGCTTTCATAACCACACAAGATCTCCCCCGTGTCATGGTGTCCCAAATTAGGCCAAGGGTTTTGTGATCTCCCTCCTTTGTCTTCTTTCTAGAAGCTACTTTGAAAGCTTTGAAGATTAGTTGAGGCCAATTCAGCTCACAAAATATGAAATTAAAAAAAAGTGGAAATGTGGTAAGCGCCAGAGTTCTTTCTACATTGACACACACAGTCCATTAAAGGAGGAATCCTTAGCCACATTTTACATTTGAAGAAATTGAGGCTCAGAGAGATCAAGTGAACTGCCCAAGTTTACACAGCTAATAAGTGGTCTTGTTTCCAAGCCTGTGCTCTTACCTGTTGCATATAAGAGCTGCTTGAATCGGCTAAATTTCAGCTTCTTATGAGTGAACAGTGGCTTCCCCCGCCTGCCCTGTGCAGTTATTGTTAATCCTTCAGGGCAGCTGAGAAGTATCTTAATCAGGGCCTCTGACCTTGTCATTCTTTCTTTTTCTTACTGTTGAGTTAACTGTAGGCACCCTAAGGAATGGAAATGGAAGGGCTCTGGACTTCAGAGGGGCAGATCTAGCCGGAGACACTACCCAAAGACCTCAGGGTAAGTAATGCTTTCCCCATTACTGTTCTTTCTCTTTCTCTTCTCCACTCCCTCTCTCCTCCCTACAGTATCACTTTGCATCTGCCTGCTGACTGGTTCCTTTACTTTGGGCGGAAGGAAAAGATACGAAGGGTATCTTCATTTAACTTTATTTTTGCTGAAATGCAAGTTTATTTAAAAATGACCTCTGAGGATTTCTAGGAGTTTTTACCACTGGGCACTGTAATAATTTAAACAGTAGCTTCTCAGCGTTGACTCGAAATCTCTGGAAATAAATTATGATGCAAAGCTCATTATTTCTTAATTACAGGACATATTAGTATCTAGCTTTAAGAATTCCCAGTAGATTCAAGGAACATTTTGGTTTAGAGGAAACTTTCCTCTTTAATCTTTCTGCTAGAGCGACATCAGTGGAGTATCATTATCATTAGTTTAAAATAAAAATGGAACAATTTTTTCTTATTTGGAGTAAGTTTTAAGGAAGACTCATAAGGTATAGTGTTGATTTTTTCCCCCCACAAAGAACTGTGGGTAGGCAAATTTGTTTTGCTTCTGGAGGAAAATTAGGGTAAAGTTCCCTCCTGTCTTAGCTGGACTTCAATAGGTAACAGCCATTGACGAACATATTCAGGATGCTAGCTAAACCCATTTGAGAACTTCCCAGCTACACGCAAATTTAATATGCTCAAGTTGAAAACAGGGAACAATTTAAATCCACACTCCCTTTAGCAAATACTGAAGTCCCTGCATGAGAGGGCCGCAGGACTGTATCAAGTCCTCCTCCATTGCTCTAGTCCAGGGGAGCATGGTCTCCTAGCACCCTTTCCTCCTATTCATTCTTCAAATCTGTGCTACTGTATCTTCTTGTCTCTTCAGCTCAGGTCACCACGCTGGCCTTTCATTCACTTTGCAGAGGTTGATGGTGGTCCTGCCACCTTCCAGGCACTGAGGTAGTGCTGGGGATGGAGTAGGGGACAAGACAGAAGGAGTCCCTGTTCTCACAAAGCTGTCATTTTAGAGGGGGGAAGGGGATTGATTGAGCAAATAAGAAATGAAATAAATGTCACCAAAAGGTCGGGAGTGAAAGGATGGAGATAGAACAGGGGGACCAGCCAACAGGACCCACAGGGCTCCAGAAAAATGCATGATCTCCTTTTCGAAGCCCTAGGAAAATGGAGCATTTATGAAATAATAACAGTGCTAATAATAATAATACCTGGCATTTGTGTAGTATTCACTGTCTGCAAGCCATTAAACTAACTGCATAAACCTTAAAGGAGTATTTCTTAGTGAAAGAGACCGATCTGGAAAGGCTGTGTACCATATCACTCCCACTATATGACATTCTGAAAAGGCAAAACCATGGAGACCAGATCACTGGTCATCATCAGTTTGGGGTGGAGGGCGGGGATGAAGAGGTAATGCGCAGAGGATTTTGAGGGTAGTGAAACTATACTGAGCAATACTGTAATGGCGGCTAGATGTTATGCATTTGTCTAAACTCATAGAGCACAGAGTGAACCCTAATATAAACTATGGACTTCGCTAAGTAGTAATATATCAACATGGGCTTCTCTGTTTTAACAAATACATGCCATTAATACAAGATGTGAATAAGGGAAGTTGGCAGGAGAGTGGGGTGGTATATTGGACTGTATGTTCTGCTCAGTGTTTTGTAAACATAAAACTGCCAGAAAAAAATAGTCTCATAATCATAATCATAATCAAAATAGCTGTTTGTGGAAGGTACTAAATGAGCACAGTTTTTTAGGTGAGGAGACAAAGATACAGAGACTTGCCCAACTTCCCACAACCAGTAAGGGACTGAACTAGGACTTGAATCTACATGTATCTGACTAGGTTCCTGTTCTAATGCCCACTGAGATCAGAAATACTTCATTATTTCCTCACTCTTATTTCTTTTCTCTTTGTCTTTTTTAATGTTTTATTTATTTCTGAGAGAGAGAGAGAGAGAGAGCGAGAGAGAGAGAGAGAGAGAGACACGGAATCTGAAGCAGGCTCCAGGCTCTGAGCTGGCAGTCAGCACAGAGCCCGACGCGGGGCTCGAACCCACGAACCGTGAGATCATGATCTGAGTTGAAGTCGACCACTTAACTGACTGAGCCACCCAGGCGCCCCTCCTCACTCTTATTTCTAACCCCTTTCCTTCTCTCTTTTCTTAGCTGTCAATGGCCTCATGATTCCTAGGGCCATTTGTGCGTAGAACCTCAGAAACACATTTGTCTTATAACCCTTAGCTTCAGTCACGCATCACATCCACACAACCTCCTCCCACTGTGTTTCTTGGCCTCACCACGTCCTTTCACCATTTCCAGATGGCTGTCCCTGGCTTGGTCCTCATAGATTCTCCATTTCTTCTCCACTTCTCTCACTTCTTAGGGACTTCACCTGCCTTTGGGCTCATGGATTCTCTTCTCTCTCCTTTCATTTCACCTATACTAACTCCAGACCGTTCATTCCAAAAATTAATTGGCACTATGCCAGGCTCTTGACATTCAATAAACAATGAATATTTTTATGAGGATGACGATGATGATGGTGATTACATTGAGGGAGATAATATAAATGATTATATCTTAAGTCAAGCTTGCCTCCCAAGATATCAAAGCAAAATTTGAGTGTCAATCTAAACAACTATGGTGGGCTTGACTGTTTGAGTGCTTGCACTCTTTTTTGTCCTGATTTGGGAAAGAAAGCTTGACCTAGCCTTTGCATTCCTTTTCCGTTCTCTTAGTCTTGCTCACATCTCCTTAAGTAATTGGTTTATTAAAGTCTCTTCATTTGAGTCATCTTGGGTGAATTCTGTTTCTTGCTGGCATGTTTACTAATAAGGAAGGTATTCAATGCATATTGCCAAACTGATTGAGAGTTGAGAGACATTTCTGTCTTTAGCTGTTTTGTTTTGTATTTGTTCAATTTAGCATAAAAATTATACAACAGCAACAAAACAAGTTGAAGCGCTTTTGAGTTCTTACTCTGAATTCCTACTTTGTATTTTGTTAGGAATATTCTTACTACATTTTCAAGAAAGTATCATTTTCATTTACATGCATGATCATTTACAAATTTTTTTTATATCTGTGTGATTTTCTGAAAAGGTCTCTTAGCTGTTCTTTTTCTAAATAATTACATCTAAAATGGAATAATGAAAATAATGGGAAATAAGATTTAAACATATAAGCCTGTGTTATATAGCTGTTGCTCAGGAAAACATCTAGAGGTTAAATCATGCCATTTAAAGGTAAATAGCACTTACTAAATCACTTCAGTAGGCTAAAAATTAGTTACTCTTCCTTCAAATAGTAAGCTTTTAGAGTGTGCCTTGATAAACCTTTAATATTTCAGATATTTTCATTGAAATTATTGGATTAGGGTTTAGCCCAATGCTCATTAAGTGATTCAGTTTTTCTTTTCTGTGCTTTAAACTGGGCTTAATTCAAATGCGTCCTTTGGTTCACATTTTTCTCTCATAGGCACATCCGTAACTACTACATTGATCATTGTGATCATATGGTTTCTTTGACCATTTTCAGAATACTCATACATGAAAGTTGAAGCTTACACATCACTTAGTGGGTGATTGTTTGCATTGCCTGTTTACATTGTCTGGGTAACCTGGGACAAGCCCTTTAACCTTTCTGGATTTCATTTTCTGTGGGGTGAAGCTGATAATGCCTTCCTCTACACCCAACACATTACAGAGCAAGATGTAAATGCAAGAGGATTGCCATGTAATTTTCTCTCTCTTTATATATAAAACATATGTATATTTATATTTAATTAATATATATTTATATGTATTTAAGTTTATATTATAAATATATATTTAATGTATCATAAATATATATTTAATATATCATATAAATATATATATATTAAATGTATATTTAAGTTTATTTATTTATTTTGAGAGAGGGGGAGAGAGCAAGCACAAGTTAGGGAGTGGCAGAGAGAGAGAGGGAGAGAGAAAATCCCAAGCAGGCTCCTTGCTATCAGTGCAGAGTCTGACTTTGGGACTCAGACTCATGAACTATGAGATCAAGAGTCATTTGCTTAACTGACTAAGCCACCCAGACACCTCTTAATTCTTTATTTAGAAAGATCTATTTGACAGTGTTATTCAATATCTTATAGTACCTTAAGAGTCAAAATGCTCTGGAAAATATTTGAGCTTGTCTCAACTAGAAGCTCTAACCTAGAAAATAAATTATGTAGTTAACATTTCAATAAATTTTTGCTTCACTGCTCATAAAATGACACATACGTATGTAAATGTATAGTCTATACTATCCTTGGGTATCCTTTTTGCTTTCCCTTCCTTTGGCAACAAATGACATTTTTGCAAAATGAACAATACCCCAAATTGAGCATTTTTCTTTCATGTTTGTTGTCCTCAAGAGAAAAACATTGAAATATGTTCCTGTTTGGTATGACTTTGCTTTAGACATTTAAAAACCATTATAGGGAAGTTTCTCTCACTGATGTTGAATTATTTCTTCTCCTCCTCCTCCTCCTCCTCCTCCTCCTCCTCCTGCTTCTTCTTCTCCTTCCTCCTCCTCCTCCTCCTTCTTTTAATGTAATAGTTTTTCTTTGGAATATTTCTCTTTTTCCTGAAGAATGTTTCCTCCTGGCTTTTCTCAGCTACTTCTTTGGAATTTATGGTCCAGATGTTCTAATAAATATAAGAAAACAGTGTTCACCAGTGAAGCTAAGAGGGGATATGAGGTATCTGTGTTTTTAAGTTGAGTAAACTCATTTAGCTGTATTGAGATTAACCTCTGTAGCCCAGAGTCAAATGGGGAATATAAGAAAGAGATGAGGTAAAATACATTCTAGATAAATAAATGACCCTTAAATTCATGTATTATCAAGTTATAGACTCTGTAGCAAATGTTTTATTCTGAACTCCTTTCATCTATCCCTTCTTCATATTTTGAGATCAAAATTCTCTCTTCTTTAAAAAGATAGTACCTGATAAGAGAATAATGATAGGCAGCTCTCTTAGTCTAGAAAGGCTGGTTGCTATAACAGGAGCAACAAGACATTTCAGATGCAACACAATATGCATGTATTTCTCACCAGTGTATTAATAGTTCATTGTGCTTGGTGGTGGTGGGGTTCTCGTTCTCTACAGCCATTCATAGATCCAGCCTCCCTCCATCCTTTGGTTCTACCTACTCTAGGTGCTTGGAGTTGTCTCTATTCAGCTAGCTGATTGGCAAATGGATGAAAATCATGTCTTAAATGTGGGTCAAGCCAGTAAGTGACACCTATTAGTTCATTCCGGATAGTACTAGCAATGGACATACCTCATTGCAAGGGAGGCCAAAAAACTAATTTAGCAGTATTGCCAGGAAGAAGGAGAGAGTGTGTAGCATTTACTGAATGCTTCCAAGTGCGAGGTACTGTTCCTAAACCATATAATGGATCACTTCATGTAATCCTCAGAAACCACCCTAAGAGATAGAGATTTAAATTTTCCTGTTTCCAGATGAGGAATGTAATGTAAGTTGGTTGAGGCACAGAACTAGTGAACAGCTGAACCAGGATGGGGGATCAAGTAATCTGACTTGAGAATTCACTTCTTAACTATTACACATTCTGCTTCTGTACACCTAGACAGGGTTTATGGAATCATGTTCTTATTCACTGAATGTAGAAAATAAATGATGCTAAAAAACTGTTTTCCTTATCATCTAGGTTGTATAATAATAATAATACCTAGGCTTGGCACAGCTCTCTTCAAGTTGATCCAGAGAGAAATTTAGGCCTAAAGCATTAGGAGCCCTTAAAATAGTCTTTCCCTTTAGCCCCGAAATTCTACTAGTTTCCCTGCATCCTCAGATGAGTGCAAGAAGTTGTAAGGATGAAGACCTTTATCACAGTGTTATTTAAAATAGAAAAAATCTGTAAACAACCTAGCTGTCTGACAATAAGTACAGGTTAAATACATTTTGAGACACACAAATGGATTGTTCTGTAACCGCTACATACGGGAATATACACAAATACTTATGACATGAAATATGTTTATTTAGTATTTATAAATAGTACACATACAAGTCACAAAATAATACATACATCAGGAAAATACATTTTTAAAAGTGTGCATTTGAATATGAGAACCTTAAGAAATTTAACAAAAATATTAATATTGGTTAACTTTAGTTGGTAGACCTTTTTTTAAATGTTTTTATTTATTTATTTATTTATTTGTTTGTTTCTAGGAGAGAGAGAGAGACAGCGTATCAGGGGAGGGTCAGAGAGAGAGGGAGTCACAGACTGAAACAGGATCCAGGCTCTGAGCTGGCAGCCAGCACAGAGCCCGACGCGGGGCTCGAACCCATGAACCGTGAGATCATGACCTAAGCGAAAGTCGGACGCTTAACCGACTAAGCCACCCAGGTGCCCCACTTGGTAGAATTTTTTAATCTTTAAAATGTTACTCATTTTTATTTTCTGACATTTCTATAAAAACATATTTTGATGACAAAAAAAAGCAACAAAGTAGAAAGTTTAAATTAAAAAGATGATATATTTGCCCAACATGAAAGGTGATGAAGAGAGGTAGAAGTTTATAAATTCCACAAAACTTCAGGCCATTCTGAGAGATACTCAGTTATAATCATTTTCATGCATTCAGCTAGCATATACTCACTCATCTTATTATATATATGATGCCTACCCTTCCATGTCTTCCACTCTGGCAGGACTCAATGTATGGCAATAAAAAGGATACAGGCTGTCCCCTTAAAGAACTTACTTAGCAGGGTAGGAAAGGGGCTGAAAATGCCCCTAGGTTAAGAGAATAGAATTTACAGATAGGTTTTGGTGGCAGTCACAGTTTTATGTGACATAATTTTGTACAAATTGTGTATAATATCCATCATAGTTAGCTGCCATTATCAACATTAAGTCATTCATTGGCAAAAAAGAAAAAGAAAAAAGATTCTAGATTTGCCAGGCTCTTGGATTCCTTTACCTTAAATGACAGAAAATTATAAAGAAGCTTCTATAAAGGCATATTCAGCAAATCGAAGGGCTCTTTGGATAGGACAGAATCTTATAAAATTTCTTAAGAACCTTATGGGTTAAAATCTTCTGAAATACCTCCATGGGCAACTTAGTGAGAAGCCCTGAATTAAAAAAAAAAAAATTCCAATTTTCATGGTTCACATTTGAGTTTCTGGAGAGCAAGGCATCAATTTGCTTTAATTCAATTCAACACACATTTATTGTAATTGCATTATAATATTTATTATAATTGCATTATAGCGTTTACCATCACTTCAGGAGGAAGCTCCGTAATTAGAGACCTGTGCAGTCAGTCATTTTCGCCTTCCCTCAAAGTGTAGGATACCCCTGGGCCTCTGCAAACCCGCAATGCTGCATTGTAATGGTCTGTTTATCCCATTAGACTATATCCTTGAGGCCAGAGACTGCGTGCTCTTGTCACCCAGTGTGGTTCCTGGAATATGGTAGGCTCCCAATAATTACATTCTGGGAAGCTGTACTCTTCATTCTCTGGGTCCTTTTTAACATTTAATTGCTCATTAATATTTCTTTCAAAGGACTAGCTAGACATGAGGAAGAATCCTTGGTCAGTTATAAACATTAAATAAGATAGCTGAAGACACTGTAGTGGGAATTCGAGGATTATAAAATCATTTTAAAATGACTACTTGTCCTCATAGAGCTCGCACTCTCACTGAAATGATGCATAGTGTCCTAGAAAAAATACTTAAGATGCTTGACTGCATGCTGCTCAAAAATGAGCATTAATTTGCAGATATATAGCCATACCTCAGTTAATGTAAACTAGCATCAGAAAATCAAACTTACCAAAGCTGATGAAAGTGCTTATTCAGATCATTAAATGGTTTTTTTAATTATAGAAAAATGGTTTTGCATACAGCTTCCTTTGCATCTGGAATGTCCTGCTTAACTTTTTAACTTTGAATTGCTTTATGCTTAAAAACACATGGACTGTGTAGCATGGCATTGATTTGGAGGGTGGAGGTGAATGGAAGGGGGCACCTTTCACATAATGAAAATGTAAGGAATGGTCAGATAGGAGTGAAGGTATTCTGGGAGTGTAATGTTGAAGAGGAGTTAAAGGAAGGTGAGGGGGGAAAAACCCATGTCATTCATTTAGTCATGTATCCAACAACATTTATTTAGTACATACCATAGAGGAGAAAGACAAGAACAGCAGAACTAGGGATGTTCTAAGTAAATGCATTTAGTGCTACTCAGACACATTTATGTCACTGAAGTTGACATGTTCTTTTGAGGAGTAATAAAATCTAAGAGCAATGAATCAAATCAAAAGTCGGGAGTGTTTTGAATCCCAGCTCTGCATCTTGGTTGAGCAAATAACTCACACTCAGAGCCCAGTTTTCCCATCTTTAAAATGGGAATAAAAATAACTCATCGTATGGATAAGTGAGATAAAACATTAAACTTCCTCTAATAGCACCATAATACAGAGGTGCATGGCAAAAATTATTTCCTTTTTTATTTGTAATGTCACTCTCTTCTTAGCAAGCTCATGGGAGAGGCTTGGGAAACAGTATTTGTTACAGTGGCCTGTAGATGGCGCTCTAACAATGTAAGAGTGATTTGTTGGAGGGTGCCTTTTTTAGAGGAATATGGCATATGCTCAGTGCTAATGCCTGATTACTACATGAAATATGTTCGTGGTCCACAGTTTATATCCCAGCCTAACCCCGAGTGAACTAGTAGAATTGGCAGAAATAGGGTTTTGTGGAGCCAACCATACTTGCTTTTGCTCTGTGAAGAGTTACAAGTATTTTATGTCGGGCCAGTTAGAGTCAGTAAAATGGATCACTTCTTTCAGAGGCACAGGAGAGAATACTCAGAGAGGGAAAGCACATGGGCCAGTCATCCAAGGAAAAAGGATGAATGTTTATGCTTACCCTTTATTTTACTGGTGGTGGCAAAAAGCCAGTGTCATTTACCACTACTCTGCCAGGTACTGCACCCAGAGTTGTGAGATTCCAGTGAGAGGCAAGGACTATTTAGAAGGATCCAGAGGAAGGCAGAGGACAATGGGGAAAACACAAAATTTGTTCCTTTCAAAGGCTGGAAGGATGGGAGACCCTGAGGCTCTAGACAACAAACATGTTACCTGTGTCACTGCCTCTCATTTTCACGCTAAAGGCAGACATTACTGATGGATTATGCCAACGTTCCCTGTTGAAGATGGAGACCACTGAAATGTTCTTGTTGTAACCCTCCAGGCAGCCTTACAGAATCATAGGAGTTGACACACGGGATGGAGATGAAAGCTCAGCCCTAAGCATATACAGTCACCCTACTCAAAGGCGGTGTTTCCTTTTTTGGCTTAGTTTGTTTGATCTTTACTTGAGTGGTTAGCAACAAAATCTAAAGAACTCTCTTAGAAGATAGATTATTCAGATTTGCTGCAGTAATACACAATCCCACAGTCTTAGTGACTTGTAATGCCAATGTATTTCTTACATTACATGCTGGTGAGTGGGGATCTGCTGCTGTGGACTTCGCCACTGTTTTTCCATTTCTGCATTGTAGATACCAGACTAAAGAAATAGACCCAGTTAGGCAACAGGGCTGGCAGAAACAGGTGATGCCTCTTAATTCTTTTCCTCTGATGTGGTGCATGTCAACATCACTCATATTCTTCTAGTCGAAGCGTATCACAAGGCCACGCTCAATATCAACAAAGATGCCTGGATACCGTAGGAGACATGGCAATGGTTGAAGATGTATAGGGAAGAGGGGGCACAGTAACACAATCTACCACAGAAATTCTTGTGATCTTACTAGGGTAGCATAAAGCATTTTAGGGTCCATGGATGGTGACTCAGTACCTTTCAGGTCTTCCTCAATGGCAATGAAGAGAAAAGCTATAGAAAGCTGAGGTCAAGCAACTTGTAACAACTTTGTCCAGTTCTCACAGAGTGGAATAGTCTCTTCTCTTTGGTACAATTCTTACCGTACTCTTTTCTTTTAAAATCTTTTTTTAATTTTTGTTTTTGAGAGAGAGAGAGAGAGAGCAAGTGGGGAGGATCAGAGAGATGGAGACACAGAATCTGACGCAGGCTCCAGGCTCTGAGCTGTCAGTACAGAGCCCGATGTGGGGCTCAAACTCACGAACTATGAGATCATGACCTGAGCCAAAATCAGATGCTCAACCCATTTGCCCTCTTACTATACACTTAATGTGATGATTTGATTAGAACAGGTAACTTAATCTAAAATTCTTAACATGATTTAAGCACTGACCCTTGTTCACTCCCTTGGCCTCCTATTTTGACACTCTTCACCAGAATCTTTATGATCCAGACAAAAAAACTCCACAAGAAATCAGGAAAACACCATTTTTAAAAATTTGCATATTGTAAAAAATATTCAACTGAGTATATTTTAACTAATTGGCCTTATTCAGTGATTCAATAATCAGACAGCATTCCATCTAGCAGATAGAAAGGTGCTGAGTTGCTGTACAAAAGGAAAGACCTTTATAGGCATAATGGAAAGGGACAAGGTAGTTACACTAGCAAAAATCAGATTGGTTGTGGCAAGGTCACCTTTCTTTAGGGGACAGGGAAGGGAGTCTATCAAGAGATTACCTCACTAGCATTGATCAGGTAATTCTAGTGTTAAGATTCCATTCCTGGGAGAGGCTGAAATTATAAGTTAAATATTAAGTCTTTTTTTTTCTTTTTAAATAATAGGCTATTCATTTTGCCTGGAATATACTTTCCCCATGAAAGATGCACAAAGTTTACCATACGAACATATATATACACTTCAGTAGGGCTTCTGTCCTTTACCAACCTATAGGATGGTAAATCCATCCCATTACTATTTGCCTTAAAAAAATCAGATCTTTTAAGCAAAGAAATGACAGTGGGTGTCATTTCAAAAAGAAAGCAACTAATGTTTCAGCAAAAGAACAAAGAACCGTGCTTTTTTAATGCTAATTTCTTATTCCTACCATATCAGTTTGCATGCAGTTGAGGTTGGAAGGAAAGGAGTCACGTCTAGATTTTCCTTGATGCCTTCAGGCCAGCACAGTAGCTGATTGCAATACTCACTCTGGGCTTGCACACACCTGCAGGAGCAAGTTGACCAATGAGTAACAACTGTTTAGTTCTGTAGAAAATGTACACCTTACCCAAAGAAAATGACATGCTGGGATTATGGGATTAAAGGGTTGTCATTCTACACAAGAACACCAGCCTGTGAGCCCTCTTTCTTGAACTGTATTCTGAAGGCTAAGGCTTTGACTCTCCATTACATTAGTATTTGATTATTTTTAGATACATTTTTATGTAACAGTGACAAGGAAGAGGATTGTTCAGTGAAATAGTGTGTCAAGGTCACTGGAGATGTGACTCTATTTCTACCTCTTCCATCAGAACATTCTTGTCCTATTAGGTATCCTTTTCATATGAAATACTATATTTCCTCTTAACTGATGGATGGTTGGGATTGTTACTTTTGATTTTCGTAAAACCATGTAGAGAAGCATTTCCAATGTGCTAGGGGGATAGGAACAGAATAGATACTGAGGCCATGGATCATGCAAATATACTTTGCCTTGCTGAAACCTCTTCAACCTCAGGTCTTAGCTTCATCAACACTTCCTTTGGGTCATTCTGAGCTGGGTGCCCAGCTATGTGTTTCTTTGTGCATCTAGTGCACTGAAAAAGTAGACTCTAAATTTCTTGAGTCAAGAAAGTCTTCAGTTATTGACATTTCTTCACCGTTTGACATGCTTTTGGGTATACAGACTCAGTCTTCGGTGAGTGTTGATGGAATATGTGGGATGAATGAATTCCCCTGCTCATTCCCATCTTGGAGGCCAAAGAAAAGTCTTAAAGTGGCTTAGCTCAAGAAGAGAATGGTAACAGGAATTGGGATCTTTGTTGGCAAGTACTGTGACCAAAGCAGACATGTTTGAGGAGGCAATGGTTTTACCACTCTGAGCCTGTCCTTTATAAGAAGGCTTTATGCTCTGGGGTCAAGAACAGAGGCTAATGGCATACATACCTGGAATTAAGTTCTCTGTCTACCTATGATAAACAGTAAGAACTTTTTGGATAAGTTGTCTTAAAAGCTGTAGATCTCATTTTTCTCAGCCATAAAATGGGGGAAATGATAACACCTACTTCATATGGCTGTTGTGAGCTGTAAGTGGGATTTTTTTTTTCTACAAATAGTTTATTGTCAAATTAGTTTCTACATAACACTCAGTGCCCATCCCCAAAGTGCCCTCCTCCATGCCCATCCCCCCCTCCCCCCCACATCCATCAGTCCTCAGTTTTTGTCAGCATTCAAGAGTCTCTCATGGTTTTCCTCTCTCCCTTTCCCCCACCATTTCCGCCCTTCTTCTCCCCCTTGTTCCTCCGTCAAGTTCCTCCTAATCCTCCTATACGTGCAAACATATGATATTTGTCCTTCTCTGCCTGACTTATTTCGCTCAGCATAACACCCTCAAGGTCCATCCATGTTGCTACACATGGCCAGATTTCATTGTTTCTCATTGCCATGTAGTATTCCATGGTATAGATAAACCACATCTTCTTGATCCATTCATCTGTTGATGGACACTTAGGCTCTTTCCATGTTTTAGCTATTGTGGAGAGTGCTGCTATGAACATTGGGGTACATGTGCTCCTATGCCTCAGCATTTCTGTATCCCTTGGGTAAATTCCTAGCAGTGCTATTGCTGGGTCATAAGGGAGTTCTATTGTTAGTTTCCTGAGGAACCTCCACACTGTTTTCCAGAGGGGCTGTACCAGTTTACATTCCCACCAACAGTGTAGGAGGGTGCCCGTTTCTCCACATCCTCGCCAGCATCTAGAGTTCTCTGATTTGCTCATTTTAGCCACTCTGACTGGCGTGAGGTGGTATCTCAGTGTGGTTTTGATTTGTATTTCCCTGATGAGGAGGGATGCTGAGCATCGTTTCATGTGTCTGTTGGCCATCTGGATGTCCTCTTTGGAGAAGTGTCTGTTCATGTCTTCTGCCCATTTCTTCACTGGGTTGTTTGTTTTTCGGGCGTGTAGTTTGGTGAGTTCCTTATAGATTCTGGATATTAACCCTTTATCTGATATGTCATTTGCAACTATCTTTTCCCATTCCGTTGGTTGCCTATTAATTTTCTGGGTTGTTTCCTTGGCTGTGCAGAAGCTTTTAATCTTGATGAGGTCCCAACAGTTTATTTTTGCTCTTGATTCCCTTGCTTTTGGGGATGTGTCAAGTAAGAAGTTGCTGCGGTGGAGGTCAAGGAGGTTGTTTCCTGCTTTCTCCTCTAGGGTGTTGATAGTTTCCTGTCTCACGTTCAGGTCCTTTATCCATTTTGAGTTGATTTTTGTGCATGGTGTGAGAAAATGATCTAGTTTCATTCTTCTGCATGTTGCTGTCCAGTTCTCCCAACACCATCTGTTAAAAAGGCTGTCTTTTTTCCATTGGATATTCTTTCCTGCTTTGTCAAAGATCAGTTGGCTGTATACTTTTGGGTCCACTTCTGAGTTCTCAATTCTGTTCCATTGGTCTATGTGTCTGTTTTTGTGCCAATACCATACTGTCTTGAGGATGACAGCTTTGTAGTAGAGGCTGAAGTCTGGGATGGTGATACCTCCCGTTTTGGTTTTATTTTTCAGTATTACTTTGGCTATTCGGGGTCTTTTGTGGTTCCATACAAATTTTTGGATAGTTTGTTCTAGTTTTGAGAAGTATGCTGGTGCAATTTTGATTGGAATTGCATTGAATGTGTAGAGTGCTTTAGGTAGTAATGACATCTTAACTATATTTATTCTTCCTATCCATGAGCATGGAATGTTTTTCCATTTCTTTGTGTCTTCTTCCATTTCCTTCATAAGCTTTCTATAGTTTTCATCATACAGATCTCTTGTATCCTTGGTTAGGTTTATTCCGAGGTATTTTATGGTTTTTTGTGCAATTGTGAATGGGATCAGTTTCTTGATTTCTCTTTCTGTTGCTTCATTATTGGTGTATAAAAATTGTAAGTGGGATTTTAAGTGGTTAGGTCTTAGTAACCACTCAGTAATTCTTAGCTGTTGTAATCAATATTGCTATTAATTTGTATTTTTCCTGATTTTTATTATGAAAATAAGAAGACACAACAGAATGAAACAGGGTGATACTCAGTATCTGAGCAGATTTTAAAAGGCCATAGGATTAAAGATGTCAATAACTCAAGATTCTCTTGCTTGTAAACTCCCACACCCATCAACACATTAAGTATAATCAATATAAATATAATCACCACTCAAATAGGATGATCTATTTGCTACTCACTTTGCAGAAAAGAAACCTAAGCATAAATGTAAAGACTCTGAAAGCAGTACAGTGAATGTTATTATCAGCCCTCCCCAGTCCTACTCAAATCCCAAGGTTGGTTATATTTTAAAAGCACACTTGCTTCATTAATCTGATTTTTAAAAAGCAGGGAGAAGTTTATTGTTAATTATGCGCAATACTTACAGTGTGAATAGCTTGTAAGAAACTGGTATTTGGTCTTATTTAATAAAATTTGTTTTCTTTGTCATTGCACAGTAGATGACCTTTGCTACAGCAGAGATGTTGAATGCCCTGTGAGGGAATAGGTAACCTGGGTCTTAGTGGACTCCCTCCCTGCCACGAATGGACTAGTGTTTGATGAAATATGCTGAACGAGTGACTTCTTTTTTAGGGAAGAAAACTGCTTCTATCTCATAAGCTGGAGAACAGTAGGGATAGATGACTGTGTTCTAGGTTTGATTTTCCCATCCGTGAGGAGTCCCAACGTCCAATAGGATCCTCAGTAGGTAGTGCCTTTCCCTAGTCTGTCTTTCTTCAGATGCCAGAGAGCTGTTAGTGATAGTATCACTGGAAAGGCAGAAATTCTCCTAAGAAATGTTGTATGCCAGGATAGGAAGTAGCACTGAGAGACCAGGAGAATTCCTATCAGCCATAACTAAGTATGCAAGATCAAAATCTGATCTTCACATCTTGTGGGGGAGCAGAGGAGTGGGAACCTGGCTTAGGTTCTGTCCTTTGTTTTATCAGAAATAATACTGATTTTGAAATCACCTGCACCTAAGTTTATATTTTAACTCTTGAACATTGTAATTTTTTTAATGTTTATGTATTTTTTTAAATGTTTTATTTATTTCTAGGAGAGAGAGAGAAACAGCATGAGCAGGGGAGGGTCAGAGAGAGAGAGGGAGTCACAGACTGAAGAAGGCTCCAGGCTCTGAGCTGGCAATCAGCACAGAGCCCGACATGGGGCTCGAACCCACGAACTGCAAGATCATGACCTAAGCGAAAGTTGGATGCTTAACTGACTAAGCCACCCAGGCGCCCCTAATGTTTATGTATTTTTGAGAGACAGACCATGAGTAGGGGAGGGCAAAGGGAGCAGGAGACACAGAATCCAGAAGCAGGATCCAGGCTCCGAGCTGTCAGCACAGAGCCCAATGTAGGGCTTGAGCTTTCGAACTGTGAGATCATGAACTGAGCTGAAGTTGGACGCATAACCCACTGAGCCACCATGGCGCTCCCTAACTCTTGAACATTTTAGCTATGTGATCATGGATAAATTAAGTTGACCTTTCTAAGTTTCATTGTTAAAATTAGTAATACATATAATATATAAAAATCATCTTCTAAGGGCCTGCAAGATATTAAATTCTTAAGAAATAGTAATTTATACTGTCTTAATAGAAATATTAGTAGTATATATAGTGAAATAGAAATGCACATATATACCTATCGATAGTTCATTTTGAACCAATGGAGACATGCATATTATAATAATAGTAAGGATAAACTACATTGAGTACCCAGTATGTAATGGGTTGTACTAATCTTTATAAACATTATCTCATTTAGTTTTACTCTAATAAAACTTTAAGAGGTGGATTCTATTACTTTAAAATGTAAGAAATTGGGAAATGAAGAGTAAGTTTCTGAACAACCTGAAGAAGTGGTATAATTGCCTGAGAATTCTGAGAATCATGTAATTTGTTTTTCTGATACGGAGGTTATTTATCCAGCATCTCATACATTCTCAAGAGGGAATAGAGAGCCCTTGAGACAGACTCTGCCCATCAGAATGCCCATTAGTTGAGAAATAAAAATACATGTCCAAATAATGAGTGATCAAGCCTTGTTATTGGTGGTCATGACGTTATAAGAGATAAAAAATGTTAACACTAGGGCTTCTACTACTATTTCTTCTTCCTCCACGCCCTCCTCTATGAAATAATTATTTCAGATGTGCATTCGGTGCTTAAGTCACTGCTAGGTACCAACATGGAATCTGTCTTCATATTTCCTGAGTTTAAATCTTTGCTTCACCCCTTATTAGCTGACTAACTTCAAGTGACTCACTAAACTTCTCTGAGTCTCAGTTTCTCCTCTATCACATGAGGATAATAATAATATTCTTCATCTCTATTATTATGAATAATGTTATATATGTCAGAATTATTGTGAGGAAGAGATGAGATAATATATTTCAAGCACTTAGTACAATTTATGAAACATGTAGACACTATTATTATTATTATAGTTTAAAAAATACTTCCACTCTTGTCGGGATGCTAGTCTTCTCAAGGGTGTTACTCTTCATAACTGAGAATGTCTTTTGGATTCGTTACACTTCAAAGCAAGACATTAGTGTTCTGAAAGTTTCAGTGCAGGTTCTAAAGAGCCTGCATATATTACTTAGGATGGTGTATATATGAGTGTGTGTGTGAGTGAGCTAGAGGGGGAGAGAGAGATTGATTCATTGATTGATTGTTCATTGCATACAGCATCTTGGATGGCCCGAGCAGCATATGCAATAAAGGCAGAGGACAGGCAGGAGTATTTATCTGGGAGTTCATGTGTCTCCTCCATCACTCTGCACAGAGAATGTTCAGCAGAATTTGACCTCAACTGTCCTGACCTGTAGAAACAAGAAGTCTCTTCCTCTCTTGAGTTTTCTGTCCAGGGAATAACTTAGCTGTCTCTTGTTCCACTTCTCCCACCAAGATGTCAACACATTGATTTCAGCTTAGCAGAGAGGAGAAGGCTATAAAATTGAACATGCTCAAATAAAGTGTGCGGGATTAGAAAGATGAGAGTCCAAGGCTATTGCATCCTTTGAAGCTCTCCAGGCACAAGTCTAGTCAGTGGCCAAACTGTCCATGAGAAGGAGAACTGTTTAAGCCTACTATTACTTTTCACAAACTGTCTTGAAATTGCCAATGTCAATTTCAAACCATTATTTAAAGCCTTACAAATAACTATAATGCCTTGCATTATCTCTTATTATTTGAATATCTGTCTCCTCCGTTGTAGGCCAGTGATAATGGCATGCATGGGATTAGCATTGTTTTCAGTTTAAGGAATGGATCATCTCTAAGAGGGGAGCTCACGTGTATATAGAATATGATAGAGTTCTGGAAAAGACACTTAGTGGTTTTAATTTAAAATGATTCAACAAATGGTTTCAAACTCTTTCCTTCAAAGGTGAACCCTAGGGACACCTTGAGGGCTCAGTTGGTTAAGCTGCCGACTTCTGTTCAGGTCATGATCTCATGGTTCACAAGTTCAAGCCCCGTGTTGGACTCTGTGCTGACAGCTAGCTCAGAGCCTGGAGCCTGCTTCAGACTCTGTCTCTCCCTCTGCTCATGCTCTGTCTCCTTCTTTATCTCAAAAAAATTAATAAATAAAAGGTGATCCCTAATTTCTTTCCTTTTAAGTATTGGTTGATTTAGTGACCTGCTTCTAACAAATAGAATGTGGAGAAAGTGCAGGTCTGTGATATTTGACATTAGGATATTTAAGGTATTATGGATTCCTCCTTGTCTTCTCTCTGTGAATGCCAATCAGCATGTCACAGAGATACTCAGCTGACTTATGGAGTAAGGAACTGGGGCCTACTAACAGTCATGTGAGTTTGCCATCTTAGAAGTCAAGCCACCAGATCCTTTCATGCTTTCAGATGACTGTCATTCTGATTGTTATCTTGTGTGTACCACTTTAGGAAAACCTCTGAGCCTGAATCAGTCACTGAAACTTTACTGAATTCCTGACCCACAAATACAATGAGACAAAATATATTTATTGTATTAATCTACAAACTTTTGAGAGTTTTATCACACAGTAATGGCTAACTAATACTGACTCATTGTAGCAAGGAAACCACTCTCCATTTCTCCATTTAAGAGAATCTTAAGCAAGCTCTGTGCTGTCAGCCCACCAATCCAACATGGGGCTTGATCTCACCAACCGGGAGATCATGACCTGAGCTGAAACTAAGAGGCAGATGCTTAACCAACTTAGCCATAAAGGTGCCCCTCAAATAATTTTTGAGAAAGCTTAAAACAGACTCATATAAAGAAGTTGGTGGACACTGCCACATTAGGGACGGTGTGCCTTTTTGCTAACACCGCTAACTTCTAATTTATTTTTCATGGGCTGCCTCTGAGATCACATTCTGGGTATAGAATCACTCTGTGGCAAGGATAGAAGAATGCTTGGGAGTCCTAGATGGTTCCATGAACTATAGTTGATTCTTTCCTTATCTTTAGCGGATGGGCATAGTATTCTTTCTCTAAAAAGACCTAATCCTTAACACTTGAGAAAGATTTGGGGGAAGAGGCTGTTTTTGAATAGAGACCTCTAGATGGGCTATAGAGGGCCCAGTGAATGAGGACTAGGTGGGTAGACTAAGTAGAGATAATTATTTCTTAGATATATGTAGTAGTTCAGTTTCTGTGTTCTCTGAAGTATCCCTTACATCATTATTTGCTGGGTGATATTGTAGACGAAACCTTGGTCTTGAAGAGAAAAGGCTAAGCTGATAGTCCTAGCTCCAATGAAAGATAAATTTCAATTATGAAATAAATTTTTCTACAGAGAATTTTTTTCCTCGACTTCTTTAATGCAGTGGGGAAATAGCCTTATAAATGAAAGGCATATTTTCCAGGAAACTGTACAAAAAAATGGATTCTCGTCATGATAGTTATTTGAATGCATTTTTTTGGTCTTAAGGAGGATGCTTTTGTTCTTGTAATTTATGTTACAATCAAATTAATTCATCTGTGCAGTGAGACCAATGGATGAAAAGGTCTGTAAAGTGCAAATTGTTGTTATAAGTTTATAAGACAAAGTACTTGTTGTTTTGGGAATCAGTCCCAGAGCCCACTGTTTTCACATAATCTTATATTGTGGGTAATTACACACAGACATTAACTTAATAAAGATAATTACAAGAATCTATCATTGCTGGGGTTTCAATTTATTTGATTGTGAACTTTCAGGGACTTTGGATTAGATGATTAACTTATACTGGGTATTAATTTGTTGGTAAGTGCCTGAAATAGTTACTGAAATTAATACAGAGCACGTTTTTACCTTTTCACAATGAATTTGTTTGATTAACAATACTGTATTTATTCAGGTGGGGATCTGAAATACCAGATGCAAATTTCAAATAATCACTTGAACAATTGAGTTCAAATATTTAACAGATCAGTGCAGAAAAGATTAAGTGAGAAATTCACTTTAAAGGACAGGTGAGTGAGTTAGAGAAGTAGAGAGTGGAATGGGTAGATTTTTAACTATATCAGACCTTATGGTATGGCAGACACATCGCTCACATGAGGGTGATGTTTCAATTTTGGGAACTTTTCTATTCATTACAACTTTTCTATATAACCTTTTCTGGTATGTTAGAGAATGGCTCTAACCCTAGCTGTGGGTAAACATCACCAAGAGATCTTGTTAAAATACAGGTTCCTGCTCAAAATAAAATAAAGACAAAAGAATTAATAAAAAAGAAATAAAGGGGTGCCTGGGTAGCTCAGTTGGTTAAGCATCCAACTTCGGCTCAGGTCATGATCTCACAGTCTGGGTTCTAGCACCGTGTCGGGCTCTGTGCTGACAGCTCAGAGTGTGGAGGCTGCTTCAGATTCTGTGACTCCCTCTCTCTCTATCTGCCCCTTCTCTGCTCGTTCTCTGTCTCTCAAAATACAATAAAGACATAAAAAATTCGAAATACAGATTCCTGGGCCCCTCAGGAATAAATCTGGTTTGATGTCTACCCATTTTTATTTTTAACAAGCTCCCCAGGTGATTCTGATGCATCATCTGCTTTAGGAAGCACAGAATTAGGACATGCCTATGTAAGTCTGCTCCTAGTGAGAAACATGATATTGTACTAGTTGCTTCTAAAATCATAAACAGGAAAATAGAAGAAAAGATGCATGAATTTTTTTGCTTTTTCCCCATTCATCAGGCCATGGTCCAAACTTTGCAAGTCTTCTCTTTTTATTGTCAGAGGCATCTATTCTCTTCATGCTGTCTTTCCCCAGTTTCTTATTGGAGGAAAGAGACATTTCCCCATTTATACCCTATTCTTCTGGGACTCATATTCACATTGTTCTCATGGCTAGCCCTGCTCACCACTGGGCATTTACCTTGCTCCCTGGACTCTGTTTCCGTATTGTGCTTTAGTTTATATAAGTTGATTTCTGGATTCTTCCTTAAGACTTAGTCCAGAGGTCCTGTGCAGTAGCTTAGCCCCTCTAGGGTTGGTGTTCTGCCTTGATTTTCTTTTAGTCTCTTCCTAAGAATGTAAATCTTCTTTCAAAACCTTGGTCCAGGGGCCCCTGGGTGGCTCAGTCGGTTAAGTGTCTGACTTCGACTCAGGTCATGATCTCACGGTTACTGGGTTCGAGCCCTGCGTCGGGCTTTGTGCGGACAGCTAGCTCAGAGCCTGGAGCCTGTTTCGGATCCTGTGTCTCCCTCTCTCTCTGACCCTCCCTTACTCACGCTGTCTCTCTCTCTCTCAGAAGTAAATTTTTAAAAAGTTAAAAAAAATTAAAAACAACAACAACAACAACAACAAACCAACCTTGGTCCAGACGCCAGGACTGTCACAGCATGGTAGATTTCCTCCATGCACCCTGTCTTGCTTTAGTCTCTCTTCCTTCTCTAATACCATATTATACCCACCCACCCAACTGTATACTGTGAATTGGGCCTTCCTGATGGCCCTGACCCAGGGATTGTCAAGTTGTCTGGTCAGGCAGTGTCATGAGACATGACCTAGCATTTGGAGCATCTATAAATCTCTTGAGACGGTATAAGAAGATTAGTAGAGAAATTAAAAACATGTACTTTCTTTCCTTTTTAAAAAGATTTTATTAAAATTTTTTATGTTTGTTTAGTTTTGAGAGAAAGAGAGAGAGTCAGAGCATGAGTGGAGTGGGAGCAGAAAGAGAGGGAGACACAGAATCCAAAGCAGGCTCCAGGTGCTGAGCAGGAAGCACAGAGCCAGAAGCGGGGCTCAAACACACACACTGTGAGATCATGACCTGAGCAACAATCAGACTCTTAACCAACTGAGCCACCCGGACACTGGTAAAGTTTTATTTTTTAAGTAATCTCCACACCCAATGTGGGGCTTGAACTTACAACCCCAGAATCAAGAATTGCATGCACCACTGACTGAGCCAATCAGGTGCCCCACATGTACTTTCTATTCTAGTTTCCTTTTCCTCTCTTTCCCATTGTCCTGGTCATGAACCTGAATTTGTGGCTATCTACTTTTGTCCTAATCTGTAAGCTAAGTCTTTTTCCCCTTGATTTCAAAAAAAGTAATAACAAGAATTTTTTCTTGTAAAAGAAAAGATTCAGATGAGTCCAGACTGCTGTCTTCAAGTATTTGAGAGATTGTCATGCAAATGAGGGTTTAAACTTGAGCCACATAGCCCCAAGGATGGCCAATGATGTCTCAGAATGAAGAAGATATTCTCATTTTATTTTATTTATTTTTTTAGATTTAGATTTTATTTTAATTAAAAAAATTTTAATGTTTATTTATTTTTTCTTTTATGGTTTATTGTCAGGTTGGTTTCCATGTAACACCCAGTGCTCATCCCAATAAGTGCCTTCTTCCATGCCCATCATCCCCCTTCCACTCTCCCCCACTCCCATGAGTCCTCAGTTTGTTCTCAGCATTCAAGAGTCTCTCATGGTTTGCCTCCCTCCTTCTCTCCAACTATTTTTTTCCCTTCCCCTCCCCCAAGGTCCTCTGTTAAGTTTCTCCTGTTACACTTATAAGTAAAATAAAAACACGTGGTATCTGTCCTTCTCTGCTTGAATTATTTCACTTAGCATAACACCCTCAGGGTCCATCCATGTTGCTACACATGGCCAGATTTCATTCTTTCTCATTGACATGTAGTATTCCATCGTATAGATAAACCACATCTTCTTGATCCATTCGTTTTTTGATGGACATTTAGGTTCTTTCTATGTTTTGTTTATTGTTGAGAGTGCTGCTATGAACATTGGGGTACATGTGCTCCTATGCATCAGCATTCCTATATCTCTTGGGTAAATTCCTAGCAGTGCTATTGCTGGGTCCTAGGGAAGTTCTATTGTTCATTTTTTGAGGAACCTCCACATTGTTTTCCAGAGGGGCTGTACCAGTTTACATTCCCACCATCAGTGCAGGAGGGTGCCCGTTTCTCCACATCCTTGCCAGCATCGAGAGTTCCCTGATTTGCTCATTTTAGCCACTCTGACTGGCGTGAGGTGGTATCTCAGTGTGGTTTTGATTTGTATTTCCCTGATGATGAGGGACGCTGAGCATTGTTTCATGGGTCTGCTGGCCATCTGGATGTCCTCTTTGGAGAAGTGTCTGCTCGTGTCTTCTGACCATTTCTTCACTAGATTATTTGTTTTTTGGGTGTGGAGTTTGGTGAGTTCTTTAAAGATTTTGGATACTAGACCTTTATCAGATATGTCATTTGCAACTATGTTTTCCTACTGTGTCAGTTGCCTATTAGTTTTGATTGTTTCCTTTGCCGAGCAGAAGCTTTTTATCTTGATGAGGTCCTAATAGTTCATTTTTGCTCTTTATTCCCTTGCCTTTGGGGATGCATCAAATAAGAAATTGCTGTGATTGAGGTCAAGGAGGTTGTTTCCTGCTTTCTCTTCTAGGGTTTTGATAGTTTCCTGTCTCACATTCAGGTCCTTCAGCCATTTTGAGTTTATTTTTGTGTATGGTGTGAGAAAGTGATCTAGTTTCATTCTTCTGCATGTTGTTGTCCAGTTCTCCCAGCATCATCTGTTAAAGAGGCTGTCTTTTTTTCTTTTGTTTTTTTTTTCCTGCTTTTTCAAATATTAGTTGGCTATACATTTGTGGGTCCAATTCTGAGTTCTCTATTCTATTCCATTGGTCTGTGTGTCTGTTTTTGTGCCAATACCATACTGTCTTGATGATGACAGCTTTGTAGTGGAGGCTAAAGTCTGGGATGGTGATGCTTCCCATTTGGGCTTTCTTCTTCAATATTATTTTGGTATTCAGGGTCTTTTGTGGTTCCAAACAAGTTTTAGGATAGTTTGTTCTAGCTTTGAGAAGAATGCTGGTGCAATTTTGATTGGGATTGCATTGAATGTGTAGATTGCTTTGGGTAGTAATGACATTTATTCTCCCAGTTTAAAGTGGAGTGAGCAGTCGCTGAGGAACGAGGGCTTCCTCTTACTGGAGGGCTCAATAAGAAGCTGAATTGCTATAGTAGACATCTCAAGGAGGGGACCCAGGAGTACAGTGGATCTTATGCAGCTTTGAGAGTTACGAGCTAGGATTCATTGATATGTCAGTGGCCATAGGTCCAGGGAGTGTCATTTAGTGCTCTATGGAGCGGCATGTAGGTCCCTACGCAAGAGATTATACTTGTTGGTTCAGAAAAGGGTAAATGGGCCAGCTTTGTTCAAAATAACATGTGTCCTGACTAGATGTCACTTGGTAAATTTAGTCTTTTATCTATCCTGATATAAAAGTACTAAGGCTAGCTGCTCTGCACTGCTGATAGCAAGTGAGTTCTGAAAAGATGTCATATCTTATGGTAGCCCTAAGTGGTTAAGGCTGGTACTTGATAGTTTAGGAAATATGGTTTTTCAATGACTTCCTAAAAGATCTTGGAAGTTTATTAAGTAAGTTTTATTGATTCTCTATTATATGCTAAACACCGGATAGAGTTTGTTTGATTTCATGGTTATCTGTGGTTCTTGATGGTTCATCACACAATGTGTTTTTAAAAAAATTTTAATGTTAATTTATTTTTGAGAGAAAGAGAGAGAAAGAGCACGAACGAGCAAGCATGTGAAGTAGGGGCAGAGAGAGAGGGAGACACAGAATCTGAAGCAGGCTCCAGGTGCTGAGCTGGGAGCACAGAGCCTGATATAGGGCTCAAACATACGAGCTGTGAGACCATGACCTGAGTAGAAGTTAGATGCTCAACCGACTGAGCCGTTCAGATGCCCCAACAATGTGCTTTAACTAGAATACAGTTATACCAGGCAGATAACAAGTTTTGGTAATTCTGCACTAAGCAGGCCACTTTGGGAACTATGCAGGTTCCAATACCAAATCTGGAGTAAGATGGAATTTTTAGGTTCTAATACAGATTGGCCTTCCCCAGGCTGGCCTGCATTTCTGAGAAAGAACCATTGTCTTAAGAGGGGTGGTGAAAAAGAGTTCCAAGACTTACACTTGACTGTCCATAAACAAGACCAACTCTCTGGGCTGGATTGCAGCAGAGTTCATCTTTCAGTCATGGCTGGCAATAGAATGCTAAGCTTGCTCTTTCGATAAGAACTCCTGGGTATGACTAGGAGTCTAGGGTCCACTAGAGATGAACACACTTTCTCATTATCATCCTGTCAGTATCCTGCCAGGACGTGGTGGATCCTGTCTGTCCACTTTATTATGTATCTGGAAGCTGCCACATGTGCTCATCTTCCTCCACAGTCAACACCGCATCTGCTTTTAGATAACGGAAAGGCTCCAAGAGCTCCACTTAAGCAGACACTGCTCTGAGCCTCTGTATTTGTCTGACTCAGTCACCTTACATTTAAAAAGAAAACAAAACCCCAGACTGAAATAAAAACCTTTAAAAAGATGTTCTAAAAATATCCACAGAGTCCATTTCAGTAAATATTAACAGTTTGGTTAACTAATGATCAAATTTCTTCGCCTTTTCTTTTGGTTCATGACCATCATGGCAAAGGTATTGCAAGCTGCTAAGAAGACTCAGGGATAAGTTCTGGCCTCAGCAGCTGAGCCATTGAGAGAAGTCTTTAAGCAAAGGTGAGCAAGTTCAGAATATTCCTCCAAGTTAATTAGAACCATCAAATCACAAACTTGGATTTTCTGTCTTGACACTGATACTCACAAAAGCCTTAAGAAACATATCTCATGTAGGGCTCCTGGGTGGCATAGTCAGTTAAGAATCTGCCTCTTGATCTCACTGTTCGTGATTTCGAGTCCCGCATGGGGGTCTGCACTGATGGCACAGAGCCTGCTTGGAATTCTCACTCCCTCTCTCTGCCCCTCCCCCACTTGTGTGTTCTCTCTCAAAATACATAAACATTTTAAAAAGATATCCCATTTTCATTTGTTTTATCAACTGCTCTTTTTGTGTTTGTGGGGTTGGTGGCATAGTATGGAGAAGACACATGCTCTCGGCTTACATAAACAAAAGTCAACGATTAGTTTACCCTTTTCTCAGAGTGGGAATATAGTGAATACAGGCATTCAGAAGTGTGTTACTGCTTGAGAAAATATAAGGAGAGGCTCTCAGTTCATAGGGCTCACTTTTTCTTAGGGCAAATTATGCAAATAACTGGAACTTAAACACATTGCTATTGCTATTATTTCAACATGCGTACTTCTGTAGGATTTTTCATGACTGAAAAAAGAAATCTGGGGCCTGTGCATTTGCAGCATTCAATAACATAAATGCTCATTTCTGAACTGTGATTATATATTGTCTCACGGCTCATGCTGACACGTGCTCAATTCCTGTCACAGGCAGGATGGTGTGCTCTGGGCTGATTACATTTTGATAGAACTCTCTGTGGAGATTCTAGGCATGGCCGATGTATAACAATGAGACGTATACTGCGTGTATGTTTGTGTGTGAGCCAAATGTAGACTTCCATCACCTATTTGATTGAAATGCAACATTTTCCCAAATTTTTAAAGCCGTATTTGCCAGTATAAGTCTCAGATTTGCTAATCTAAAGATATAAATTTCCCAACAGGCATGCACTTTCTTCTTTTGAATGAAAATGGACTTGTCCAGTGAACACCAGTTTTGGTGCAAGTGGTGATGTAATAGAGAAAGAACCATAGGAAGTGGTGCAGAGGATAGTGTGGTTGGCAGTGAGGTAAACACCAAAATCCACAGAGACTGGAGGTATTTCTTTGGAAAGCTAAATAAAAGAAACAAAGCCTGAAACAAAGAGGCGACATGCGGATGATAGATAGGTAGGTGGGTATATAATTGATTGATTGATTGATTGATTGATAGATAGCCACAAGGAATTTGTAGTTCTCCACATTTTTCCCCATTCTGTTAACGCTCTTAGGTGTAATTAGAATATCTCAGAAGAGCTGGAAACCATGAAAGAGCTATGATATACTACAGGCAGGGGAGTAACCTAAAATGTTTGATATTATTTACTTCACTGCTGCACTCCCCCCTCCCACCCTGTCTTTAGGAAAATGTCTGAAGTCCCTTACATGGCTGTAAGTCTCTTTAACTTCATTCGTGCCTTTTCATTTATCTATTTTTATTCTGCTGCTTCTTTTTTTTAATGTTTTATTTATTTCTAGGAGAGAGAGAGAGAGGGAGAGAGAGGGAGAGAGAGACACAGCGTGAGCAAGGGAGGGTCAGAGAGAGAGGGAGTCACAGACTGAAACAGGTTCCAGGCTCTGAGCTGGCAGTCAGCACAGAGCCCGACGCGGGGCTCGAACCCACGAACCGCGAGATCATGACCTAAGCGAAAGTCGGACGCTTAACCGACTAAGCCACCCAGGCGCCCCTTTTTATTCTGCTTCTGTCACACAGACTTTTGTTCACTTCCTTGACATACCATAAACTCTATGGAATAAGAATCTGCATGCAACCAGGTATTTTTAATGTGGTGATTTTGATTACGATTTTCTCTCCTCCCACCCCAATGCTTTCACATGGTGAAAAGATATTTGTTTTTTAGGTTCAAGTTCAACTATCACTTTCTCCAGGAAGCCTTCCCTGATATCCCCATCTCCCTAATGAGTCTAGGCCTCCCACCGCATATTCCTACAACATACTCAACTCCTCCTTCATGGTACTCATCACTGTTAAAACTGCCTCTTTAAAGTTTGTCTTTTCTACTGTGAGCTCTAGGTCTTCCTTGTCATATCCAAGAACCTCATGTGGTCCCTTTCCCTTGGTTTGTGACCAAATATTCTTACAGTTCTAAGGAGTAAAGCTGACTATTGAGGCCCCGGGGAAATGAATGCGTGACTGTAAAATGTGAGGTATAGTAAATACTTTGGGGTTGTTATTGAAATTAAGTGGTGTAATACACCTATGGAAGTTATAAAGGACTTATAAATCTGTAGCTTGTAAATAGCTTCAAGTTAGTTTTTGTAATTAAGCAGCCTAGAAATAATAAAGACTAACATATCTCTACTTGGATGTATCAGAAGTCTTCATACTCACCAGATGAAAGATCAAACTTAAAATCTTTCCCCCTACTGTGAGTAGCTTAGTGAAAGACCATGGGGGAAGGGAAGGGGAAACAATAGTTTCAAACAGAGAGGGAGGCAAACCATAAGAGACTCTTGAATGTGGAGAACAAATGTGGGGGGTAGGGTGGGAGGAAATGGGTGATGGGCATTGAGAAGGGCACTTGTTGGGATGAGCACTGAGTGTTGGATGTACCTGATGAAGCATGGGAACTTACTCCCAAAACCAAGATCACACTGTATACACTGTGTGCTAGCTAACCTGACAATAAATTATATTAAAAATAAAATATTTTCCCCAACCCTGTACTAATGAGCTATTCCTAACACCAGTAGACATGCCTAGTAGACAAGCACCATGCCTAGGTTTGATAAGCATCTTCAACACTTTGATCTTCCTCTTCAATAACCAATCCTCACCAAATCCAGATGATTATCTCCAATCCGTCCATTTCTCCTCATCTTCAGCTTTTCATCCTAACCCCCTTACCATCATTTTAGTCTTGGACAGCAGAGTAGCTTCAAGAATGGCCTCCTTATTACATTCATGCCTTCCCTTCAATCCAGTCTTCTCACTGTAACTATAGTAGTCTTCTAAAAACTTAGATATAACCATACCACACACATGCAGCTTATATTATTCACTTTCCAGCAGAAGAGCAATAACAAGTAACATTGTTATATGGCACTTAACAGCTCTCATTATATGCCAGACACTGTACTAAGTGCTTTATGTATGTTAACTCATTTAATCCTCCATAAGTTTTGTTATTATGGATTTAGTCAGTTCTGGAGGAACCAGTACAGAGTTTGAACAATTTATAGCAGGCCATACACACTTTTCACTCTTTAATCATTTTCTAATTTGGAGAGACAATGTAGAATAGTTAGGAAGAGTGTTGACTCTGTAAACTGCCTGCCTGGCTTCAAATCTTGACTCAACCACTTCCTAGCTGATCTCTAAACTCTCCGGACTCTATTCCCTCATCAGCTAATGGTGATGCTAACACATTTCCTTTACAAGGCTGTGGTATCAAATGGGTAAATGAAAATAATGTGTTCAGAATGTATCTTGGCACAGAAATATAATTCAATAAAAGTTACTGATATTACTTTAGGAGATAGACCCTGTCTACCCTCCTAACTTATCCTTTGCCACTTTTTTCCTTTTAATCTTTATTATTTTTTAAAATTCTGGTCTTCTTGCTGCTTCTCACAATATCGTCCTTCTTGCCATAGTAAAACATGCCCTCTGTTCTCCAGCAATCCCCATGTTCCCTATTTAACTCTTAAATATTTTTACTTCCCAGATGGCACTGAGACTTGTATGTAAACCCTTATCTTCCCACAGTCTAGTGTAGATCTCACTGTTGTGTATTCTCAGTATACCCTGTAACTTTCCTGGGAAGTGCTTATCACAGTTGCGACTTTTTATTTGTATGGTGTCTTAGTTGTCAAACTTTATTATTATTCTAGAAGATTCATGAAAATGTATTTTTATAGTCATCATTATACAGTGAGCTTGATACACATCTTTGTTCATGAATGCATACATATATGTCTCCATTATCCAGAACTTCTGGTTAGAGGGGTACAGTTCTATTTAATAAGCACAAACTTCACTTAAATATTGGCACTGTGGCTGTCGAAGATATAGGCTCTTTTCATGAATCTCTGTGTAAGTGGAACCAGAGATGAGGCCGGTTTTGTGTTCATAACTGAAGATAAAAATTAGGGACTACTTCCAAGGTGAACTTAAATTAGGAACTGAATATGGATTTTTAGCAGCATTTTAAGTCTCTCATCAAGATCTTAGAAAAATTGCTTAATCTTGGATATTCCTGTAAGCCATTCTTGAGAAATTCTTTAAGTCATGAAGCAGAACTGTACAAGTGGAAATTACCAATTAAGTAGTATATCTAAGAAGGGTTAAAGGTCCTAGTGAAGGGATTTGAGAAGAAATGTTGGCATAAACAGAATGAAGGGGTTTTCATTTGTACTGGGCAATCAGAAACGCAGTCTAAATCCTGATGAATCTTCTGCTTTCATTGGAAGCAACTGGGCCATTAAACATTTAGTACTACAGTCTCATGTGGTAGGAGCCATGGCACTTTCCTACAGCCAACATGTTGGTTATGCAGGTGTGAGCAGATGAAATTGTGCACTGGAGCACAGATGAGATGAAAAAAACAAACCACTGTAAAGTGGAGCTAAAAATGTCCATATCCATTTGGCACAAGCAAATATAATACCATGGGAAATGCCACAGAAAATTAAGTTCAGCTGTCTTCTTCCATTCTGGACTCCTGTGTTAGCTACTTTGAAGTAGTATGGTGGTTATTTTAGGAGACACATATCCGCAGAAAGGTCTTTTTTTTTTTTTTTTTTAAGTTTCTTGATTATTTCCTCTGCATAATAAAATTCCTGGTCTTACACAGAATGTAGATGAAGGATTAAGATGAGAAGCATTTTTACTGAAATCTTTGAATGGAGATATAAATGTTAAGTCCTCATATTCCTGAGGCAGCTCATGTCCTTTTCAGTGGCCTCAGTATTAGTTGAGTCCATTATTATGAATGGACAAGAGTTCACCAATGTGCCTCATCTAAGATTAAGAAGTTTGGCTTCATTATCATAAAAAGCACTGAATTAAATGTGTTCCCTCGAAGAAAAAAACGTACTAGATTTGAAACAATACTTAATAATTAATAAAAGCTGATACCAAGTACATTAGAGATGTATGGGAGATGGAAAGAAATAAAAGACCATACAGAGTTAACGATTACATAAGAATTGCTATTAATCAGCTCTTCTAAAATATCTTTTACTGAGAACAGTTGATACACAGTATTATTTTCATATATATAGTATAGTGATTTGACAGTTCTATACATTATGAAATGCTCACCACACTAAGTATAGTCAAAATATGTCATTATACAGTTATTAAAATATTATAGAACCTATTCGCTGTGCTGTACTTTTCATTCTTATGACCTCTCTTTAACCCCTCACCTGTTGTGCTCATGCCTCCTTCCCCCAATTTCCCTTCCCTCCCCTTTGGCAACTACTAGTTTGTACTCTATATTTGCTAGTCCCTTTCTGTTTTCTGTTTATTTATTCATTTTTTTAGATTCCTCATATAATTAAACTCGTTTGGAATTTGCCTTTTTCCTTTTATTTCACTTAGCATAATACTCTCTAGCTCAACCCATGTTACTGCAAATCGCATAGTTTTTTATTGAGTAATATTTCATTGTGTGTATAAATATAAATAATACAAACATAAACATTTAGTGTGGGTTTGTGTGTACATAGATAGATAGATACCACGTTTTCTTCATTTATCTCTTGATAGAGACTTAGGTCGTTTCCATATCTTGGCTATAGTAAATGGTGCTGCAGTAAACATAGGGGTGTATATATTTTTTTGAGTTAGTGTTTTTCTTAGGAAATACCAAGAATGGAGTTATTGGGTTCTATGGTATTTCCATTTTTTAAATTTTTGAAGACGCTTCATACTGTATTCTATAGTGGCTGCACCAGTTTCCAATCTCACCAGCACTGCATGGTAATGTCCTCTTCCCCACAATCTCACCAACACTTCTTTCTTGTCTTTTTGATACCAACCATTTTGGCTGGTGTGAAGTGATAACTCATTGTTTTGAATTGTATTTCCCTGACGGTTAGTGATACGGGGCATCTTTTCATGTATCACATGGAAATCTGTGTTTGTAGAAATGTCTGTCCAAGTCCTCTGCCCATTTTCCAATTGGATTATTTATTTATTTTTTTGGGGGGGTGTTGAGTTGTATAGGTTCTTTACATATTTTGGATATTAACTTGTTATTAGGTATATCATTTGCAAAAATCTTCTCCCATTGGTAGGCTGCTTTTTGTTTTGTTGATGGTTTCGTTAACTGTGCAAAAGCCTTTTATTTTGGTGTATTTCCTATAGTTTATTTTTGCTTTTGTTTCCCTTGCCAGAAGAGGCATATTCATAAACATGTTGCTAAGACCAATGTCTAAGAGATTACTGCCTAAAATTTTCTCTAAGAGTTTTATGGGTTCAGGTCTCACCTTCAGATCTTTAATACATTTTGAGCTTATTTTATTTTTTATATTTAATGTTTATTTTTGAGAAAGAAAGAGAGTGAGCGAGCGAGCATGAGCGGGGGAGGGGCGGATTGATGGAGACACAGAATCTGAAGCAGGTTCCAGGCTGTGAGCTGTTAGCACAGAGCCTGATGCAGGGCTCATGAACCATGAGATCATGACCTGAGCTGAGGTCAGATGTGTAACTCAACTGAGCCACTCAGGCGCTCCAATTTTGAGTTTATTTTTGGTTATGGTGTAAAGAAGTGGTTCAGTTTAATTTTTTTTTTTGCATGTAGCTGTCCAGTTTTTCCAACACCATTTGTTGAAGAGACTGTTTTTCCTCCATTGCCTCTTTTGTTGTAGATTATAAGTGTTGGTTTTGGGGGGCTCACTTCTGTTTCCTTGATCTATGTCTGTTTTTGTGCCAGTACCATATTGTTTGGGTTACAATAGCTTTGTCATGTCGTTTGAAATCTAGCGGCGACCTATCTCTAGTTTTGTTTCTTTTTCTCAAGATTGCTTTGGCTATTTGGTGTCTTTTCTATTTCCAATTAAATCTTTGGATTATTTGTTCTTACTCTATAAAATATGCTATTGGTATTTTGATAGGGATTGTACTGAATTTGTAGATCGCTTTGGATAGTATAGACATTTTAACAGTAGTATTTCTTCCATTCTATGAGCATGGTAGGTCTTTCCATTTGTTTGTGTTGTCTCCAATTTGTTTTACCAATGTTTTAATAGTTTTCAGAGCACATGTCTTTCATCTCCTTGGTTAAATTTATTCCTAAGTTTTTATTCTTTCTGCTTTGATTGTAAATGGAATTGCTTTCTTAATTTCTCTTTCTGCTACTTCATTTTTAAGTGTATAGATATGCAACAGAATTCTTTATATTAACTTTGTATCATGCAAATTTACTGAATTAATTCTAATTGGGTTTTTTTTTTTTTTTTGCAGAGTCTTAGGATTTTCTATGTATAGTATCATGTCATCTGCAAATAGTAAGAGTTATACTTCTTTCTTACCAATTTGGATACCTTTTATTTCTTGTGTACTTGCTGTAGTTGGGACTTCCAGTACTATGTTGAATAAGATCCTAATCTCAGAGAAAAAATTTCAGTTTTCTACCATTGACAAAGATTGTAGCTGTGGGTCTTTATTTTGTTGAGGTATATTTCCTCTAAACACATTTTAGTGAGGGTTTTTGTTATAAATGGATGTAAGATTTTTTTTCAAAGTTTTTTTTGCATCTATTGAGGTGTTTATATATTTATTTTTCATTTGTTAATGTGGTGTATCACATTGATAGATATGTGGATTTTGAAGCATCCTTGCTTCCTTGGGATAAATCCCACTTGAATATGGTGAAAGATTCTTTTAGTGTATTGTTGAATTCACTGTGCTAAATTTTGTTGAGGATTTTTGCATTTATGTTCAACAGGGTTATCAGCCTATATTTTTCTTTTCTTTTTTCCTTTCCCTTCCTTCCCTCCCTCTCTCCTTTCTCTTCCTTGTTCCTTCTTCCCTTTCCTTTCCTATATTTTTATCTGGTCTTGGTATCAGAGTAATGCTGGCCTTAAAGAATGAATATGGAAGAACTCCTTCCTCTTCTATTGTTTTTGGAATAGTTTGAGAACAGTTTTAAATGTTTAGTAAAATTTACTGTGAGGTCTTCTGGTCCTAGGCTTTTGTTCATTAGGAGTTAGTTGATTACTGATTCAGTTTTGCTGTTAGTAATTGATCTAATTATATTTTTTATTTCTTTCTGATTCAGTGTTAGAAGAATGCCTATTTCTAGGAATTTCAACATTTCGTTTAGTTTGTCCAATTTGTTGGACATAACATAGTAGTAGCATAAATTTTTCATAGTTTCTTAAAACCCTTTGTATTTATGTGATATTAGTTGTAACTTCTTTTTCATTTTTGATTGCATTTATTTGACTGCCCACTTTTGTTTAAGTCCTGCTTGCTAAAGGTTTATCAGTTGTGTTTATCTTTTCAAGGAATCAGGTCCTAGTTTCAAGGATCTTTTTTATTTTATTTTATTTTTGTCTCTAGGTCACTTATTTCTTTTCTGATCTTTATTATTTCCTTCTTCTACTAACTTTGGGCTTTGCAGTTTATTTATTTATTTATTTAGTCCTTGTAGGTGTAATGTTATATTTCTTTACTTGAATGTTGTTTACAAACAACTTAAATATTGTTTACTTGAAATTTTTATTTTTCTTAAGGTAGCCCTATGTGGCTATAAACTTTCCTCTTAGAACTGCTTGTGCTGTATCCCAAAGGTTTTGGTTTGATTTGTTTCAATTTTTTTCCCGTCTCCATGTATTTTTAATTTCCTCTTAGGGTCCTCATTGACCTGTTGGTTTTCAGTAGTATGTTTTTTTTTTTTAATTTTTAATGTTTTATTTATTTCTGAGAGAGAGAGACACAGTGTGAGCAGGAGAAGGTCAGAGAGAGAGGGAAACACAGAATCTCAAGCAGGCTCCAGGTTCTGAGCTAGCTGTCAGCACAGAGCCCAACGTGGGGCTCGAACCCACAGAACCGTGAGATCATGACCTGAGCTGAAGTCGGACGTTTAACCGACTGAGCCACCCAGGTGCCCCAGTAGTATGTTTTTTAATTCCCACGTTAAAAAAAAAGTGTTTTGTTTGTTACAATTAATGTCTCGTTTCATAGTGTTACATTGGACAAGACAGGTCGTATTTTTTACTACTCTTAAATGTATTGAGATTTGAGTGGCTTAACATGTGATCTGTGTCAGAAGGTTTCACTTTCATACCTGATAGCAGATCAAAATGCATTTTTTTGTAGGATTGCACTAGCATCCCTCCCCTACTTTGTTGGGGCCCCTTCAATTCAATTTTCACAGCAGAATCTTCTTAACATTTACCAGCATCAGTGGAATCGTATTATTCCATTGCTTATGTCTGGGGCACCTGCCATGTTTGTGTGAACTTTTCTCCATAGAAAAGGTAGAGTTATAAGTCCTCACGAAGTCATGTTACTAATGAAAATGCTCTTTGGGTTGTTTTGTACAATTGTAACATCTATTTTATTCCCTCAATCTTGACTATAGGTAGACTATATTTAAAGATACCCAATTTAGGGGCTCCTGGGTGACTCAATTGGCTAAGCGCCCGGCTTTGGTTCATGTCACGATCTCACGGTTCGTGGGTTCGTGCCCTGTGTCGGGCTCTGTGCTGACAGCTAGCTCAGAGCCTGGAGGCTGCTTCTGATTCTGTGTCTCCCTCTCTCTGACACTCCCCTGCTCACGCTGCCTCTCTCTCTCTCTCTCTCAGAAATAAATTAAACATTAAAAAAATAAAATAAAGTTACCAATTTAATACCATAAATAGTGAAAGTTAGTTTCTCTCTGTCTCTGTATAAATTTTGGTTCTGGGAAATGGGTATTATGAACTTAAAACATCATCCAGTTTTTGTGCAGACTTTTTTGTAGTTCTTCCCTGTCATATGGTTTCTCATTGGCTTTAGAATAAAAATAAATTCCTTTTCATGATCTTCAAGGTCCTAAGGGTTCTGGCCTCTGTGTTGCTGTCCTAACACAAATCCTGTGTCTCTGCTCCTTCACCACTAAACTCCAGTCACATTGGTCTTCTTTTGTTTTTCAAATAAGACTTTTTCTTCTTTTTTCTGTCTTAGGACCTTTGTACTTGTTACTCTCTCTCTGCTTGGAACACACTGTCCTCAATCTTCACGTGAGAGACTCCCAGATAAAATGTAATATTCTCAAATACTCTTTTCCAAATCATTCTGCCTAAAGTAGATACACTCTTTATAGCACTTAGTACAATCGCATGTAATTAATTGATTTGCATACCCCCCTCCTTTTTATGGTCTGAATCTCATGAAAAAAATGCAAATCCCATAAAGGCAGATCCATATATACTTGACCTTCACAGTCAAGATACTAGCATCTACAATGTCTTGTACTAATAAATGTTTGATAAAGACTTTTGTGAATGTGGGAATATTACAAGTAACTTCTTGGTTCAGAAAAGTGTTCTTATTTTTAATAAAATACATTTAAACAAAACCAAAACTTACAGAACTGATAAAGTGCATTGTGAAACCAACATCTCCATCTAAGAAAGGCATATATAACACATTCTGCCTACTGACACCTACCTGCAAACTCCAACATTGCATTTTAATTGTTTTATATCTCATAAACAACCAAAACATAAGAGGAAGGCAACTCATATGGGAAACTAGGGAAAATGTGACACCAAACTTGTCCCTAAGCATGGGATTTAAGTGCCTCAAGTAAGGCAAGAACGCCAATCTTGGAAAGTGCTATAAGGTAGGGCATTTCATTTTAGTCTCTGCTCTATCTTTAGTCCTTGGCATGATGCTGGGACCTTGGAGGCTTTCACATATTGGTTGAATGAATTAATGAGTCCATGCAACATCTCACATCCTGGCAATCTTTATTTATTTTGCAGCTATTTTTATTACTCAAGTTAGTCATTTCTTTTTCTTGCTAAAACAACACTTTGCTGGTTTTATATCAAAAGTCTGTAGGGAAACACCGTTCACTTTATAGCCAATTTTGCTGAAATGCATTGGCCCTGCAAAGCAAGAGACATTTACACTTTGAAATATGCATTGTCATTTACCCTTCAAACACATAGTAGTTTTCCGTAGCTGTTTCTTGGCTTAATCAGTCCCCAAAGCTGAATAAATGAAAGAAACGGAAAGTTGTGAGCATTCAACTATATTCTAGCAAGGTGACTCTTCTTTGCTCATGGTAATGTAATTATTAATGAACCACTGTTTTATTTAGAAAATTATTTTCCTCATAAATTATTATTATTTGGATTATGAAATGGTGATTTCAGGAAAAAGGAAAATGTTTCTAGTTTAAAGTTTAATCCCAAACCATTAAGTTAAAAAGTGCTGTTACAACATCACTTTCACATGTTCAATTTCTAAAATTAAAGACAAATACAAAATAAAGGTAAGGCTGTCATAGATTTGGTGTTCTTAAACATTGCTAGTGGGAGTAAAAATTGGTGTAACAATTCTGAAAGAAGTTTAGTTATAGGTAACTTTAAAATGTCACTGGAACTAGTAATACCATTTCTAGGAATTAATGACACACACAGAGACAGCTATACACAAAGGTTCATATACAACAGTGCTCATCACAACATTAATAACAACAAAAAACTCAGCATAAATATTAAGGATGTAGGATAATAAGCATAATGACATGTTTATGATTGAATTGGAATGCCATTAAATTAATGTTTATATTTAGGAAGACTAATGATATGAGGGAAATGTTCAGTTGGTTAAGTGAAAAATGTAGGAAGTGAAAGAATAATAAAGAAAAGGCAAAAGGTCTCTCTTTGGTAGAATCCAGCCTATAGATTTGTTTGGTGTTGATTTTTTAAAGTAGCTGCCACAATTTAAAACTCAGGATATTTGACTTCATTTATTTTAATATGTCTAAATATTTTATATTTTTCCATATTTTATTATGGAAACATAATTGACATACAGTGTTATATTGGTTTCAGGTAAACAGCAAAGTGATTCAACAGCTCTGTACATTACTCAGTGTTCAACATGATAATTATAGTCACCATTTGTCACCATACAATGCTATTGACTATTTTTCCTAGGCTGTAATTTTCATCCCTGTAGTTTACTTATTTTATGACTGAAAGTTTGTATTTCTTAAACCCCTTCTCCAATTCTGCCCATTGCACTTCTCCCCTCCTCTTTGCAAACTCCCACTTTGTTCTCTTTATTTATCAGCCTGGCAAAATCTTATTATTTTTTATGGATGGGTAATATTGATTATACATATGAACCACACTTTCTTTATTCATTTATTGACAGACACTCATCCATATCTAGGCTATTATAAATAATGCTGCAAGAAATGTAGGGGTCCATATATGTTTTTGAATTACTGTTTTTGTTTTCTTTGAGTAAATACCAATTAGTGAAAATACAGGGTTGTGTAGTATTTCTATTTTAATATTTTGAGGAACCTCAATACTGTTTTCTACTGTAGCTGCACCAATTTACATTCCCATCAACAGTACATGAGAATTCCCTTTTCCTTCACATTCTCACTAATAATTGTTATTTCTTCTCTTTTTGATACTACATATCTGACTGGTATAAGGTGATATTTCATTGTAGTTTTGATTTGAATTTTCCTGATTACTGATGTTGAGCATCTTTTCATGGGATATTCTATATCTTCTTTGGGAAAATGTCTATTCATATCCTCTCCACACTTTAAAATCATGGTTTTAGTTCTCTTGGTGTTGAGTTGTAGGAGTCCGTTATTTTTTTGGATTTTATTTTTTTTTTTTGGTCAGATATACCATTTGCAAATATATGTCCACTTAGTAGGTTGCTTTTTCATTTTGTTGATTGTTTCTTCTGCTTAGAAAAGATTTTTATGTTGGTGAGGTCCCAATAGTTTATTTTTGCTTTTGTTTCCCTTGCCTGGGGAGACACATCTGTAAATATGTTGCTAAGGCCAGTGTTTAAAAGATTACTGTGTAAAAAAAAAAAAAAATTACTGTGTAGGTTTTCTTTTAGGAATCTTACAGTTTCAGGACTCACATTTAGGTCTTTAACACATTTTGAGTTTATTTTTGTGTATGGTGTGAGAAAGTGGTCCAAGATCATTCTTTGGCATGTAGCTACCTAGTTTTCCAACATCATTTATTAAACAGACTCTCTTTGTCCTGTTGTATATTCTTCGTTTCTTTGTCATAGATTAATTGACAATATAAAGCTGGGTTCACTTCTGGACTCTATTCTATTGATCAATATGTCTATATTTTACTGTTTGAATTATGATAGCTTTGAAATGAGGAATTATGATACCTTCAGCTTTTTTCTTCTTCCTCCAGACTGCTTTGATATATGGGATCATTTGTGTTTTCATATACATTTAGGATTATTCTAGTTTTGAAAAAAATGCTAATGGTATTGTGATAGAGATTACAGTGAATCTGTAGATTGCTTTGGGTAATATGATCATTTTATTTTATTTTTGCGCTATTTTATTTTATTTACGTTTTCTTATTTTAGCTTCACAATAATCTCATCATTATTTTGCTCACTTGAAGAATAAAGAAACTCCTGGGGTGCATAGGTGGCTCAGTAGGTCAAGTGTCCAGCTGTGGTTTCAGCTCAGGTCATGATCCCAAAGTTCATGAATTCAAGCCCTGCATCAGGCTCTATGCTGACAGTTTGGAGCCTGGTTGGGATTCTCTGCCTCCCTCTGACCCCCTCCCTACCACTGTCTCAAAATAAAGATATAAACTTAAAAAAAAATAATAAAGAAACTTGTTTGAGTTAAGTCTTAGGGAGACATTGATTTTCTTTTATATCAAGTTTTACTCCATGAGGAGTTTAGTTCTTTGATTATTAATTTCAATTTTTCTAACATTAATTTATTATTTTTGAGAGACAGAGACAGAATGTGAGCTTGGAGGGGCAGAGAAAGAGGGAGGCATGGAAGTCAGACGCTCAACCGACTGAGCCACCCATGAACCCCTCCTTATTTCAGAGGATTGACAAACTATACAAAAGAATTATAATTTGGAGAATAATTTGTTCCAGAAGGCAAAGCATAATCTTGTAAGAGGGGCTAATCTAATGATTATATATATCACAGGTGGAATTAAGATAAACTTCACAATCAATGTGCAAAATCCTTTGCAAGTCAAAAAAAAAAAAAAAAAGAAAGAAAGAAAACAAAACAAAAACAAGACAGTTTTTCCTGAAGGGATCAGAAGAGGTTCCAAGGAGATATCTCTGGAGAGCTTTTTGTCAAGTAAATGTGTATTGGAAAGAGAGTGAGGTTGAAGGATGGGGTGCTGAGAAAGCTCTTAGGTAACATTAATGGCAACAAGCAGAGACAAGGAGGTGAAGAAGGATGGTTTGAATTCAGGAAGGAAATGTAGTTATTAAAATTGGAATGCAGATTTAGGCTATAAACTGGAGGAAGATAATGTTTTAAATAGTACTAAATTTGAACATGGAACCAAATTAAATTGTCCGATAACAATGGGAGCCAATCCTTAGTATTGATTTTATTAGCATAATTTAAATTTTCTGATTAGTCCATCCTCTTAACATGTGGTGTTAGGTGCTGCAACTCGTTCATTATCATCAAGCCAAAGTTCCAAAAACCCTGATTTACAAGTGAGGGCTTTAGTTTACAACTGGTATGGTGGTTGAAGTCTATTTTTACAGTATACTCAAGATATGGTCATTTTATCTTTTGTTTTTTTTAAGTGTTTTATTTCTGAGAGAGAGACAGAGAGAGAGAGAGAGAGAGAGAGAGAGAGAGAGACAGCATGAACAGGAGAGGGCCAGAGAGAGAGAGACACACAGACTCTGAAGCAGGCTCCAAGTCTGAGCTGTCAGCACAGAGCCTGACGTGGGGCTCAAACCCATGAACTGCGAGATCATGACCTGAGGTGAAGTCAGATGCTTAACCGACTGAGCCACCAGGGGCCCCAAGATATGGTCATTTTAAAAGTACCAATTCTTCCTGTGGCGCCTGGGTGGCTCAGTCAGTTGAATGTCCAACTTTGGTTCAGGTCACGGTCTCAGGTTCATGGGTTCTGAGCCTCTATGTTGCACTCTGTGCTGACAGCTCAGAGCCTGGAGCCTGCTTCACATTGTGTCTCCCTTTTCTCTGCCCCTCCCCGACTTGTGCTCTGTCTCTCAAAAATGAATACATGTTAAAAATACATATTTAAAAAATAATAAAAAACTTTAAAAATACTTATTTTTCCAGTCTATGAACATGGTCTATCTTTCCATTTGTTAGTGTTGTCTTCAGTTTCTTTCACCACTGTTACAGTTTTCAAAGTATAGGTCTTTCATCTACTTGATTAAATTTATTCTTAGGTACTATATTTTATTCTCTGGTGCAGTTGTAAATGGGATTGTTTTCTTAATTTCTTCTCTCTTCTACTTTATTTTTAGTGTATAGAAATGCAGCAGGTATTTTTGTATCCTACAGATTTACTGAATTCATTAATTAGTCATAGTAGTTTTTTGTTGGGGTTTTTGAGTTTTCTGTAAATAGTGAAAATTTTACTTCTTCCTTACCAATATGAATGTCTTTTTTTCCTTGTCTGATTGTTGTGGCTAGGACTTTCAGCAAGTTGTTGCATAAAAGTGGTGAGAATGGTCATCCTTGTTTTGTCCTGATTCTAGTGAGAAATCTTTCATTTTCTACTAATCACTGTCATGTTAGCTGTGGGTGTTTTTATATATGGCCTTTATTATGTTGAGGTATGTTCCTTCTATAACCACTTTGTTGAGATTTTTATCATGAATAGATGTTGGGTTTTGTCAAATGCTTTTTCTGCACCTATTAAGATTATCATATTTTTTATTCTTTCTCTTATAATGTGATATATGGCATTTATGGATCCTGAAGCATGCTTGCATCCCTGGAATAAATCTCACTTGATGTGGTGAATAATCCTTTTAATGTGTTGTTGAATTCAGTTTGCTAATATTGTGTTAAGGATTCTTGCATCTATGTTCATCAGAGATGATTGCCTGTAGTTTTCTTTTTCAGTAGTATTTTGCTTGTGGTATCAGGGGAATGCTGGCCTTGTAGAATGAATCTGAAAATTTTCTTTCCTTTTCTATGTTTTTGCTATCATTTGAGAAGAATAGATGTTAACTTTTATTTCAAATTTTGGTCCAATTCAACCCCTGAAGTCATGGTCCTGTACTTTTGTTTGTTGGGAGGTTTTTGATTACTGATTCAATTTTGTTACTAGTAATAGCTCTGCTCATGGTTTCTTTTTCTTCCTGATTGAGTTTTGGGAGAATTGTATGGTTTTAGGAATTGTGCCATTTCTTCTAGGTTGTCTAATTTGTTGGCATATAATTTTCTTTTTTTTTTTTTTTTAATGTTTTCTTTATTTTTGAGCTAGAGATAGAGACAGAATGAGTAGGGGAGGGTCAGAGACAGAGGGAGACACAGAATCTTAAGACAGTCTCCAGGCTTTGAGCTAGCTGTCAGCACAGAGCCTGACATGGGGCTTGAACCCACGAACCATGAGATCGTGACCTGAGCCAAAGTTGAATACTTAACCGAGTGAGCCACCCAGGCACCCCGCTGGCATATAATTTTCATAGTATTCTTTTATAATCCTTTGTATTTCTGTAGTATCAGTTTAAATCTCTCCTGTTTTGTTTCCAATTGTTTTCTTTTTTTCTTTGAGTTCCTTCTCTTTTTACCTTGATGAACTTGGCTAAAGGTTTATCAATTTTGTTTATATTTTCAAGAAAGCAGCAATTTTATTGAGATTTTTCATTTTTTTGGTCTGTCAATAAAGTCTATTTTTATAAAGTCTCTGATCTTTATTACTTCCTTCCTTCTACTAACTTCGGGCTGTGTTTGTTCTTCTTTTTCTGATTTCATTAGGTGTAATGTTAGGCTGTTTATTGGAGATTTTTCTTGTTTCATAAGGTGGGCCCGTGGCACCTCTTAGAACTGCTCTTGCTGCTGTTCTGAAGATAGGCTTCATTTTTTTTTTCAATTTCCATTTGTCTCCATGTACTTTTTAAATTTCCTCTTTTAAAAAATATTGACTCATTGTTCAGTAGCATATGGTTTACTCTACATGTGTTTGGGTATTTTTTCCATTTTTTTTTCCTGTAATTGATTTCTAGATTCATAATGTGGTGGTTAGAAAATATGCTTGATACAAGTTCAGTTTTCAGTACATTTCTGTAGACCAGTTTTGTGGCCTATCACATGATCTGTCCTGGAGATTTTTCCATGTGCTCCTGAAAAGAAATGTGTATTCTTTTTTAGGAAAGAATGGAATGTTCCGTATGTATCTGTGAAGTTCATCTAGACAACATTTTGTTCATAGCCACTGGTTCCTTATTGATTTTCTGTCTGGATGATCTATCCATTGATGTAAGTGGGGTATTAAAGTTCCCTTCTATTATTGTATTACTGTACTTCTCCCTTTATGTATGTTAATATTTGGTTTGTATATTTAGACTCTTCTATGTTGGTTGTATAGATATTTGCAACTGTTATATTTCCTTCTTGGATTCACTCCTTTATCATTCTGAAATGCCCTTCTTTGTCTCTTATTAAAGTCTACTTTTTTATTATTTTTTAATTTATTAATTTATTTTGAGAGAGAAGGAGAGAGAGAGAAGGCAAGTGGTCATGCATGGGCATGAGCAGGGGAGGGGCAGAAGAAGAGGGAGGGAAAGAATCTTAGGCAAGCTTCATGCCCAGATGAAGCCCCATGCAGGGCTCAGGCTCACAACTGTGGGATCATGAGCTGAGCCAAAATCAAGAGTCAGATGCTTAACTGATTGGGCCACCCTGGTGCCCCAAAGGTTTTGCTCTAAAATATAATAGAAAATAAAATATATCTATTTCTGATATATAACTTGCTACTCTAGATTTTTTTTTTTTACTTCCATTTACATGGTACATCTTTTTCTATTTCTTTACTTCCAGTTTCTGTATGTCTTTAGGTCTGAAATGGATCTTCTGAGAACAGCAAATAGATGGGTCCTGTCTTCTTATCTATTCAATGACACTTTTTTTGATTGGAGCATTTAGTTTATTTACATTTAAAGTAATTATTGATGAGTATGTATTTGCTGCCATTTTGTTAATTGTTTTCTGTTTGATTTTTTGGTAGGTATTCTCTTTTCTTTTTTGAAAAGTTTCTTTAGTGTTTATTAATTTTAGAGAGAAAAGTAGAACAGGGGCAGAGAGAGAGAGGAAGACAGAATTTAAAGCAGATTCCAGACTCCAAGTGGTCAGTACAGAGCCTGCTGCAGGGTTTGAACTCACGAACTGTAAGATTATGACCTGAGTCAAAGTCGGACACTTTACTGACTGAGCCACTCAGGCACCCTAATTTTTTTTTTATCTTTTTAAATTTTCAGTGAGATCATCCACTCTTTTTTCTTAAGTCCAGTGAGTATTTTTATGACTATTACTTTGAACTCTATTTTTGGGTAGATTGCTTATCTCAGTATTGTTTAGTTTACTTTCTTTGATTTTATGTTGTTGAGGATATATTACTCTGTTTCTTCATTTGGTATAACTCTGTGTTTGATTCTCTGTATTAGGCAGGTCAGCTGCATTGCCTTGTCTTGACAGTTGTGTGGCCTTGTGTAAAGTACCATGGTGACCTGTAGTGCAATTCCCCCATGGCCAAAAGAAGGGGGCACCCAAGGGGTGTCCTCTATATGGGCTGCATATGCACTCCTGTTACAGATGAATTTTAGTAGCTCTAGGCATACTGGTGGGTGGGGGTTGCCATCAGTCCAGCTTGCTGCACTGACCCCTATCACCTGCTCCAAGTATACTGGGCATTGTTTTTTTCCTATATTGTTGAGCAGCCCACCAGCAGAAATCTTAGACTCACTGGCGGGCGGGCTGTCACTCATCCTGGCTATGTGTGGTTAGCTGCTGTAACAGCTACAGGTGCATTGAAGGTCAAGGTTTGCTTCCTGCATAGTTAGCGAAGAGGCCTAGCCACAGGAACTGTGGACACACTGGTGTGTACAGTTATGTACCCCATCCCCAGGGCAGGAGTCGCTTTGGAGTTGCACTGTCCTGGCCAGGGCTGTCTAGTAGGTGTGGTGGGAGAGAAGATGCTGGGAGTGGGGTGTGTGCTCAGGCTGGCAGTTTGAGTGGGACTGGTAACTAGGGAAATGCGGGGGTGGGGCATATGGTACTAGCATGATAATGTTAGCACTGGCTCCTGTAAACATCTGGCTACCTACGCTAGGGCAGGGGCAGAAAATTGCACATACCAGCAAGTTTTTTTTTCTTTTTACTTTGTTTTTTTTTGGCTCCTCAAACCTGGGATCAAACCAGAACCAGAACTTTTGTTTCTGGAGAAATGTCCCGCAGGTCCCTGCCCCTCAAGTGCACACCCTGAAGTTGGTCAGTATATTGTCTTCGGGTTTACCTCAGATGGTTTTTCAAACCTTTGCTTCTGTGCTGTGTCTCAGGCTGAGTTCTTTAGCAGACTGGATTTTAAAGGGCTGAGTGTCAGTGTCCTACAACTTTCTGGCTTATTTGGAGTTAAGACCTACTGATTGTGAAAGCCTGATGTTACGGAGACTCATCTTTCCAGTGTAAGCCCCTAGGGCTGGGGTGCCTGGTGTGGGGTCTGATCTTCTTTCTCCTTTATACTTGTGATGTACCTCCCATTTGTGGTTAGTCTCTGAGGGAGGTTATTTCCCAGCCATTTCTTTGCTCCTCTTATCCTTACTGATGTGGCCTTCTCACTAAGACTAGCTGTGGAAGACATGTTCTGCCAGTCTTCACATTGTTTTCAGAATTAGTTACAATCAATGTGTTTGTTGCTTTGATGGGTCTGTAGGGTGAACTCAGGACCTTCCAACTCCATCACCTTTCCTGTACCCCCTGGTTTCACTGTGTAACAACCTTAGTTTTAGGTCCTTTGTAAAATTCTGGATATATGGTAATAGTCAAGGCCAGTGAACCTGGAAGCAGTAATGACCTGGATATTGGGAGGCCTGGTCTATGCTCTCTGGTTGGTTGCAATCCTTAGCACTCCTGCTATCTCTGACCTGCTGCCTTCCTGACATGTGAGTTCTTAGCTCCTACATACCATGGTCCAGTTTTGCAAAATATACATGCAAATGCATGATATGTTACTAAACTTCTCTCTGAGTAGTGGGGTAATGAGTGATGTTCACTTTCTTTCTTTCTTTTTTTTTTTTTTTTTTACAGTTTTTATATTTTCCAAACTGTATTACAAAAACATGTATTGCTATCTGGTTTAAAAAAAAGAGTAACTTATTTTTTAGATGTAAATCATTGAACACCATAGAGCTCCATGCTAAAAGATTACAGATTACAGATGTTAAATTACATTCTTAAGGGAATATTGCATTCGTGAATCCCCTTAACCAAAATACTGGACCAGATTATTGATGATTTTTTCATTCACTGTGTTTTTTCCCATTATTTAATAAAAACACATTACTTAGATTTAAATGAAATGATCTTACTACACTAAATTGTTTTTTTTATTGCAAAGTGATATATCTTCACCCCAATTCTAAATGAATAATAGCCACACCTTTAAGAAAACCATTTTCTCTGTGTTTAAGAAATAAATACTTCTGATAATATGAGGCAAAGAAATGAAATTGTTATCATTCAGATCTTTGATTTCATGGAGAATTTGTTAAAATTTTATTAAAATACTAGTGGATTATATTAACTGCAGCATAAAGAATATGTGGTATCCTTGAGTTGGTGATCTAAAACAGGTTTTGCTGATTTATGATTGACATATAACATTGCATTAGTTTAAGGTGTACATAAGGTATACATAATGATGTGGTACATTTATAAATGGCAAACTGATTATTAACAGCAACTTCAGTTAGCATTAATCACTACATATAGTTTTGAATTTTTTGTCTTGTGATGAGAACTTAAAAGGTCTACTCTCTTAGCAGCTTTCAAATATGCGACATTGTATCGTTAACTGTAGTCACCCCAGTGTACTTTATATATTCATCTGATAACTGGAATATTGTACCTTTTGCCCTCTTCCTCTAATTCTCCCATCCTTTACCCGCTGTCTCTGGCAACCACTAATCAGTTCTCTGTTTCTATGGGTTTATTTATTTATTTTTTTAGATTCCACATATAGTGAAGTCATACAGTGTTTGTCTTTCTCTGTCTGATTTCTCTTGCTCAGCATAATGCCCTTGGACTACACCCACACTGTTGTAAATGACAGGGTTTTCTTCTTTTTTATAGCTGAATAATATCCGTATTATTAATAATATCAATCTATCTATTCAAAAGTGCCAAGGTCAAGAGAAGGTTGAGAAACTCTTCTAGATAAGAAAAAAGACATTACAATTTATGTGATATATAATCCTGATTTTGATGCTGGACCCTCAGAAATATATCTTTAAAGGTCATTGTTGCAACAACTGGAAAGACTTAGAATATGGCCTATGACTAGATAATGGTACTTATCAATATAAATCTGATTTTTATAACTGCATTGTGATTATATAAAAGATGTCTTCATTTTTAGTAAATACATTGTGAAATAAGTGAGTAAAGGAAAATATTGCGTCCTACTTACTCTTAAGTAGATCAGAATAAATAATTTGCATATAAACGTACACATATATATCTACATCTCTAGGTACTCACCTATCATCCCTCTATCTGTCTATGAAAGTAGAAAGATAGAAGTAGAAAGTAGAAGAGATGAAACTAATGGAAGACATGATAAAACATAAAGTGTAAATGGAGATAGTTTATACTATTCTTGCAAATTTTCTGTAATTAAAAGTTATATCAAAATGCAAATTCTAAAAATATTCTAGTTGCAATCTACCCTTTCTTTTCTTATCACTAGATATTCCCAACACTGAGCTCCAGCCTCACCTAGACAACCATGTGCCTTCCTGGCTCTATACTTTTCATCCCACTATTTCCTCTTCCTCAAAGTCCTTACTTTGCCTTCTCTGCCTATCTAGAGCCACACAACTTTCTAGACCTAGGCCAATGGTCATTACTTCTGGAAGACTTCCAGCATTCTTCTAGCAGGACTTCTAGCCTGGCTCAGATTGAATTGTCCCTATTCTTTTGTTACGCATTATCCTATCTCTGTTGCTAACAGAGTCTCTTAGATTAGACTAGGTTGTACTGTGGTATCAAGGCCAAAATCTCAGAGGGTTAAAACCACTAAGGTTTATTTTTCATGATAGCTAAGTGCCTTAAGGATGAGTCAGTAGGGCTTTGCTCATTGTGGTCTCTCAGGGCCTGAGGATGATGGAAAGTCTCTTTAGACATGTACTTCCATGATGTACTTCCATCAGAGGGAAAGGAGCATGGAAATCATGTACTGGCTGTTAAGTCTCCTTATTATAAATGACTAAGTCACTGTTTTCCTTTCTTTTTGGTTAAAGAAGTCATATGGGCATGCCTAATTTCACAGGGGGTGGAAAGTGCAATCTGCCTGGAAGGGGATTTTGAAGAGCTCTAAGAATGTTTACTCATAGGGTTTATTACCTCACACAAATGTTACTGTGCATGGTGGTTTTCTCCAGTGAATTGTGACAGCAGCTCATGTCCTGTTTATCCTACCATTCAACCCGTCAAGCCCAATGTTTAATACAAAGTCACTGCTTAATGCTTATTGTTTGATGGAGACAATCAAGAGACTTGCCCAAGGTTGTGGAGCCTCTGGGATTTAGCTTCATGTCTGGGAATTTCTAGCCCTGTGCACTATAGAAAAAAAAATCCACACTGCTCTGACAGGGTCTCACCTTTATTAAGTTCTGATCTGCCAATAGGAACTGTTACTTTACTATACGGTTAATATTTTGCATTCTTCGATCTATAATCAATAACCCATTTTAGAATTTTCCTGCAGCCAAAAATACCAAAGGAATATATTGATTAAAATCCCACAAATAAAAACATATTTCAATCTACCAAGAGTTTTCACTTTTGCTTTTGAGACTCTTTCTCCCATCATTTCTGTTTCATGGCTCTTTTCATTTAAACTTGACCACAGGGTCTTTTAGAATTGTCTGGTTTTAATAACAAAGGCCAAGAAGATTTTAAAAGCCTTCAAAAGATACAGGAAATATCAAAGTCTAAAACAAGTCTTCCAACACAAATTCTATCTACCAGAATAGAGTATGTTCTTGGTTAACTCATGAAATTAAAAATCTGATTATAGTAAAATCAGATTCCCACCCATCTTTGTTTTTCTGTGTTTATTATTGTTAGGATTATTAGTATTACCCATTCCTCAGGTCCCACTGGAACACTAAATTACTAATGATCTACTTTTCTCTCTTGGAATGAGAAGAGTGGAAATTGGCTTCGGAGGAATCAGATGCTCTGAGTTTGCCTGTTAGGTATATTGAATCATCATCACTTCAGTGAATGCAACAAAATAGGCAATCTTTGCAGATCAGCCTGGTTTTCTTTTCACGTCAGAATTTCAATGTGTGGCAGAGAATGAATAGGGATGATGAATTCAGGAGGCAGTATGCAGGAGTAACTCAAATGCAAAGCGTCTGTTGTTGCCTGGATCCCAGGAAGCTGGGTTATGGGGAGGGTTTCTTATCTCTCTGTAATGCCTGCCATGTTGTGAAGCCAGGTCAGTGACTGGATTAGTGCTGTGGCTACTTCTACCACCCACCACGGAGGCATGACAAAAGTCTAAGTGCCTTGGTTACTGAGATTTCCAAATGCAAAATGGAAACGATTTTTGTATCTTTGGTTTCAAATAAAGTGTCAGTATCTCCCTGTGAGGGTGCGCAATCTTTCAGTGACAGATCATTTTATGAGGCTTCTAACTAAGATGAGCAAGCCTGTTTTGATAACATAAAATTGGCAGGAACTTGAGCTTGAAATTTGAATAGAGCTCAAACTGAATACCTGCACAAGTTTGAAGAGGCACAGATGATTTTATGCAAATTGTTTAAGGAGTGCTTCTCCTGGGCACATCTGCAGGCTCACATGAGCTGAAACACTTTAGTTAATATGACTACCGTTTTTTTTTGTTTGTTTGTTCCTAGTAATTAGAAATCCAATTAAAAAATTAATATAGATATACATTCATGGAACACTTTTACTGAGATAGGAACTAGGCTAGGTGCTATGGAATTATTATTATTATTTAGAGGTGCTACATTTTCCTGATGAGAAAAGTTGGGCTCAGGTATATAAGGACCTCATTCAGTGCCACAGCAGTAAGTGGCAGACAGGGTTTTGAACCCAGGCACTGTTTCCAGAGTCCACTTGTCTAATTTACACTGTACTATATATTGACGTTCCTAGATAAAAGAGAGTAACTCTAACTCAGATTTGTCACTCCTACCCTACACTCTGCAGAACATTCTGTTTGAAATAGGACAGCTCTATTCATTCTCGGGAAATTGAGTAGAATACCTTATAAATGAGGCCTTTAGACTTCTAACCATCTAGTCAGATTCTTCCATCATACCATCAGTGAAAATGCTGGAGACTTCCTATCTTTCTCAATCTGATATACACAATTTATTAGGATTATTGAGGGTAGATATAAGTTGCACTAATGAATCTGTTACCGGCTTATTTGATTGCTCCCTTCACCTCTATCTCCCCTTCTCCCATGATGTGAATTTTCAAGTTGAGGTGTTGTGCCAGGATGACCAAAATGGAAGAAGGGGACTTGAGGACTTACTGCAATTTAAGGGCTTATATTATCTTAGCGATCTCTTCCTTCTGAGTGAGGTGTGGCCCAGGCCAGAGATGCTGGAATCATCCATGACTTAATGGCAGCCTCATGTCACCTCTCACTGTCTAAACTTGTCTCTTTTCTTCCACCTGATAAAACTATAGTCTATCTATCTTCCTCACAGGGGCTAGAGTGATTCTTCTAAATTCCAGGTCACATCCTCTACCTCTTCCACCCAAGCCCTGTAAGTGGCTTCCCCCTTTCACTTAATGCCTTTTGGATCTTGCTGCTCTCACTTCCTGCTATTGTCCTTTGTCTTGCTCTGCTCCAACCATACTGGATGTCTGCTAGCATTCTCCTGGCTCAGAGTAGTTCCCTGGACTGTTCCCCTGCCTGAAACTCTCATCTCCTGTGGCCTCTAAAGACTCTCTCCTCACTTCACTCAGATTTGTAGGTATTAACTGAACCACTTTTCCTCATTCCCATTTTTTTCCCAAAACAATGCTTTTGACCACTCTCTATCCCCTTACAGTGATTTACATTTCTTATTAACACTGTCACATGACATATTCTTTAATTCATGTGTTTATCTATTTATTGTCTCTCTTCTTCAAATAGAATGCAAGTTCTATGAAAGTTTGGACTTGATTTGTTACTGCTTAGTGTTTCATAAATGATTGAGTAGCATGGAGCAGTGTTGTAAGAGCTAGTAAAAATAGTTGTAATGGGTATTAGGTTTGGCAACTTATAATATATGAACTCAGAGGCTGGAAAGTAGAGGATAAAATTAAAGCTAATGTAAAATGTGTAAAAAAAAAAAAAAGAAAAGCATAATCTATAGGCACACCCAAAATAATATATTTCACAGGCAAAACAAAAATCATATTCCATAGGTATCCAAATTGTTCTTAAATGTTGCGAAGGTATAAATCAGATTTTGATGGATGAGTTTCAAAGGGAGGAAGGAAGAGTTCTGAGGAAAAGTGCATCATCCAAGGTCTCTAAGTAACAGTTAAAGGAGTCCATTGAGATTGACCTGGAGTCTGGGATTTTTGTGTCTTTAAAACACAGCTCGGATTCTACCACATTTGTTGATCACCTACTGGATGTCAGAGACTCTGTGAGACAATTTAGGTTATCATTTCTCTAACTCATAGCAACTTTGTAATGTAGGCCACTATGATTGCCATATGTAGATGAGAAAACAGAGTCTTGGATTAAATTGTGTCCAAGAATGAAGAACTGCTCTGATGACTTTACTGTATAAAGCCTTACCCAGTGACTTTGGATCTGAAGGGGGGCTCTTCTCCCTCCCATCTGCTATATTATTTAATGGATTCTGACCATATACTGACATATTTTCAAATATTGCTTACCTGTATCATCAGAACACATTGAATTACTTAAAATAAACTGTTTTTATTCAAATACATGTAGACTCCTCAAATAGGACTGGGCATATTCTATGAATACCATATTTCTTTGAATAAAAAAGCAATCTCTATGAAAAGGAACTCCATTTTTTTAAGAACAGTTGATTTTAAAATTACTGAGAGTTTGAAATGACCACATTTGCAATAGTTATTCTACATGAAAGTTTGGTCATCATTTTTACTAAAATATTCTAATGTAGTCTTTCTTTAAAAAATATTTTCAATGTTTATTTAATTTTGAGAGAGATACAGCATGAGTGGGGGGCAGGGAACAGAGAGAGCAATAGAGACAGAGAATGTGAAATAGGCTTCAGGCTCTGAGATCTCAACACACAGCCAGATGCAGGGCTTGAACTCACAAACTATGAGGTCATGACCTGAGCCAAAGTTGGATGTTCAACCAAATGAGTCACCCAGGCACCTCTAAAATAGTCTTTCTACAGACTGAACAAAAGCTTTTCATATATTTCTAAGTTTAATGTTAAGAAAACCAATTGATAATACCAAAGTATACATTTTAGAAATAAGGAAGAGATTTCCTGCAGCCATTCCAAAAATTCCAATTAATTCCACTTCCAATTAATACAGAAGATGTCAAGAGTTAACAGTGTCCTTCATGGTTAAGGACATTAGTTTGACCAACTAACTGTGACACTTTGGGCAAATTTCTTAACAATTCCCAGAGTCAGTTTCTTCATGTCTATAATAAGCTAATGCAGTTAAACATTTAATACAGTGGCACATAGAAAGCTCTCCATAAATGGTATGGTTATTGTCTTATAACCATTGTTACTAAAAGGAGGTGTAATATGGCAGAAGATCAGAAATCCTACTCCAAAATACTCCTAATGTCAGTCCTCAAAACATGTACAGTTATGGGAATTATGCTAGGATATCTTGTAAATCACAATTAATAGAACTTGAGTGCTTTAAAATTCTATAGAAACAACTCAAGTGTGATGACAGAATGTGAGGAACTATATGGAGTTGCACTTCATGTGTGCCACACTGGCAAACAGAAAATGAAGCTGAAATGAAACATGTCTCTGTCGACATGAACCTTTACCACCCTCCTCATGTGTTACCCAGGTTCTCTGTTGTGTTGTTTTAAAGCCATGTTGTGCTGTGGTTCTCCTCTTTCGTGACTCAGTCCCTTTTCTCAGCAATTCTGCCAGGAGATCTAGGAGCAGATGGTGCCTTATTGTTCAAGAAAGTGGTATATTTGTTGAGTGTTTGATCACATTGTTCTGTTGGGGACTTGCTTGTCAGTGACTTGTGCCATCACAATAAGATATATGCCAAGTAAAATGAAAACAGCATATTCGCTAAGCCTGTCAGAGGATATATTAACAATTGCATCAAAACCTGAAACCATGTCTTCAGAAGTTATGATGTATGAAAGGAGTACTTTCATTTTGTCAAGTAAATCCATGGTTCGAGGCCATGTATGTACCATAACAAAATGAAGGCAGCAGTCCACACAGATGGTGACCCTCACTTGTGAAAACCCCCACCTAATACAGAAAGAATAGAGAATACTTCATTCACTCAACAGCCATTATTGACTACCCACCATGTCATGCATTGTGCTATGCAATGCAGGTGAGTAAGAAGCAGTCCCTAAAGGTAAGGTGATCTCAGTCTTATGGGTGAGAAAAACACCCATATAAAGTAAGCAATACAATTATTCTTTACTTTCCTATCCCGTAGATTCATTCTCTGCATTTCTTCTGTGCTCTGGGAGGGAGGCTACCTCAGTGAATTGCTCCCTTACCAAGCTGCATCAAGATGCGTTCAGCCAATTGAATTTCTGGCAAGAATCAAGGGCTCACATTTTCCCTCTCACTCCTCTGTGCTTTGCCATCTAGCTTCTGGTAGTGGCTTTGTGCTTCCGTGACTGCTACTCCTGTGTCCTCTGCTCCTCCCAAGCTCCAGCTGTCACCAGCTTCTGAGCAACACTGATTCCTTCTCCATTGAAGGGTGGAAGTGTTCACACTTCGGATTTATTTAACTAAATAAAAATACTCCTTTCTTCCCACTTCAGTTCTCCTGGTGGTAGCAGCTTGGAATGCTGCTATTCTCTGAGTGCTCTGACCTTTCTTGTTTATCCCATTAACCGTGCAATATCCCAGAAGTAGTCCTTTAGTATAACTCTCTTCACTCGAAACAATGGAGTTGAATTCTATTTCTTGACAGAATTCAGACAGATGCAAGGACTATAATAGAGAAGCTAGTTTATTCAATACTCATTCTATCATGGACTATTTATTGAGTGCCTCTGTGTGATAGCATACTAGTTACCAGGTATAAACTAGTACTTTCTAGTAGAACTTGATGGAAATGTTCTGCACTATTCCAGATACTAGCTAGTAGGCATATGTCATGGCTGAGCACTTGAAATGTGGCTAATGTGACTGAACAATTTAATTTTAAGTTTTATTTAATGTTAATTTATATTGCTGCACACAGCTCTTGGTTTGTGGCTGCCATACTGGACAGAAAAGCATGGAATGAATAATGATTTTGGATAGAGATAGACATGGAGTAAGGTCAAGATTTGTTGTGAGATCTGGCTGGGAAGGCGACATGTGGGCTGCCCTGTGGATGTGCAGGTTCTTACCAGACAGAGTAATGTGAAACATGCATTCTGGGCAAAAGGAACATCTCATGTAAATGCTGAGAGGCTTTGGCATATGGAAGGTAAACTCAGGGTATTACATGATACTCACAATGGTTAGATTATAACAATCAAGAGGAGTGTCTTGGAAAAGGGGCCAGGAAGGTTACATTGGGGCTACATGGGGATGACCGGCCCTTGTTTCATGTCCATATCTCGCTGTTCTTTTATACTCCATAGCAATACCATCAAATAGATGATCTTAAAACATAAACGTTAAGCATGATAGTAATGATATGTTCATATTCTTTTTAAAAATATTCCATTGAGTTCTCAATTCTAGTATATTAGTGATCATTTACAGTATGCTCAATTTTGTTGCCCTCTGTTGAGATTTTGCTAGTAAAGTGAACTAACAATTATTTCTACAATAGTACAATAGTGGGTCTCGTGGGTGGCTCAGTCAATTAAGCTTCTGACTCTTGATTCAGTTCAGGTCATGATTTCCTGGTTAATGCCTTCAAGCCCCACACTGGGCTGCGTGCTGATAGCATGGAGCTTGCCTGGGATTCTCTCTCTCTGCCCCTCCCCCATGTGCATGCATGCATGCATGCATGCATGCATGCACACACACTCTCACTAAAAATAAATAAACTTAAAACCAATCGTACAATAGGTACAATAGATAATATGTCTAGCTTTATTCAGGGAAGTTCAAGGGACCAAGGAACATAAATAAGGTACACAGAAACATGACTTGAAAAGACCAGAAAAATATACCTGGATAAATTGTGAAGTTTGTGCTTAGCCTGAACAGTTGGTCTGAATTTTTTTAGGTGAATTTGTGTAGTTGTGTGGGTTTGATGTTGGAAGAGAGACGTGATGAGAGTGGAATGGAGTGTGTTTCTGTCAGAACACATTAAATGAGAGGTAACGACAGAACTGAGAGAAAGGTGGAGCAGTCTGAAGGTTTAGATCTCCAAGGATCTAAGTTATAAAAAGATCACTCTGGATGAATGTCTTTGGAGAGATGTAAGACTGAAACGTCAATGAGAAGCCTGTAGCAGCTTTGCAGGGAAAACATAATGATTGAACACAGGTTCTGAGAAATATGTCTCCTTCGTGATCTTTCATGCTTCCAAAGATTAGTATGCATCTTTGAAAAATAAAACAATAACTTCACTTTTGCTTTGGGTCATAATAGTAATAGTTGCTAATTAGCATGAAATTACTACATGCCAATTACTCTTCTAAGCCTTTACATGCTGTGTATTAATTCACTTAATCCTTACTACAGAGCTAGGAGGCAGGTGCCAGTATTACCCCCTTATTTTACAGATGAGTAAATGGAGGTTCAGCAAAGTTAAGTAACTCTCTTAAGGTCACCCTGTGAAATTTGCAGAGCAAGACTTAAATCCTGGCATCTGCTTCTAGAACAACGCGTTTAAGTTTTAGTCTCTTCTACAAAAATCTTACAATTTGCCCTATGCTGATACTCATGATTTGTTGACGAAGGTGTCTTTTCCTTTACCTTGAATATTATCTAATAGAGAATTTTATTTTCTATAAAATTATCTACTAGAGAATGAACACCAAAGTCTTGTAGACTTTGAACAGAAAAGGATAGTCATTTTAAGAAAGATGGAACAAAATACAAATGCAGGCAAGTTCATCCACTATTCAGCCATCCAGGATTATTCAATTTACTATATACCATGATTGTCTTTCTAAAATTCTTACTGATTAAAATACTTTTCAGTTTAAGTATTTCAATGTGAATAGTGTTAAGTGTGGAATATAATTTTTAAAGGGTTTTTAAGAAGGCATGCTTGGCAGATTTGGAAAATATCTTTCCTTATTATAGACCAGACCACTGTCACTGAATACTAACATATGTAAGTTTTTGAATGCGTGGTGAATATTTGTAGCTATTAGGATTTGTTTATATAGGACTTACCTTAAGATCACCCCCTGTGGTGTAGTATTACTAATATTCATCTGCTTATTTTATAAGAACTTTTCCTGCCCAAAGATAGAATTCAGTAAATTGAGGCAGAGAACCATGTAGTTGCACTATTTTTTTATTTAAAAAATTTTTTAATTTATTTTGAGAAAGAGAGAGAGAGAGAGAGATTGATTAGAGAAGGGGCAGAGAGAAGGAGACAGAATTCCAAGCAGGTTCCGTGATGTCAGCACAGAGCCTGATGTGGGCTCTAACTCACAAACCATGAGATCATGACCTTAGGTTAACCACCTGAACCACCCAGGCACCCCTACTTGTGCTATTTTAGTAGAAAATGTAGTATTCTTAGAATTACCAAAAGGACTTAATATAGGATCTAAATTTCTTCACACTTGAAATATTTTGTAAAAAGAATATAATTTGGTAAGAAGTGGGACACTGTCCGGGTTCCCAATGCCCAACACTCATTTGGTGCCTAGCTTAGATATGTAATATCTAAGGCTTCTGTAGCACGCACTCACACATCCTGGCTGCCCATCAGTCTTGCAAAATTCCATCAGAGTTGCCTTAGAGGGAACTCACAGAAACAGAATACGTCAACTCATTCAGCCTTGTAAACTTCCCACTCTCCCATTGAACTTGACCTCACATTGGTTTCTCCTCACAACAACCTATCATTCTGATGAAGACAATTCTGCTAATTTTCATTAAAATAGCTATAAGCCAAATAGATGAAATCAAGTGAGGGAAAGACTTTTGCCATCTTTTAACATTCTCCCTAAATGAATGCTTTAGATCTCATTCTTTTTTTTTTAAATGTTTTTTATTTATTTCTGAAAGACAGAGTGAGAGAGCGAGAGAGAGCGAGAGCGAGAGCAAGCGCAGGGGAGGGTCAGAGAGAGAGGGAGACACAGAATCCGAAACAGGCTCCAGGCTCTGAGCTGTCAGTACAGAGCTCGACACGGGGCTTGAACCCACAAACCTTGAGATCATGACATGAGCCAAAGTCGGAGGCTTAACCAACTGAGCCACGCAGGTGCCCCATGGATCTCATTCTTTAGTTGAGGACCGCATAGATCAAAATCATAGCATAGTCTAGTTATTGGGATAATAATGGCAAGTTAGTATTCACAGACATAAATTCTTCAGGTGAAGAAATAACAGACACCATGATGTATCTGAGGATCCAGAACCACAATCATTTTGGTTGTGTTGAAACATGGGAAATGTGGAAAATACTAGTGAAAGATGAAGCTCTAAAAGGATGACAAGGCCAGGTCATAAAAGATCTGGTTCTGTGTTAAGGAAGTTGGATTTTATCCATCTCTAGTGCACAAATGCTGAGGGCCTTAAGCAGAGCAATTATATAAATACTAGAAGACTCCTTGGATGATAAAACTGTAATCCAGAGCTTCATTATCATCAGCATAGGATTTGGAAACTCATGACTCTATTCTGGACCAGTATGTTATTTAACTAAAGGACTAGAGGGCTATCACCTATAAAGTACTGCCCCCAGGTTTGGCACATGGAGATGTCTGGTTTGGTTGAAGCTGACAACACTTTCCGTACTGGGAGTCTCTCAGCGGAGTTCTCCTTTTCCCAGGGAGCAATGAACCAAGAGAAATCAGCTGAAATCAGGTCAAGTTATCATTAGTGAGTTGAAATCACAAGAGTGGCTAATCAACTGTTGTCAAGGAAAATCCTAAGTCAAACATATGGAAAATGAGACTTATGAATCATAGCACCAGCTTGGCTTCAGCCCTGAGGCAAATGAGACTCAATCAGTAAAAATATATTCAGAAGAAACATGATTTGTTCTAATTCTGTCGAAGGCACCTCAGATCCAGAAGCAGAGTGCCCTCCAGAGATCTAAAAAGAACAACTGTTCTTTACCTCTCAAGTCAGACTGCAAGTTGAATGTTGGTCTGACCCTCTCCAGTGGTGTAAATATTGGATAAGTACCTTAAATGCTCCAGTGATTATTTTTATCACCTTAAAAAATAAAATGTAAAAATAGCCAAATCTGCATCACGGGGCTTTAAGCTCCAGGAGAGCAGGGACTGTGTCTGTCATCCACACAGCTGAATCCCTACTGACTAGCACAAAATCAGGCACATGGCAGGCATCTAACAGATGTCTGCAGAAGAAGTGAATTAGTGTGTGAGGAGAACTAAATGTCATAGTACATCATGAAAATGCTTTGTAGACCATAGAATGCCATATGTACAGTGCTATTATGATGCTTCAGACTCGAAGTTCAATAAAAATCCACTCAGATTCACATCAAAAGTACATCACACAGTAAACAATCTCCAGTCACTTCTTTCCCCTAACACGAAAAGGCAACAGCTAAAGTAATTGTCACTTACTATTTGTTAGATTATCACATGCATTTTTCTCATGCCTTCTTTATAACAATTTTAAGAAGGAGGAACTGTCATTAGCCCAGTGTATATATGAGGAAATCCAGCCTGAGGTAGGTGAAGTAAAGTCCTCAGGATCACAAAGAAGTAAGAGGTCACATCAAGATGCAAATTCAGGTCTTTCTGTCTCTATAGCCCATGATCCATGCTACTTCTCAAATGAAAATCTTAGACATTTTTATTCTAAAATGTATTACGGTTTAAAAAAATCAATGTCAAACTGTCTGGTCCTACTGAATGAGTCTACTTGGTGAAAATAGAAGTGCGGAATTAAACAGGGTATCACATTTAGTTCACTGTATCTCTTCAACCCCCAAACTCTATAATTCTTTCTACTGTTTCTTTCTAAGCACTCAATTTATTTGGCTGCACCTATATAAAATAAATGTGGGAGAAACGTTGGGTTCTTCATTTACCAGTCCTGGGTTTCTATAAATTTTTTTCTTTTTAAAGTATTTTATTAACTTTTTTGATGTGTATTCATTTTTGAGAAAGAGAGAGAGAGAGAGAGAGGGTAGAGGGGGAGGGGCAGAGAGACGGAGACACAATCTGAAGCAGGCTCCGGGCTCTGAGCTGTTGGCACAGAGCCCAATGCAGGGCTCAAACCTAGGAACCACTGAGATCATGACCTGAGCTGAAGTTGGACGCTTACCTGACTGAGCCACCCAGGCACCCCTTACATTTTATTGAAATTCAAGTTAGTTAACACAGTATAATAACGGTTTCAGAGTAGAATTTAGTGATCTATGATTTCTGTGTGTGTGCGGTTCTTTTTATCTATTACTTTTCATTTGTAAAGCATAAAATTCTCTTTAAACAATGCCCTTCTCTGCAAGATAGTAGTTTGTTCTTTATGCAATTATATATTTCTGATCGTTTTAGAAGTTAGAGCCACCGTCCTGAAAAGAACAATGTGACAATACTGCCTAAAGGTGTAAGATATTATCTTATTACAATGAAAAGAAATCTAAACTAGTTCAAGTTAAGCAAAGGGGAAGCCTCTTATAAGTATATGGGGGAAATGCCTGGATTCCTTTGGCCAGAATTACTGCTCGTTGTACCCACTTTCCCTCTCTGTGCTTCTGTCCTCCCCTCCTTTCTTCTTTCCCCCTTCCTTCCCATTCCTACCCTCTACCCCCCTCCTGCTCCTTCCCCTTTCCCCTTTTCCTATTCCCCTTCCCTTCCTTTCCCTTCCCTCCCCACTTCCCCCTTTCCTGTTCTTTCCCAACTCATCTCTTTACTCTTGGGCAGCTTTAGCTCTCAAAACAGGGAAGCATTAGCTTCTGAACCTGTGTTTCCCAAACCAACTCACTCAGTGTTGCAGACGGTATTTGCAAACCATGGGAAAAGTCATCTAGGAGAGGATCCATTCTGTTACAATCACCTGTGGTCTGGGCAGGTGGGTTCATGTACCACAGAGCATGTGATTCTTACCAGCATATACAGGCTCTTTCATAAGGCAGTAGCATTCAGGAGAAAAAGAATGATAACTCTTCTGAAAATGTAATAAAAACCACTAAAAGAATGATGACAAACTCTTTGAAAGGAAGGTCTCAGGATGTCCTATCCATATATGTCTCAAAGGAGACTGAATCTAAATTTTCAACTTCAAAAACAAAGTTAATTTCTCTAAAATGTTAGGTTCATGGATAAGCCTGAAGAGGAACCAGTACATGTTATCCTTTTAATGCATTTTAAAAGTATAGACTAAAAGTACATTGGCCCCAAATAGTTCTATGAATAGTGAAAATGCCAATTACTAAATTAATTTGGGTTATTTGGCAGCTTTACAAAAATAGCTGAAGGAAATACTGTCTCAAAATACAAGTGCTGCAGTTAAAATTTATAATTGGTGTGGACTTGTATCACATAACATTTATGTGTAGTTCATTTGGTCAGTGTAGTTAAATTAAACCTTTTGTAACCTATTAGCTTATGTATTAGCATCCAAAAAAGTTATCAAGAGAAATGGGAGCTCATCTAACTGAAGTCACTACATACTTCTGTCTTCTTTTTCCTTTAGAGTCTCTTTGCTTCATTTCCTTTGCCTATCGAATGGAGATCCATCCATTTGAAAGAAAAAAAAATTTTTGAAGGCCTACTAGATACAAAGTTTGATACTAGTTACTGAGGCAAATGTGTGGCCAGAACATTTCTTCAGGGATTTGAGGGTCAAGGAGTTAAAACATGGAATTAGTGTGAAAAGAATAATTGCTGATACACATGCAAAATATTGTTATTTTCCCTTTTTGGGCCCTGTGGAGTATCCAAGCAAATAGTAAAGTCTTTTGATCTTCTGGGCAACTGAAAATGGAAAGCTGCCACAGGAAGGATCAACTGCACAAATAGTGATTAATATGAAATAGCTAATTGGACCGGGCCCCTGGAGAAAGTACAAAAAGCTGAGAGATGGAGAAGTGCATACTGCTCTGTTTATATTGGCAAAATGAAAGTCTTCTCCCGTTTACATTTCTTCTTATTAATATGCTACATGGATTATTGGCATATTGCATTTTACTCTGTTTGCAGGGCTTTAAGAAGGTGACTCGGGGCCAGCTAATGAAGAATGACAAGCACCTAATATCAGTCAAATGTTTCATTATTCCTTTTACTTTAATCTCCCCTTTGCAAAGATCAGTCAGAGTGCTTAGCTGGAGAAACTAGGAGGAAATATGGACAGCATAGAGATCAGATTAATCCTGGTCTTTTAAACACAAGTGAAAATTGGGCTTAGTTGTAAAACCAGATTCCATTTGAACAAGAGCAATTTAATCACTATACAAAGCAGAATCATCTGCATTTGGGCATCCATGGCTTTAAGGGAACTCATGAAGAACTGAGTGTTTTATAGATTATGTGATTCTTAGCTCAAGTCTGAACTGGCAAATAAAACGTCCTGCACCTTCAAGCTGAATTACAAACTCAGTTTTTCCTCCTTTTTTTTTTTTTTTTTTTTTTTGTAGAAGTTTTCCTCATTATTTCTAGAAACATTTCTCAAGTGCAGGAAGTAAACTGTCAGCAATTAATTATCCATGCTGCTTAGACCAAAAGTTTTCTGCTCCTTCTCTGAGTTCTTTTATCAAAGAAATCCAGGGAACTCGCCCATGTTTGAACAATGGACACAGCTTCATGACAGCTGGTTAGAGCATTAGGAAAAGAGATTGGAATAAAGTGGACTCAGTTTACCCACCTGAACCAGAGAAAGAGCCTAGGTTTTTCCCTAAACTCGATCCTGTTTCTTTTCCATAAGTCACCAGCCATCTTCTGCCTAAACTGGCAGGGAGTACTAAGTAGAAAGAATGCTGTTATAATAAGCCCTTTACTGAACTTTTGCTATTTGTTAGGCATTGAAGAACTTTGCATCAGTGACTTGATCTAGGCCTCACATAGTATCACTTTATTGTTATTTTATAGATAAAGAAACTCAGTTTTTGTGAAGAAATACTGGAAGCTGAAGTTAAATATGATTAGCAATACATAAGTAAGTCCATCTGAGATAGAAGATAAAGACCTCACTCCAGTTAAAGTTCTCTTAGCTTCCCTGAAACTATCCTGTAAAATTAATCTAGGCAGTTAGATCATTGTTCTGGGAGAGGGGTGTAATAAAGTACAAGGGATTTGGGAATTCTAACTTTGAGGCAAATGAAATCTGTATAAAGCCCATCATCGTTCTCCTAACATATGAAGAGCATGGGCAGTATTGGGCAACCAAAAAAATCCCCTTCTGTTTCCACTGATCGCATGACCCTTTTAAATTGTTGTTTTCCAGAACGAAGGGGCCAACGTTACAGGGGAGAAGTATACTGGTTTTTTAGCATAGCATTCACATTCAGGTAGTCTGAATCCAAAATGGATTCTTTAAACCTTTGCCATGCAAACTGGGGTCCAGGGAACAAGAGCATTGGCATCACCTAGGAGTTTGCTGGAAATGCAAAATTTCAAGCTCTGCTCCAAGTCTCCTGAATCATAATCAACATTCTATCAAGATCCCCACATAGCTAAGCATTTACCTGAGAGTTTAATGGCATTGCTATCTGTCATTATTTCCTTGGTGCTCAATCCTGACAGGCATCAAAATCACTTTGATGTTTTGGAAACCTGCAGTCTTGCCAACCTCACTGTATACTCTGGGTCGAGACTGGCCATCCATAGGTTTGCAACATTCCACAAGGGATTTTGGTATTTAGCCAAAGTTAGTTTTGACTTCAGCCTTGGAGATTTTCTAGACAGGTAACAAAGATCTGGCCAAGGATGGAGAAGCATCTGCCAGTAGCTGCAGAGACTCTCTGGGGCATGTTTTAGATGGCGGCAGCAGGAAGTCTTGTGTTGTCTCCTGAGCCTTTAATGTCTTTTCTGAACTTCACAGATGTCAAAACCCTTCCAAAGCCATTCTTGAGTCTTTCATCATATTCTCCTCCTTCTTCCAAACTCCATCTCTCCCCTCTCTGCTCATCTTGAGAAGAGAGAGAAGCAAGATAGTATGTAGGTAAAGGACAGGAAGTTCTCTTCTTTTTTCCTCCAAGTTCTTCTTCTGAGGAAGGAATGGAGTGAATAAAAATGGGGAAAACCTCCTGCTTTATCCTCCATTGTGCTTTTTAAAGTTTACTTCAAAATTTTTTTTTCTCAGCCAAGAGCAAAGGTCTAAACACTTTTCTTTTGTGTGTCCTGCTTCATCTTTATTGATAATGTCTCAGACCAAGGACATATTTTGAAAAGGTGAACATTTCTTTTTTTTTTTTTAAATGTTTTATTTATTTCTAGGAGAGAGAGAGAGAGACAGCGTGAGCAGGGGAGGGTCAGAGAGAGAGGGAGTCACAGACTGAAACAGGCTCCAGGCTCTGAGCTGGCAGTCAGCACAGAGCCCGACGCGGGGCTCGAACCCACAAACCGCGAGATCATGACCTAAGCGAAAGTCGGACGCTTAAGTGACTAAGCCACCCAGGCGCCCCGAAAAGGTGAACATTTCAAAAGTGTGTTGTTCAGCAGTCAAACCCATTTCCTCTTTGCAAGACAAGAGAGCTAAATATCTTTGCTGATATAACCACTGAGTACATTAATTCATAAACCTACATCTGAGTTTATAAACAGGCTTCTCCAGTTTCAATGGGTTACATATTTGTATTTGCGTCTCTAGCCATTTATAAGCACTGATGTGGACTCTCCTTTTCCAGAACTACCTTGTAAGACTCCACTAACCTGATCTCCTAAAGAGCAGAGAGGAGGCATTTAAAGGAAAAAGTAAGTAGTAGTGATACTTTGCTTTGACAACCATACTTAGAATATTTCCTTTTTCTCCCACCCTTAAAAATGATTTCCTGGTGATGTTTATATTAACAGCTATCATTTTAATAATGTTCATTTTTTTGCACAATGGGCGTTAGTGCCTCTGGGCGTCTGAACAAAATTTACTAAACAAAATGACAAAATTCACCAAAGAAGACAATAAACCCAAATGAAGAGTACATAAGCCTGGAGCAAAGACTAAAGTAATACAGGTAACATAATACTGACTTGCCCCTAACTGTGCAGAACTGAAGCAGTCATATTTTGGGGATGCACCTGTTAACCTGAGGACAGATGTGCTGTAGCTGATGGGCACGGATGCCATCATCCAATTTTCATTTGAGAATTGTATCTATTTTCTTCTTAGGGCAACTTTTCTTTAATGGACACACTTCTTCAATAAGGACAAGGCTATCATTTAGACATATTTAATATTGTATTGTCTTTGATTTATGTTAGCCACCTGAGATTCAATTTTCCTCCTCATCTGTAAAACTGTGCAACCCTATATTATTAGGGTTGTTGTGAAGGATTAATGACATCACTTATGAAAAGTCTTCACCCCAGTAAATAATCTGTAGGTATTAGTTATTACCAGCATTGTTACTGTTTTTGTTACTATCTTCTGAAGTGACAGAAGTGATAGCAGAATTTGGGGGCTCTGATGTCATGACTCATTTGAGAGCCACTGTCAATCTGAAGGGCGTGAGGAAATGATACTCAAGGTAAAACGAAAGTGAAATAATGTGTCAAGTTTCTAGGAATTGGGTGGAGTAGTTGTGATGTTTATGGAAGGCCAACAGAACCACACATAAATCAAGAATCTAAAATGTATTTTGAGAGGGGCACCTCGGTGGCTCAGTCGGTTGAACGTCCAACTTCAGTTCAGGTCATGATCCCATCATTCATGGGTCTGAGCCCTGCATTGGGCTCTGTGCTGACAGCTCAGAGCCTGGAGCCTGCTTCAGATTCCATATCTCCCTCTCTCCCTGCCCCCTGCCCCCCACTAGCATTCTGTCTCTCTCTCTCAAAAATAAATGTAAAAAAAATTAAATTGTATTTGAGGAAGCAAGCAAAATACTTAATATTGAATATTTTATATATTTCAATTAGGTATAGTTGACCTATAAACCTTTATTAGTTTTTGGGGTATAATACTGATTTGGCTATTCTGTACAAGGGACAGTGCACCCAACAGTGCTCATCAATGTCACCATGAACAGTTACTTTGTAATCACTTACTACATTTCCTACGTAGTACTTTTCATCCCTAGGGCATATTTATTTGTATCTCATGTTCCTCTTCAATTCAATTGACATCTACCCCCATGCACTCTCCCTTTTGGCAATGACAAATTTGTTCTCTGGATTTATGAATTCATTTCTTTTGTTTGTTGTTTGTTCATTTGTTTACTTTTTTAGATTCCACATATAGGTGAAATTGTAGATGTCTTTTTCTGAGTTACTGCATTTAGCATAATACTCTAAGATCCATCTTTGTTCTCATGAAGGGAATGATGTAATTCTTTTTAAGGCTGATTAATATTTAAGACATGGAAGCAACCTAGGTGTCCACTGATTGATGGATAAAGGCAATTGTAAATAATACTGCAATAAACAAAGGGTTGCATACATCTTTTCCAATTAGTGTTTTTACTTTCTTCTGAATAATAATACCCAGAAGTGGAATTACTGGATCATATGGTATTTCTAGTTTTAATTTTTGGAGAAATTATCATACTGAGGCGGCACCAGTTGGCAATCTCACCAATAGTGCACACAGGTTCTTTTTTTTCCCCATCCTTGCCAACAATAAACAATTGTTCCTTTTTGTCTGTTTGATATTAGCCACTCTGACAGGTGTGAGGTGATGTCTCTCTACAGTTTTGATTTGCATTTCCCTGATGATTAGTGATGGTGAGCAACTTTTCATGTGTCTTTTGGCCAGCTGAATATCTTCATTCGAAAATGTCTATTCAGGTCCTCTGTTCATTTTTCAATGAAATTAAAAAGAATTTTTTTGAGGTTGAGTTGCTGTATGTGTTCTCTATATATTTTGGATTTTAACTCATTGTTGAACCCACCACTTGCACATATATCTCCCATTCAGTAAGTTGCCTTTTTGTTATACTGATGACTTCCTTCACTACATGAGACCTTTTTAGCATAGTTTGATGTATTCCCAATTGCTTATTTTTGCTTTTGTTTCCCTTACCTAGGGAGACAAACCCAGAAAAGTATTGCTAAGACTGGTGTCCAAGAAATGACTGCCTACATTTTGTTTGAGGACTTTTATGGTTTCAGGAGTCACAGTTAGATCTTTAACCCATTTTGAGCTTATTTTTGTGTACGGTGTGAGAAAGTGGTCTAGGATTCTCAGGACAACTTACAGAAGAGACTGTCTTTTCCCCATTGTGTATTCTTCCCTTCTTTCTTGTAGATTAACCCTACAAGCATGGATTGTTTTCTAAGCTCCTTATTTTGTTCTATTCCTGTACGTGTCTGTTTTTGTACCAGTACCATACACTTTTGATTACTATAGCTTCGTAGTATAGTTTGAAATCTAGGATTGTGATATCTTCTGCTTTGCTCTTTAACCTCAGGATTGTTTTCATTACTTGTGGTATTTTGTGGTTCCATACACATTTTAGGAATTTTTTGTTATAGTACTCTGAAGAATACTATTGGTATATTGATGGGGATTGCACTGAATTTATAGATTCTATTGAGTTGTATGGATATTTTAACAGTAGTATTTCTTCCAAGAGTAGACCTTTCTTTGTGTTTGTGTCATTTTCAATTTATTTCATATATGTCTTATAGGTTTCAAATTAAAAGTCTTTCACCTCCTTGGTTAAATATATTCCTAGATATTTAATTTTTTTGGTGCAATTTTAAATGAGATTGTTTTCTTAATTCCTCTTTTTGTTCCTTGGTATTAGTGTATAGAAATGCAGTAGATATCTTTATATTGATTTTGTATCCTGTACCTTTACTGATTTTCTTTATTCTAATTGTTTGGTGGTGGAGTCTTCAGGGTTTTCTATATAAAGTATCATGTCATCTGAAAATACTGATAGTTTTACTACTTTCTTATCAGTTTAGATGCCTTTATTTTCCTGTCTCATTGTTATGGCTAGGACATCAGTACTTTGTGGAAGAAAAGTGGTTAGAGGGAGCATCCTTGTCTTCTTCCTGATGTTAGAGGAAAAGCTTTCAGTTTTTGTCATGGAGTATATGACTGGGTTTGTCAGACACATTTATGTTTCACTCTAAATTTATTCTGTTGAGAGTTTTTATCATTAATGGATGCTGCATTTTGTGAAGTCCTTTTTCTGCCTCTGTTGAGACAATCATATGATTTTTATCCTTTATTTTGTTAATGTTGTATGTCACATTGATTGATTTATAGATAGGGAAACATCCTTGCATCCCTGAAATAAATTCTACAGGGTCATAGTCATTTATCCTACAATGTATTTTGAAGTTCTATTTGCTAATATTTTTATCAGGATTTTTGCATCTGTTCATCAGAGTTTGCCTATAGCTTTTTTCTGTTCATAATGATTTTGCTATCAGGGTAATGCTGGCCTCATGGAATGATTTTGGGGGCATTTCTTTCTCTCCTGTTTCTTGGAGTAGTTTGAGAAGAAGTGGTCTTAATATTGTTTTTTAATTTTAAAAAAATATTTATTTTTGAGGGAGGGGAGAGAGGGGGAAGGGGAGAGAGATGGAGTGTGAGCGGGAGGGGTAGAGAGACTCGAGAGAGAGACGTAGAATCTGAAGCAGGCTCCAGGCTCTGAACTGTCAGCACAGAGCCCAACAGGGGGCTCAAACTTGTGAACCATGATATCATAACCTGAGCCAAGGTTGGACACTTAACTGACTGAGCCACCCAGATGCCTCATTAAATTTTTTTTAATGTTTAATAGAATTTGCTTGTAATGCTATCTGTTTCTTGACTTTTGTTTAAAGTTTTTGATTACCAATCCAGTTTTATTAGTAGTAATAGGTCTATTCATATTTGCTTTTTCATCCTAATTTAGTTTTAGAAGATTGCATGTTTGTAGAAATTTCAACATTTTTTCCCTAGGATGTTCCAATTGGTTGGCATATAATTTTTCATAGCAGTCTCATAATCCTTTCTAGTTCTGTGGTGTCAATTTTAACTTTTCATTTGTTTCATATATCATTTTAGTCCTCTGTCTTTTCTTCTTGATAAGTGCTGCCAAAGATTTATCAATTTTGTTTATCTTATCAAAGACCTATCTCTTGATTTTATTGATCTTTTCTATAGTTTTTTTGTCTCTATTTCATTTATTTCTGCTCCTTTATTATACCAACTTTGGGCTTTTTTCTCTTTCTAGTTCATTTAGGTGTAAGCTTAGATGATTTATTTGAGATTTTTTTGTATCTTAAGGTAGGATTATACTGCTATAAACTTTCCTATTAGAACTACTTTTATTGCCTCACAGTGATTTTGAACCATTGTGTTTCAACTTTAATATCTCTTCAGGTGCATTTTTATTTCCTTTTTGATTTATGAAACCATTTATTGTTTCATAGTATGTTGTTTAGCCTGCACATGCTCCATCCCATTTCCCCCCCCTCAACCATTTTTTGTGATTGAATTTTAGTTTCATATGTCCTGGTTGAAAATAATGCTTGATATGATTTCTATATTCTTAAATTTATTTATGCCCTAACATGTGATTTAGCCTGAAAAATGTATCATGTGTACTTGAAAAGTATGTGTATTCTGGCATTTTGGGATGGAATATTCTGTATATCTTTTAAGCCCACCTGGTCAAAGGTGTGATTGAAGCTACTGTTTCCTTATTAATTTTCTCTGTGGATGACTTATCCATTGATGGATTACTGTCAAATTCTTCCTTTATGTCTACTGATATTTGCTTTTTATATATAGATGTTCTTATGTTCACTACATAGATATTTACAATCGTTATGCTCTCTGTTGGGTAGATCTCTTTATTATTATTTTAAAGTCTTTTCTGCCTAAACAACCAAAGGGTCAATGAAGAAATCAAAGAGGAAATAAAAAGAATACATGGAAACAAATGAAAAATGGAAACAAAATGGACCAAAATCTTTGGGACACAGCCAAAGCAGTTCTAAGAGGGAAGTTTATAATGATAAAGACAAGTATGAAACAGGAAAAATCTCAAATAAAGAATTTTACCATACCCCTAAAGGAACTAGGGAAAAAAAGCCCAAATTTAAGTAGAAGGAAGGGAATAATAAAGATCATAACTGAAATAGAGTCTAAAAAAACATAAATGATCAATGAAACCAACAGCTCAGATTTGCAAAGATAAACTAAATTGATAAACCTTAGACTCATCACGAAAAAAAGTGAGAGAACCCAAATAAATAATACCAGAAGTGAAAGAGGAGAATAGTAATAGATACCACAGAAATAGAATTACAAGACTGCTATGAAAAATTATATGCCAACAAACTCAATAACCTGGAAGAAATAAATAAATGCCTACCAATATAATCTTTGAAAACTGAGTCAGGAAGTAATAGAAAATCTAAACAAAGATATTAATTACTAGTAACAAAATTCAATCATTAATTAAAAAAATCCACCACAAGTGAATTCTACCAAACATAAAGAAGTGTTAAACCTAGTCTCCACAAACTATTCCAAAAAATACAAAAGGAAAGCTTGCATATATTTTCTATGAGACCAGCATTATCCCAATGCCAAAACCGAACAAAGATGCAAAAATCCTCAACAATATATTAGCAAACCACATTCAACAAAACATTAAGAAGATCATTCAACACCATGAAGAGGAATTTACTCTGCAGATGCAAGGATGATTTAATATTTGCAAATCACTCAACATAATACCCTACCTAATCAAAATCAAGGATAAAAATCGTATGATTATCTCAAGAAATGCAAAAAATTCATTAGACAGAATTCAACATTAGTTCATGATAAAAACTCTCAGCAAAGAAGAGTTTAGAAGGCATACACCTCAACACAATAAAGGACATATATAACACATGCACAGCTAATATATACTCAATTGTGAAAAATTGGAAACCTTCCCTAAGATCAGGAAGAACACAAGGATTTCCACTCTCACTGCTTTAATTCAACATGGTATTAGAAGTTCTAGCTTCAGATAATATAGTAATGAAATTCTCACTATTTTCAGATGATACCATACATTAAGGAAACACTAAAGACCTATTACAATTAGTACATGATTTCACTAAAGTTGCAAGATACAAAATTAATATACAGAAATCTATTGAATTTCTATACACTAGTAATGAAGCAGCAGAAAGAGAATTAAGAAAACGATCAAATGCACCAGAAAGAATAACTTCCTTAGGAATACACTTAAAATTGAAGAGAAAAAAATAGAAAGACATACCATGATAATGGATTGGAAGAATGATTTTGTTGGAAAGTCCATACTACTCAAAGTAATCTACAGATTCAGTCAATTCTTATCAAAATATCCAGAAATATATCCAGAAAAGGCAGTCTCTCTAATAAAGAGGGCTGGGACACTTTCTCACAGTATATGCAAATAAATAAATAAATAAATAAACTCAAAATGGTAAAGATCTAAATGTGAGACATGAAACCATAAAATACCTAGAAGAAAAACAGGCAGTAACCTTTTTGACATCAGCCTTCACAATAGTTTCCTAGATATGTATCCTAAAGCACAGGAAACAAAATTAAAACTAAACTATGGGTATTATACCCCCAAAATGCTTTTAGACAATGAAGGAGCCTATCTACCAAAGAAAAATCCAACTTACTGAATGGGGAAAAGATACTTGTGATCAATAGGTCTAGTTTGTCCAGTTCTTGTTACCTACTTTTTCTTTCCTATCTGTGTATGTCTTTTGGTCTGAAGTGAGTCTCTTGTAGGCACCATTAAGGTGGGCTGTTGTTTTTTTAATCCATTCATTCACCCATTGGCTTTCAATTGGAGCATCAAGACCATTTACATTTAAAGTAATTATTGATAGGTTTTTATTTAATGCCATTCTGTTCGTTTTTTTTTTTCCTCGTTGTGGTATAGTTCTTGTTTTTCTTTCTCTTCTTCCTGTCTTCCCTTGTGATTAGTGACTTTCTTAACTGTTATCCTTGGGTTCCTTTTTCTTTAATTTTTATTTATTGTAGGATTTTGGTCATTATAGAGCAAATAAAATACCCCATGTATATAGCAGTCTATATTAGGTTGATGGCCTCTTAAGATTGAACATGTTTTACGACCTGCTCTGAGCTTTATCTTTATGATGTTAAATTTCACATCTTTTTGTTTTGTGCATGCCTGGATTAATTTTTATATATATAGTGATTTTACTACTGTTGTCATTTAACCTTTATGCTAGCTTTATTGTACATTTGCTTTTACCAGTGCATTTTTTCCTTTCAAAAACTTACTTATGGCCTTTTATTCCTCACTTAAAGAAGTCCCTTTAACATTTCCTGGAGAGGTGCCAGTCCTGACTGAGGGTGCCCACAGGGTGTGGCAGGAGTTGTTATGGAAGGGTACCCACTTGGGCAGGTGGGTTGGGCGGGGCGGATCTGTAGAAAATGCCTTAGTGAGCCAGGTAGTGCTAGTGAGGAAGTTGGAAGGTATCAGAACTTCTGGCTAGTGAGGCTGTAAGGGGTTAAGAAAAATGGCACCTGCCAGCACTTCCATTCCCAGGAAGAGATCTTGTAGATCCCTTCCCTTCTGGCACATGCCCTAAAATTATACAATAAATCTTCCTATATACTCAAGCACTTTTCACACTGCTGCTTCTGGGCTATGTCTCATACCCAGTGATATAGCATGCTGGCCTTTAAGGGAAGGGGGAAAAAAGTAGTTACAAACACAGAGGGAGGGAGGCAAACCATAAGAGACTCTTAAATATGGAGAACAAACTGAAGGTGGATGGTTGGGAGGAGAAGGGAAAATCGGTGATGGGCATTGAGGAGGGCACTTGTTGGGATGAGCACTGGGTGTTGTATATAAGCCAATGTGACAATAAATTATATTCATAAAAAAAAAAAAAGAGTAGAGATTCAGTTCCCTGTAGCCTCCAGCTCCCAGGGCTAACCTCCACCAATTTTCAGAGCCAGACCCTAGGTGGGCTTGTCTTCACAGTGCAGGTCTAATCTGGGGCTCTATCCCCTGGTTTTCAGAGAGTGACTATGTCTATGACACTCTTCCCATCACGGGAGGCCAATGTGCCAGGGGTTGGTTCCCCTCCTTGTCACATGTTGGCTGTATGACCTTAGCTGAGTCATCTCTGATCTTCAGTTTTTACATTCATTGAAGGGGAACAATAATATCTGATAGCACACTTCCAAAGCCTGTCACAAAACAAACAAAAACAAACAAGTTTGCAAATGTAATGAATCTTTGTTCATAAACTCAGATGCACAAAAACATCAAAAACATTTAAATTTGAATCTGCACCCTCATCCCAGTAGGCTGGCAGAACATTCAACCTCAGTCATTTTGAGTTTTCCTCCTCCCTATACTGGTGGGAAGGTGTTGGGCATCACCACTCAGGCCACTGACCATTTGCTTACTCTTGATAATGCTGAGACATACTCACTGAATTTACTCACATTTTCCTTATTTCAGTGCTTCACAAGGACATGGAGATGCTTGCCAGAGCCCAGACGCCTGTGCCAGGCAATATCCTCCCTGGGTGCCTATGTTTGCTCACCAATCCATCCGCACCCAGCAAGGGCAGTGCTCTCTTTTTCCCAACTTCTCTAGAATATCCATCATTAAAAAAAAAGTTCTAAGGCCTTTCACCAAAACTAGAAAGATCTATTCAACTCAAGCACGTCTTGCTTTGCTTTCTATCCTGTAAAGCTGGCTCAAAGCAGGAGGACCAGTAAATATAAAGAACCTGGCTCCATACTCAGAAAATAAATAAAGAAAACATAGAACGAATATAAATTTGTTTATTAATACATTATTTTGTAAAAGGGCATTTAAAACACATACAGTCTGCTATACGCATTTGGATTTGTGGTCAGAATTCACCCCTGAGTCACAGACACCTTTGTGGAGCAGTGGGTAACTAACTAGAAAAGAGGCACGTCTTCCACCACTCACAGATGCTGCTCTTTCCTGGTTGTAGTTCATGTCACGGTCATCACATTGTGGATTTCATCTTTGAAGAGGCCTCCAGAGCCAGTATGGATCACTGAGTCTTTGATTAAACCCTGCTAAGGCCTAATAGTCTGGAATGTTTCATTATTTTCTTGGCAGGATGAGTGAGTTATTTTTTAGCAGGCTGCAGAAAGCAGAAATTGGGAAAAGGTGTGTGCCACTGGATGGGGATTGACAAGCAGGGGGCCCATTACGCTGTCTTTAAAAAGAATATATTCACCAGTAAGCTTTGCTTTTTTTCTGTCTTGGAGTCTCAGCTCCATTTTTCTATCTACCAAACCTATCCAGTAAATGTCCACCAAAGTGGGCATGTGGTAATAACTTCCACTAGTATAGTGCTTACTCTGTGCCAGCCTTTGTATTTAGAACTTAAAGGGGCCTCTACTGTTGGTACTGGGTTGAATTCTCCTCTCCCCCAAAACTGTGTTCCCTAAAAAGATGTATCCAAGTCCTTATTCCTCATGCCTGTAAGTCTTTGCAGATGTATCATGGGTTGAATAATATCATCCCAAAGTTCACATGTAGCCCAAACCTCAGAATGTGATTTGGAAATAGAGTCTTTGCAGATGTAATTGGTTAGGGATCAAAAATGAGCTCATAACTGATTAAAGTGGGCCCTAAATTCAGGGACTGGTATCCTTATAAGAAGAGGGTAGGTAGGAGACTCAGACACAGAGAGCAAGTAGGTTATACAAAGATGAATCCATGCTGTCACAAGCCAACAAATGGCAGGAACTACCAGATACTTCAAGAGGCAAGGAAGAATTCTCTTCTAGAGGTTTTTGAGGAAGTATGGCCCTACAGACACCTTGATTACAGACTTCTGGTGACTTCCAAAAGTGTCTGAGACACTTGCAGAATTGTCTGAGAATAAATTTCTGCTTTACGCCACTTGCTTGGTTGTACTTTGTTACCTAGCATCCCTAGGAAACCAAAATAAGATACAATTAAGTTAGGATCTTGAGACAAGATTATGCTCAATTTAGAGTGAACTGTAAATCCATCAGGACTGGTGTCCTCATTAAAGAAAGGGAGATCAGAACACACAAACCTAGTGGAGAAAGTCATGTGAACACAGAGGCAGAGACTGGAGTGATGTGTGTATAACCCGAAAAACACGAAGATTTGCAGACAATCAACTAAAGGTGGGGAAGAGACTTGGAATGGATTCTCCCTCAGAGCCTCCAGAAGGAACCAATCTTGTCAATACCTTGATTAAGGACCTCTGGCTCCCAGAACTGTGGGATAATGCATTTCTGTTGTTTTAAGCCACCAAGTTTATGGGAATTTGTTACAGCAGCCCTAGGAAACTAATATAACAATTTAATCCTGACAGTAACCCTGTGATAAGTCATATCATCCTCATTTCACTGAAAAGGAGATTAAAGAGAACAGTGGTTAAGTAGCTTGTCAGCATCACATGAATTTCAAGCACACAGCCAGAATTCAAACTCACAGTTTAAGCCTAGCTCTTCTCTGAATTCATGGATCAGTTCTAATAGGCTTCTGGTGGAGTCTATCAGGTTTTCTATGTAGAGTATCATGTTGTCTGCAAAAAGTGGAAGTTTGACTTATTCTTTACCAATTCTGATGCCTTTTACTTCCTTTTGTTGTCTGATTGCTGATGCTAGGACTTCCAGCACTATGGTAAACAACAGTGGTGAGAGTGGGCATCCCTTTCATGCTCCTGATCTCAGGGGGGAAAGCTCTCAGTTTTTCCCCATTGAGGAAGATGTTAGCTGAGGGCTTCTCATAGATGGCTTTTATGATGTTTAAGTAAGTTCCTTCTATCCTGACTTTCTCAAGGGTCTTTATTAAGAAGGGATGCTGTATTTTGTCAAATGCTTTTTCTGCATCTATCGACAGGATCATATGGTTTTTATCTTTTCTTTTGTTAACGCACTGATTGATTTGCGAATATTGAACCAGCCCTGTAACACAGGAATGAATCCCACTTGATCATGGTGGATAATTCTTTTTATGTGCTGTTGGATTCGATTTGCAAGTATCTTGTTGGGGATTTTTCATCTGTATCCATCAAGGATATTGGCATGTAGTTCTCTTTTTTGCTGGGTCTCTGTCTGGCTTGGGAATCAAAGTGATGCTGGCTTCGTAAAATGAGTCCGGAAGCTTTCCTTTGATTTCTATTTTTTGGAATAGCGTGAGAAGAATCGGTATTAGTTCTGTTTTAAATGTCGGGTAGAATTCCCCAGGGAAGCCATCTGGTCCAGGGCTCTTATTTGTTGAGAGATTTTTGATAATTGATTTGATTTCCTCACTAGTTATGGGTCTGTTCAGATTCTCTATCTCTTCCCATGTGAATTTTGGTAGTGAGTGTATGTTTAGGAATTTGCCCATTTCTTCTAAGTTGTCTAGGGTACAAAATCAACATACAGAAATCGGTTGCATTTTTATACACCAATAGTGAAGCAACATAAAGAGAAATAAAAAAGCTGATCCCATTCACAATTGCACAAAAAACCATAGAATACCTAGGAATAAACCTAACCAAGGATACAAGAGATCTGTATGATGAAAACTATAGAAAACTTATGAAGGAAATTGAAGAAGACACAAAGAAATGGAAAAACATTCCATGCTCATGAATTGGAAGAATAAATATTGTCAAAATGTCATTACTACCCAAAGCAATCTACACATTCAGTGCAATCCCAATCAAAATTGCACCAATATTCTTCTCAAAGCTAGAACAAACTATCCTAAAATTTGTATGGAACCACAAAAGACCCCAAAGAGCCAAAGTAATATTGAAGAAGAAAACCAAAATGGGAGGATCACCATCCCAGACTTTAGCCTCTATTACAAAGCTGTCATCATCAAGACAGTATGGTATTGACACAAAAACAGACACAGAGACCAATGGAATAGAATAGAGAACTCAGAATTGGACCCACAAATGTATGGCCAATTAATCTTTGACAAAGTGGGAAAAAGTATCCCATGGAAAAAAGCCTCTTTAACAGATGGTGCTGGGAGAACTGGACAACAACATGCAGAAGAATGAAACCAGATCATTTTCTCCCACCATACACAAAAATAAACTCAAAATGGATAAAGGACCTGAATGTGAGACAGGAAACCATCAAAACCCTTGAAGAGAAAGCAGGAAACAACCTCTTTGACCTCAACCGCAGCAATTTCTTACTTGACACATCCCCAAAGGCAAGAGAAGCAAGAGCAAAAATGAACTATTGGGACCTCATCAAGATCAAAAGCTTCTGCACAGCAAAGGAAACAACCCAGAAAACTAATAGGCAACTGACGGAATGGGAAAAGATAGTTGCAAATGACATATCAGATAAAGGGCTAGTATCCAAAATCTATAAGGAACTCAACAAACTCCACACCTGAAAAACAAATAATCCAGTGAAAACATGGGCAGAAGACATGAACAGACACTTCTCCAAAGAGGACATCCAGATGGGCAACAGACACATGAAATGAGGCTCAGCGTCCCTCATCATCAGGGAAATACAAATCAAAACCACATTGAGATACCACCTCACACCAGTCAGAGTGGCTAAAATGAACAAATCAGGAGACTCTAGATGCTGGCGAGAATGTGGAGAAATGGGCACCCTCCTGCACTGTTGGTGGGAATGTAAGCTGTTGCAACCCGTCTGGAAAACAGTATGGAGGTCCCTCAAAAAATTAACAGCTGAACTCCCCTATGACCCAGCAATAGCACTACTAGGAATTTGCCCAAGGGATATAGGAGTGCTGATGCATAGGGGCACTTGTACCCCAATGTTCACAGCAGCATGCTCAACAATAGCCAAAACATAGAAAGAACCTAAATGTCCATCAACGAACGAATGGATCAAGAAGATGTGGTTTATCTATACGATGGAATACTACATGTCAATGAGAAAGAATGAAATCTGGCCATGTGTAGCAACATGGATGGACCTTGAGGGTGTTATGCTGAGAGAAAGAAGTCAGGCAGAGAAGGACAGATATCATATGTTTGCACATATAGGTGGTTAGGAGAAAGCTAAAGGAGGACCATGGGGGAGAAGAAGGGGAAAAATAGTCGGGGAGAGGGAGGGAGGCAAACCATGAGAGACTCTTGAATGCTGAGAACAAACTGAGGTCAAATGGAGGTGGGGGAGAGGGGAAGGGGGTTGATGGGCATGGGAGAGGGCATTTGTTGGGATGAGCATTGGGTGTTATATTTAAACCAACTTGACAATAAACTATTTAAGAAAAAAAAGCCTAGCTCTTCTCAATATTGAGCCCACACACTTCACCTTTTGACCAAATCAGTTTTCTGCGTTTAGTAAGGGCCTATTTCTTTACCCAGAAAACCACTAAAAATACATAAAATGGTCCATTTTCTTAAACATGTATAAGAGAAATGAAAATAATAGAATCTACTTCCTTTCTTAGCATCTATTTAACTAATGTTGACTTGGTGCCTATTTTGTCCAGGCACTGTGCTAGATTCTAAGGAGACAAGGGTGGGTAAGATGCAGGGTCTATCTCTAAGGCATTAACTACTGACTAAATGAGGAAACTAGTGACTTCCAGGATGACATGGGGGCCTTGAGAGGCACACATCATCCTGGGCTGTGGTTATACAAGTAATACTTCTAAAAGGGAGTTCCATCTTGAAATGTGAAAGGGATTTAGTCATCAAGAAATACGTGGAAAAGTGCAAGGGAATTGGTGGGGAAGGGAAAAAGGGGGCATTTTTGTTGGAAAGCACACATGTACAAAGATGAGATGTGAGAAATATTATCGCCCATTTATGCTGTATGTTTCCTTGTGGCTGGAGAACAAGCTACAAAGAGAGAGAACAAGGAGCCACTCTATGATGAGCTCTGGATGCCGAGATGAAATGAATTCTCAAAAGAGAGAGGAACACTGGGGAAAGACACAGGGAATGTACCATTTCAGTGAGATACCATCTTTCAGCAAATAGCATCTGTCTTACAGATCCTTTGATCTAAAAGACCAGCGTTGTGGTGTCATATGAAAATAGTCCTCTTTTAAAACTTAACTTTATTAGTATCTGCCAATGAAAAATTGCATCAGACAAGTGAAACAGGCAAGGAAGACTTCATTCAAAATTATTGCAGTAGGAGAGAGAGAGAGACAGGGAGAGAGAGAGACAGGGAGAGAGACAAGGAACTCCACTCTACTGAAACAAAAGGCAGGGGAGTTTTCAAAGTGGACTAATGAGCTAGAGGAAAAGTACTGGCTGGACACTAGGGAGAATTTGGTCAGTGATGAGGCCGTGAGTGTCTGCCAATTGGTACTTATCAAAATAAAAGCCCTACCATCCCACGGAGACTGGGAAACAGAAGCAGGATCTCCTTATATAATTTCATTTCAAAGGGCTAACTCTTCTTTGTCAAGAAAAACATTCCTGGGATGTAAAGTTGGCAAGAGACTTGGAGAAGATTTACATCTCAAAGAGGCAAAATGATTTATAAATCAAAGTTTTCTAAAGTAAATACCTAAGAAAAGTGTGGGTCAGGCCCATGGTTAGGAAGCAACCTGTCCAAAGTTAGTCAGATTGAGGGGAACTTTAAGGCTTTCTTGGAGATATGGAACCAAGGTGATGTTTTTGGTTTTAAACAATCAAAACACCAATCAGCTTAAGTCATGGCGATTAGGGTGACCAAAAAGCCTGGGTTTTGTCAGTAGGAAAATCTAGATTTATATCTCCAAGCTTTAACTACTGACTATGGATATATCACTGAATCTTATGGATCCTGTTTTCTCATGTATAAAACAGAGGAGATATTTTATACCCATTTTGTAGGGTTGCTTTGATTTACCAATCATGCGCATATATTTAATAAATAATGCTATATTTTATAATTCTTCTATTACATGAATATTTGCCCAATTTAGGTAAGTGGTTGATGGGGATTTCTAATCTGTAACCAGTTGTACAGCCTGTGGAGTCACAGTCAAACCAAAGTGCTGCCTAGATTTCTGTCCTGTGATATTTTGGGTACGAAGGCATTTAAAAGCGTAATGCCAAGTGAGAGACAAGGACCCAGGAGAAAGTGTTTGTTCTCTGGGGATAATGTCTTCTGTCCATTGGTCAGTTTAGGGTTTTTGTTAGCCGTGCCACAAGCAGGAGTTGGTCTCCAAGGTTTAGAGAGGAGCCGCACAGAGACATTCATATACGCACATGAAAAGCCCCCGAGACAACAGAAGTCAGGGGATTCTACCAAAACTGTTGGTAGAAAAGCATGCAAACTGGTACAGCCACTGTGGAAACCCATATGGAAGTTCCTCAAAAAAACCCAGAACTCGCCTACAATTCAGTAATCACGCTCCCGGGTATTTACTCAGAGATTACAAAAACACCTTTCAAAAAGATACATGTACCCCTATGTTTATAGCAGCATTGTTTATAATAGCCAAGATATGGAAGCAACCCATGTGTTCATTGATAGAGGAATGGATTAAAAGATGTGGTATGTATAAAGCGGAATATTACGCAGCCATAAAAAGAATGAAATCTTGCCATTTGCAATGACATGGATAGACCTAGAGAGTATGATGCTAAGGAAAATAAGTCAATCAAGGATGGACAAATACCATGTTTCATTCATATGTGGAATTTAAGAAACAAAACAAATGAACAAAGACGAACTAAAAAACACACTGTTAACACTAGAGAACAAACTGACGGCTACCATAGGGGAGGGTGAAATAGGAGATGAGGATTAAGGATACACATACCATGATGAGTACTAATGCAGAGAATTGCTGAATTACTGTATTGTATACCTGAAAGTCATATAACAATGTATGTTAAGGATACTGAAATTAAGCAAACAAACAAACAAAAACAACCCAACTATGTGGCTTCTTGATGCCTCACTTTCAAATTTTATCTGTGTTGTTTTGATACCCGAAACAGATTCACTGAAATCAGTCAGGACAGTACATCCATTTGAAATAATGTATTCCAATTGCATCACAAATCTCAATGCAGTTCTTTTTTCCTAAGGAGAATTTGCAAAGCATAAGCAAGAAAAAGAACAATTAAGGATTCAGAAAACAGTCCACATGGTGCCCTCAATAGCATCTAAGTCCTCGAGGGCCACATTTTCCTTTCCAATCTTTAAACTCAAGTCCCTTTTACTCCTATGCCTTCAGCTCTTTTCATTTTAATGGACTGACGATTTCACCACATCTTAAAATACACATCTCTTGAAGATACAACTGTCTGCCGTGCTTCGAATATTTTCATTAAATTTTATTACAAGCTTGGTTCAAGAGAAGTTTTACACCTAATTTGGAGGACCTGCCCTGTCAGTTTCATTTTCCTTCATGACTTTTATTAGGCTAATTTGATTCAACTTTGAGTTGTTCTTTGCAAATCCAAAGCACTCTGTTATTCCTCTTACTTTTAAAAAAATTCTTTCCACAGCATATGAGCTGTACTCCATCCTTCCCATTCTTATATTTGCACAATCTCACTTACCTTAAGCTACATAATGTCTAGGTTATCTAGTTAATGTGTCAGTAATACTAAAATCAAGAAAACATCCCTGAGCTCAAGAAGATCATACTTTAATGGTGGAGGCTGCTATGAAAATAAATAAATATAAGGCATTGGTATGAATGCAATTATGGAACGATGTTCAAAGCACTCTGGGAGCACTATCATAAAGGAGAGAAATAATTTTATAAATTGAGTGCTATTAAAACTACATTAAAACAAGAGGCACTTTACAGGACATTCATAATGAATATTTAAATGAGCTAATGAATTTAAAAATTACAAAAAAATATAAATATAAATCTTAGATTTGCTTAAGCTGTGATATTAACCTTCTCCAAAATATATTCCTCTAAAGAGCCTACGTGTTTAAAAATAATTTCCCTAATCAAGCTTCACAAGCAAAGCATATTGTATAGTTGGCATGTGACTACACAGTGTACATTAGTATATTAAAGATTACCAAAAGTTCAGATTGTTTAACTTTAGTAACTCAGCATTTTTTTAACTTCTTGATCACTGAAACTTTTTTCTGTAACAGCTATTATCCCAAGAACTAATGTTCTAAAGAATACACTTTGAAAGATATTCTTTTACATAACTACTGGGCTTGAAAGTCAGTGAAAAATGTCAGACCAGTCCAGGCACACCAAACACAGTGAGTTTTAATGCCTTAATAAGGCACTTCTCAACATTAAATAACACCATAAAATTACTTTATCATTACGAAAGAGAAAAAGAAGCCACTAACTTCCTCACCAGCCAGATATAGTTACTATTAAGATTATATACTTCTTTCCAGTCATTTCCTCTTACATGTTGAAATCTAGATATAATAAAGCATATACAAATTTGTATATACTAATATTCATGTCTTTTGTACTGATTTTAAAATAACCTATTATTGTGGAGCAAAAGAGGTTTAGAAAATAGAAATCATATGGAAGAAGGAGGTTCCAAATGGTGGCAATGGTAATACTTTGAACTCACCTTCTCCTATGGACACACCAAATATGCACCTACATATAGAGTAATTCCTCCTGAAGAACAAATGAAAGCTGACTGAAAAGCTTTTCTATAGCAAAGGACAGAGGGACCAAACAGAATGGGCTGGAGATGTTCCTACACAAGGCCACTCCCTCAAGACTGGAAAAGGTCGATGTTTTACTAATTTCATAGAAGCAAACACAAAAAGTTAAACACAATGAAAACACAGAGAAGTATGTTCCAAACAAAAGAGCAAGACAAAGCTTCAGGAAAAAGAACTGAATGAAAAAGAGATAAGCAATCTATGTGATAATGTGTGCAAAGTAATGGTCATAGAAAGGCTCACTGGACTTGAGGAAAGAGAGGATGGACTCAATGTGAGAACTTCAACAAAGAGAAAATGTAAAAACAAAACAAACAAAAACCAATAAGAGTTGAAGAATACCACTCATGGTAACTACAAACCCAAAACCTATAATAGACAGACAAAAAATAAAAAGTAAGCTAAACATAACATTACAAAACTCATCAATCACAGAGAAATTTAGCAAGAAGAAAGGATTAGAGAGAAACTACAAAAACAACCGGAAAACAGTGGATAAAATGGCCATAAGTCCATACCTATGAAAAATTACTTTAAATGTAAATGGGCTAAAGGCTCTAATCAAAAGATATAGGGTAATGACTGGATTAAAAAAACAAAACAAAACAAAAAACTAGTTCCATCTATATGCTGCCTGCAAGAGAGTCACTGCAGACCTAAAGACACAAATAGCTGAAAGTGAAGGGATGAGAAAACAGTTATGCATTTGAAGGCAAACAATGAAAACAACCTAGGATGGCAATACTTATATCAGACAAAATAGACTTTAACAGAAAGACTGTGGCAAGAGACAAAGAAGGGCAATGTATAATGATAAAGGGATTAATCCTACAAGAGAATGTAACAATTGTAAATATCTACCTAAATACATGAAGCCAATATTGATGGATATAAAAAGAGGAGTTGATGGTAATACAGTAAGAGTGGGGATCTTTGACACCCAACTTACATCGATGAATAGGGCTTCCAGGAAGAAATTAATAGGAAATGATCTCTGTTAAAGAGATTTAGATCAGATGGACATAAGAGATACATACAGAACATTCCATCCTAAAATAGTAGAATACACGTTGTATTTGAGTGCACATGGAACATTCTCCAGAAGAGATGACATGTTAGGTCACAAACCAAGTCTCAATAAATTTAAGATGCTTTAAATCATACTATGCATGCCTTCTCACCACAGTTGATAAGCAATTAGAAATCAATCACATGGAAAAAATTTAAAAAAGGAAAAAAAAACATAAACACAGAAAGATTAAACAACATTGTACTAAACAACCAATTGATCAGTGAAAAAAATCAAAGAAAAAAAATACCTATAGAGAAATTAAAATGGAAATAAACAGGTTTAAAATTTTTGGGATACAGTGTAAGTTCCAAGAGGGAAGTTTATAGCAATATTGGCCTACGAGAAGAAAGAGGAAAAATCTCAAATGAGCTATCTAACCTCACACTTGAAGGAAAAAGAGAAAAGCAAGATAAACAAAACCCCAAATTAGTAGATGAAATAATAAAGATCAGAGTGGAAATAAATGCAATACCTTAAAAAAAAATACTAGAAAAGATCAATAAAACCAAGTGCTGTTTCTTTGAAAAAATTTTATAAACTTTTAGGTAGATTCATCAAGAAAAAAATGGACACAATAACACAGACAAAAGAGAAAAAGTAACAACCAATACCACAGAACTACAAAGAATTGTAAGAGATTGCCATGAAAAATTATATATCAGCAAATTGGACAACACAGAAAAACTGGATAAGTTCCTAGAAACATACATTCTTCTTCTTCTTTTTTTTTTAATGGTTTATTTATTTCTAGGAGAGAGAGAGAGACAGCGTGAGCAGGGGAGGGTCAGAAAGAGAGGGAGTCACAGACTGAAACAGGCTCCAGGCTCTGAGCTGGCAGTCAGCACAGAGCCCGACGCGGGGCTCGAACCCACGAACCGCGAGGTCATGACCTAAGCGAAAGTCGGACGCTTAACCGACTAAGCCACCCAGGCGCCCCGAAACATACATTCTTCTAAAACTGAATCAGGACAGACCAATCACTAGTAACAAACTTAAATCAGTAACCAAAAAACCTCGACAAATAAAAGTCCAGGACCAGATGGATTCACAAGTGAATTTTATCAAACATTTGATCAGAGTTAACACCTATTCTCCTCAGACTGTTCTAAAGAAAATAGAAAAGTAAGGAAACCTTCCAAACACATTCTATGAGGCTAGCATTAGCCTGATAACAAAACTGAAAAAAGTTAGTACAGTAAAACAAAAACAGAACACAGTCTAATGCTTGATGAACACAGATGCAAAAATCCTTAACAAAATACTAGCAAATGCCATTCAATAATACATTAAAAGGATTGTTCACCATGGTCAAGTAGAATTTATTCCAGGCATGCAGGATGGCTCAATATTTACATATCAATCAATGTGATACATATCAACAAAACAAAGGATAAATATCATATCATCTCGACAGATGCAGAAAAGGCATTTGGCAAAATTCAACTTTTGTTCATGATAAAAACTTTGAATAAAGTGGGTTTAGAGGGAACATATCACAAGATCATAGATGACATATATGAATACACAGCTAACATTATACTCAAGGGTGAAAAATTAAAAGCTTTTCCTCTAAGATCAGGAACAAGACAAGGGTGTCCACTCATGCCTCTTTTATTCAACATAGTACTGGAAGTCATAGCCACAGCAATCACACAAGAAATGAAGGGCATCCAAATTGGCAAGGAAGAATTAAAACTTAGTATTTGCAGATGACATGATAGTATATAGAGAAAACCCTGAAGACTACACCAAAAAAATTATTAGAATTAAGTTGTAGGATACAAAATTAATACACAAATAAGTTGTGTTTCTATATTATAAAAATGTAGTAGAAAGAAAAATTAGGAAAATGATTATATTTACAAATAACCAAAAAGAATAAAATACCTAGAATAAACTTAACCAAGGAAATGACACACCTGCACTCTGAAAACTATAAAATACTGATGAAAGAAATTGAAGACAACACAAGCAAATGGAAAGATATTTCATGCTCATGGACTGGAAGAATAAATATTGTTTAAATGTTCACACTACCCAAACCAATCTACAGATTCAATGCAACCACTAATATACTGGCAGCAGCATTTTTCACATAACTGGGAGAAATAATCCTGATCTTTGTATGGATACACTAAGGACCTAGAAGCCAAAGCAAACCTGAGAAAGAAGAGCAAAGTTGGAGGTACCACAATCCCAGATTTCAAGATATCCTACCAACCTGCAGTACCGTACTAGCATAAAACTAGACATATAGGTCAACAGATCAGAAGAGAAAGCCCAGAAATACATGCACACTTACATGGTCAATTAATGTATAACACAAAAAGCAAGAATAAAGAAAGGAAAAAAGACATTGTCTTAAATAAATACTGTTGGGAAAACTGGACAGCTATATGCAAAAGAATGATACGAGACCTCTTACTCAAAATGGATGGATTAAGAACCTAAATGTGAACATGAAACCGTAAAACTCCTAGCAGAAAACCATAGGCAGTAAATTCCTTGACAATGGGCACTGAAGCTGATTTTCTTCATACGTCTCCTCAGGTCAGGGAAACAAAAGTAAAAATAAACTATTGGGACTATGCCAAGATAAAAAGCTTTTGTACAGTGAAAGAAACCAACAAAACTAACGAGGCAATCTACTGAATGGGAAAATATATTTGCAAATAATATATCCAATAAGGGGTTAGTATACAAAAATATATAAAGAACACATATAACTCGACACTGAAGAAAGCAAAAAATCTCATTACAAATGAGCAGAGGGCCTGAATAGACATTTCTCCAAAGAAGACTTACAGATGGCCAACAAACAAGGGAAAATATGCTCAACATCAGTAATTATGTTTAATCAAAGAGATTAATCCACGTCTTCACTTTCACTGATGGATGAATGGATTATGATGTGGTATGTATACACACACACACACACGCACACACATACTGGAATATTAGCCATAAAAAAAGAATGAGATCTTTCAGTTTGCAACATGGGTGGATCTAGAGGTTGCTATGCTAAGTGAAATAAGTCAAAGAAATAAATACCATATAATTTCACTTATATTTGGAATCTAAAAAACTAAACAAATTAATAAACTAAAAGGCAAAATCATCCAAACATACAGAAATTAATGGTTTTCAGAGAGTAGTGGGCAAAGGGATGGGCCCAATGGGTGATGGGGAGTGGGAAGTACAAACTCCCAGTCATAGAATGAATAAGTCACGGGGAGAACAGGTATAGCATAGAAAATATAATCGATGGTATTGCAACAGAGTTGTATGGTTAGAGATGGTAGCTATACCAGTGGTGAGTATAGCATAACATATACAACATAACATTGTTGCATCACTGTGTTGTATACCTGAAACTAATGTAACATGGTGTATCAACTATACTTCAATAAAAACAAGAGAAAAAGAGAGAGAAAACTCAAGTAAAATCAGAAATGTAAAAGAAGTTACAATGGACACCACCGAAATATTAAGGATTATAACGAGAATACTATGAAAAATTACATGCTAACTAATTGGACAACCAGGAAGAAATGGATGAATTCCTAGAAATATACAATCCTCTAAGACTGAATCAGAAAGAAATAGAAAACATTAACAGGATAATTACTAGTAATGAAATAGAATTGGTAATTAAACTCCCAACAAATTAATATAACACTGTATGTTAATTATATTTGAATTAAAAAAAAAAAAAGCTTTCAGCAAACAAAAGCCTAGGACCAGATGGCTTCATAGGTGAATACCATCAAACATTAAAGAAGAGTTAATACCTATACTTCTCAATCTACTCCAAAAAATGAAAGTGGAAGGAATGCTTCATAATCGATTCTCTGAGTCAAGCATCACCCCGATACCAAAACTAGTGAAAGACACCATAAAAGAAAAGTATATGCCAATATCTGATCAACACATGCAAAAATCTTCTACAAAACATTAAGAAACTAAATTTAATGATAGGAGAGGATAGGCAAAATAGGTGTAGAATAAGAGGTACAAAACTTCAGGCATAAAAAATCACATAGAGGAAAATTACAGCATATGGAATACGTTCCTTAAGATTGTAGTAACTTTGTATGGTGACAGGTGGTGAGAACATTTATTGTGGTAAGCCATGTGTAATGAATAGAACTGTCAAATCACAATGGTGGATACCTGTAACCAATAGAACATTGTATGTTAAAGTATAAAAAAATAACTAGAAAAATTACATGAAAGCCCCTTGTCTGCATTTAAGTCATACACACAATTGTTACAGTTAAAAAAATGATTCTAGGTAAAATATAGAAAGAGATGAAAGCTTGATTACGCTCTAAACCACTTTGGTATGTACTCAAGAGAACTAACTAGGTGTGCAGAAGACGGTGACAATCATAAATAGCTTAGGTTTCTCTATGGATGCCCCTTCTAGTTAAGATTTCTGACAGTTAACATATTACCTAAGGCCTGGCCTAGAAGGCTACAGCTGAACATTTGGACAACTCTAATATCTTAGTTTCTCTGTTTATATGGTTCAGAAGTATTCCATTTAACCGCAAGCCCCTGTGTGCATTTTGGATTTTTTCTCCAAGGTCTGATAATCTATACACATCTGCATGTGGCTATCATTTAGCCTGGCAACTTAATTGTATTGCTTCTCTGAAATTAGCATCACTGTACCATGAACAGTTCCTGGGCAGCACTTCCGTTTGCTACTGTAGCTAAATTTCTCTCCCTGGCCACATTTCACAGTCTTGCCTAAACTCTTTTGGTTTTTTAATTTGCTCCATGGGTTGGCAGGCATAATTTATGGGGCCCCTGGCTAGCTGTGGTTTCAGGCTACTTAGACCCTCAGCTTTCAGGCTTGGTGACTCCACGAGTCCATACGTTCCCTATCGTCCTCTTCATTTCCATATTTCCCTGCTTGTGTAAACAAAGCCAAAGTTAACTGAGTCACACACTAATCCCCTGGCTGTTCTGTGGGAAGTAGAAAGAGAGTGTGTAACCATTTGGAAAAACAAAAACAAAAATAACCCAACAACAGAACATTGCTTGGAAAAAAAAATGAGGCCAGAGGGATTCTAATGACCAATTATTCAGGCTCTTTTCATCTGGACTTTAACTTTTGGGGAACGTAAGAGTGTCATACAGAGAACATGTTAACTGAGAAGGCAGCTAGATAATATGGCAGGGTTACAAGGGCAATCAAAATGGGAAAACCCTGGTTGAATCTGGGTGACCCATGAGGACCAGCCATAAGAAAATCACTTCTAATACTGCACATTTCATTGTCCTGCTAAGGGGAAAATGCCACATCCCGTCCTCTTTTAGGTAAAATCATCGACCTTCTTGTGTCAGTGAGCTGACATACATTCAGGATCTCATAAATCCTGTAGCTGGTCTGCCCATTTTCTACAGCTTATTTCTACATTTATAACAATTTTGCCATGTAGATAGTATACCAGTTTCATAGGTGAAAAAAGAAAGGAAGTTTCAGAGATAATTAATAAAGTAATTAATAAACTGATGACATTATTATATATGATATAATATATACTTATAATATTTATAATAAATGAAAATATGCAGGTATAGTAACTGACAGATCCTGATGTGAGGGAGTCTTTATATCTCTGAATTCCCTATGCTGACCAGTGGAGTAGCTTTGTTTTTGTTTCATTTTTGTTTTGGCTTTGGTTCATGAACTTTCTGAGGACCTCATGAGAGTTCTGAATCTTGAGCATGGAAGATTGCAACATTTCCCTTTGGGTTTTATGGCGTCCAATGGTTAAGAAGCCCTTCATTTTGCAATTATTCTTTCTGCCAAAAGAGAGTGGTACTTGAAGTGCAGAAGAATATCAACTGTGCTGTTTGGAGATACGCATGCTGCTTCCCTAACGAAAGCAATTCCCAATCAGGAATGAATAAAGGAGATGAGGGGAGCTGGGGTCAGCCTCTCTTTTGTAGCCCTGACACATGTCTCCCAAATCTCCCCAGGGACTGCTGTCGTAAGGGGCTTGGTTACTGTTGGCACTGTGTCTTGTTCTTTGAGTGCACGGGCACTAAAACACAAAAAACGTTGCAAGTTTGCATCGTGAGGAATAAAATATCTGGCTAAATCAAAATTATCTGTTGGCATATTTTCCTTAAACAAGCATTGCATATTGGTGAAATTTTTTGATTACCACCTACCTGAGAAAGTTAGGTGCAAATAGGCTTTACACAGCAGTTATTATCCTTGAAATTTTTGTCCTCTTTTTTCTTTTCTACTTAAAAGGTCATGAAAGGTGTATGTTGCCAGTCTTACCACACTCCATATGGATAATGAAAAGCAGTTTTCTTTCCCTGTACGTTATGATTCATGTTCTAGCTCTGTCCTCTTGAATTCGTGAGGGTGTGAACTTGCTAAGGTAACTGAGAACCAGCAGGTCATACACACACTCAGGTGTCCGCTCAAGGGGGACTTCATCATCCAGATGCACTGGAGAAGTACGGGTGATTTCTGGCAATGCAGGTTGTGTGAATGCAGACTTCACAGGAAGGAAAGAGAACCCATCCTCACTCTGAACGTAAGTTATTCATGAACTTGGGGATGAAAGGCATATGATGGGCTTCAGAAATATAAAATGCCTAATGTTGTCTCTGTGTCAAGGAGAAACACTTTCATCTTCATGAAAGAGCAGAAAGAGAATGCGTTTTTTTTTTCTAAAACAAATAACCCCAACAACTTTTGTCTTTTCCATGACACACATGGTACAAAATTAGTTTTCTTCCTTCTCTCTTTCCCAAGTCCTCTCCTCACCTCCCAGATACTATGGTCTCAGCACATTATTTAATTTGCTGCTTGAGACAGTACTAGGCAATAGGAAATGATCCCCATTGTCCTTTGTACAAATGGAGAAACTGAGGCCCAGAGAAATTAAAATAGAAAATGCCAGGCCGGTTTAGGCAAGCAAATAAAGTGAGACACATTGTTTTCATAGGTAATTTGTATAGGCTATACAATTTACACTTATTTACCAGGCAGCATTAGAATTTACTCCTAACTTGGTTGACTCCAGAGCCTGTGCAGGCAACCCCTTCCTACTCCAAGGGTGGTCTGTGAGCCAACAGCATCACAGAGGGGTCTGTTTGAAATGCAGAATTTCAGACCTTATCCCCAGTGCAGTTCTGGCACGTGTTTTCCAATTCACTTTTTGGAGACTGTGCGTGGAGGGGGTCCTCTGTAGTGTTTGCTGATTTCCATGGTGTAAATACTCCCACCATGGCACATTACAACCTACCCATGTAAAGGGTGAAGTGGTAGGCCACAGGGAAAGGGAGAGATGTTACTGGTCTGTCTGTGAGGGGCGTAGGAGCCAGCTCCCAGCACCACTGCCCCTCAGACCTCTGGGATCAGCATCTTCATGCCACCAGGGGCTCCGTGCAGGGCAGCGCGTGCTCACGAGAAGGACCGGTGCAAGCCACTGCCTCCCATTGCCTTGTTTTGTGGGATCCGGTGAAAACACTGGTTCTAGTCTGGTCTTCTGTTGCACCTGCAGCTCACAGGACAGGGCTGTAGATGGCCCTGCTAGGACAGAGCAGCAGACATGGCCTGGCCTCCGAGCTTCAGAACTCTGTCAGGAGAGTTGAAAAACCGGCTCCTTGTACTGTTATGCAAGGTTTTCCTTGACGGAGAAGAGCATATAAGCTGCAGAACATCTGGGGACCAGAAAGCTAGGATTTTTCACTTTCCTTTGTGATTGTATAAACCATTCTGTCATGCCTGAGTGTATCCATCCCACGTGTACAAGGAAGAGAAAACACGGGAATAGGAAGGCTTAGATTTTGCAGTGCCATACTTGCCTTTTATCTGGAATCCATATAACCCGAATGCAAATACATTCTTTCTTGCTTTGCATTTAGAAAACATAGATCTATTTAAGGAAGTATTTCATAGGACATGAATGGAGAATAAGATGTATTTTGCTCCATCTCCCACATTTCTCCTACCTACAGACTGTAATCTAATAGCTAATGAATGAAAGAAAACGCCAGAGAGGAGAGGAAATTCGGTAATTATCTAAACAAAAAACTCTTGTATGAGAGATGGAGAAGCTAAGGCCCGGAGGGTTGGAGGAATGAGGTAGCTGTACACTTTTGTGGAGCTGGTTAGGGATGGGCTCAGTAACTATTCTATCTGCTGCCTCTTAGACTCCATGATAGCTTACTGAGCTTACCCACAGTGTTCCCTTCTCCAAACAAGACTGTCTCCTCTAATTTCTTCCCCTTTCATCCTTTCTGATTACTTTAAAGGCTCTATAAACTGATGAATCCCAAGTCAATTCTCCAGCCCAGATTTCATTAGCCTATTAGATTTCTTCACATGAATGCTTTGATGCCTTCAGTTCAACTTGTCTTCCCAGTTCTTTTTAAAGGCAGTTTTTCCTGTGTTTCCATAGCACTCACATTTCTCCATCAGAGTACTTAAAATACTATATTTGCCAGTGCTCTCATCTCTATATAGCATAGATTCCAAGCCCATGGTAGCAGTGGCTATGTTTGGTTCATTGCTTTATCCCTAGCACCTAGCATAATACTTCACACATGGTAGAATGATCACACAGTGCTCGGTTTGACAGTGCTCAACTATCCTGGGTTCCTCAGAAGGCAGAGACTGAGGCAAAGGATAATTGCTACTGTTTTGTTAGGGAGTGTGAGCCCCCAGACTTGTTATAGTAACTGAAAACCAGCAGGTGGAAATGTGCTGGAGAGATACAGGTGATTTCTGGGAATGCTGGTGAGTGATTGCAGAGTTGACTCCACAGAGAGTCAAGAGAACCCCCTGCCCCCCACCTAAGTTACTCGGTGAGTAAGGGTTAGGGGTGGTTAAGCACAGAAGGAGAGAAAGCCAGTGCAGAGATGTATTCCCAAGTGGGGCACCCAAAAAGCTGTTGAAACTAGTTTCAGGGACATAAAAGGGAAAGACTTTATCCAACTGGCTCCTTTCTCCACGTGATTATCGATTTGCCTCGTAAAGCATGAACATTTCTTTACTTCTGGGTTACTCATGGTGGGGGCGGGGGGGAGGTCAAGTGGAGTTCTATGATGTGTTACACCACAGAGTCAACAGGGTAACCCTGGGACAGAAGGTAAGAGGTGTACAGAACGGTATATGCAGTGATGTTCAACTTAGGTCTCAGGGCTTATCCTGGACACTCTCTCTCTTTTAGGAAGTTCCTCACCTCCAGTAAGTCAACAAAGTTATCAAAACATCTCTAAAATGTATCTTTTATCTCTTTCTCCATTGCTGTCTCTTTCTAAGCTTTAGAATCTCTCTGTTCCTCACTTACGTTTATGCCATAATCTTACTTGATCTATCTCCCATCTTGCTCCACTGTAAATGATTTCTCTGATTCTAATCCTTCAGTGATGCTTCATTCATATCAAGATAAATCTCATGAACATGACTAGCAAGAATTTTCAGGTTCTGATTCAGTGCATTTGACTAGCCACATCTGTCCCCCTTTTTCTCTCTGTCCACACCAGGATCATTCAACTTTGGCCCTACTGAATCCCCTCCAGTCCCTGTTGTGGTTATGCTCCCTCACACCCATGAGCCCGGCAAGGCTGCCTCCCTTCCTTGGAACACTGGTCTTTGTCCAGATAGTCTCTCTGCATCCTTTGAAACTCAGCACGGATATCTGACCCTCTAGAAACCTGGCCCTAACATCTCTGCTCTAGACCCGTGATTCTCAAAATTCTGTGTGTTGGAATCACCTGGAGGGGTCGTAGAAACACAGATGGCTGGGCCTCACCCCCACAGTTTCTGATTCAATAGTAGGGCTGGGATGGGCCTCGGAAATGTGCCTTTTTAAGAAGTGCCAGGTGATGCTGATGCTGCTGGTTCAGAACCACACTTGGAGAATCACAGCTCTGAAGGAACACCTGTATTTTTCTCTTGCATAGCATTTTACACAACTTCGACAGTAGTTTGTTTACTAGTTTCTTTCCACAATCAGCATGTATTCATTGGAGGGCAAGAGTGATGTCTTATTCATCTCCGTAATAAGGCACTTGGCACCGTGCCTGGCACATGGATGTTATGTTAATGGAGGGAACAGGAAAAGGTAGGAAGGAAAGAAGGCTTTTTAGTAAGACTGGAAGATGGGAGAAAATCAGACGCAGAGGTCTTCAGAAAACACCCACAGACCAATGTTCTATATTTTTGGCATAAAATACTATTACACTACAGAATTGGTATATTCTATTAAACATCGTGGAATGGAGCCAGTGCAATGTAGTGGCTGTACCAGTATGGGCTCTGACATTACACAATCTTATTTTAACTCCTAGTCCAATTTGTGCTATTAGGCCTGTTATTTAGTCCCTCTCTAAAATTTAGTTGCTACACTCATAATATAGGAATAATAAAAATGCTACCTAATGGGATTGTTCTAATGTTTAACTGAGGTAATACATGGTTTTTTAGTAGTCCTTAGCACATTTGAAGCACCCAATAAATGTTAACTACCATTTTATTTTCTGTTCCTTTAAATAGCTTAGTTTGCAAAATGATGTGATTTTGGCAATTTAATAGACATGAGCACCAAAGGAAAAAAAAAGAAGAAGGATGTAAGTTAAGTTGCTTTTATCTTAGAAATTTTTGTGCTATGCAGCATCATGTTTATTTATTTTTTTTTTTTTACAAATAGTTTATTGTCAAATTAGTTTCTACATAACACTCAGTGCTCATCCCCAAAGTGCCCTCCTTCATGCCCATCCCCCCC
>NW_024080739.1:3595340-3658753 GCF_003009895.1 Hyaena hyaena | reverse complement strand
CAGAAAGAGAGGGAGATACAGAATCTGAAGCAGGCTCCAGGCTCTGAGCTGTCAGCACAGAGCCCGATGCGGGGCTCGAACCCACGAACCGTGAGATCATGACCTGAGCTGAAGTTGGACGCTTAACTGACAGAGCCACCCAGGCGCCCCTAGAATGTAGAATGTGTAATGCGTGCTAATAATTTCTCTTGCATTATCTAATTTTTCTACTTATGAAGTAATTACCATGATTATCCCCACTTACAGAGTTGAAGCTTCAAGACTTAGAAGCATTCCTGAATTGCATGGTGGCTTGGGAACTAAATTTTTCTAACCCCAGTGTTAGTCCACAGAGCTGTAGGTGCCATGGCAGCAAACACTTGAGAAGGACTGTCTGAATGTGAATATATACACTATTATCTGTGCCAATTGTAGAAGTTCACTTCTGACATTTATTCATTTACTTATGCATTTTAAATAATATGTTATAAAATGACACACTGATTTGGAATATAGCTTTTCATCCCCAATGTCATTTTACCATGGAAGTATCTGATTTAAATTCTGGACATGCATCTTCTTTGCCCTCACTGAGGACTAAGTTTTGAGTTTTCTAACAATGTTCCCAAGTTGAATGATTTTCACTTCTGTTTCAGTGTTTAGTGTTTGTGACATAGCACTTCTTGTATCTGTGTCTGATGTTATAAGAATGTTATGCTAAGGGGCGCCTGGGTGGCTTAGTCGGTTAAGGGTCCGACTTTCGCTTAGGTCATGATCTCGCGGTTCGTGGGTTCGAGCCCCGCATCGGGCTCTGTGCTGACTGCCAGCTCAGAGCCTGGAGCCTGTTTCAGTCTGTGACTCCCTCTCTCTCTGACCCTCCCCTGCTCATGCTGTCTCTCTCTCTCTCTCTCCTAGAAATAAATAAAAATATTAAAAAAAAAAAAGAATGTTATGCTAAGCCACAAGTACTTAATTGAATGAGAAAACAGCCATCAAAACCATACATCTTTAATATATATACCTTAATGGATATATTATAATAATGTATATATATTATAGTACGTAGGGTATTTATTAGAATGGAATGCCTATATAAGTATTTTTATATTATAATATGCAACTGTCTGGATCCTGAAGATGTGATACAGTCTTTCTTACAATGGCATTCAATAATCTCAACTATAGAATCATACTTCCTAAGAATAATTACTGAATTCATGTTAAGGTTTTCCTTTTTTTCTTAAAACGGATTCTCTCAAGCAATTTTTATGTATATCCAAAACTAACATTGAGTATATATTAGGGTAAGAGGACTTACTCAAATAGTATTACTTTTTTTCCCACATGAAGTATTTAAGAAAACTTTTGTAATATAAAAGGCTTGTTAGGGTGCTAAGAAAAGCCATCATTTTCTTTTCTCAGAGTTTTTTTTTTTTTTAGTGGTGGCCTAAAAGTTTTATTCCTTATATCCAAGTATATTCAGTAACCTTGGTATTCAAAGGTAGACGTTTTATGAAGATTTTGAAAAGTGACTCAAAAGGGTCATCCCTGTTTCTATCCTTTTTATCTTTCTGTCATCTGCGTTGTCTATTTCATCCTTAGACTGGTTCCCTTTTAGCCACAAAGTGGCTGCCAAAGGTGCTATGAATAAGTGTGGAGAAAGGAGTGAAGGAGAGATGTTTCCCCACCATTTTATGAAAGATTTCCTTTAGTATGATGGGGCCAAGTTACATTACTTATTAATCCTCAAATCAACCCATGTGACCAGAGAAATGTCAAGCATAACTGACTTGTGCCAGTTAGGACCCACCTCTGCAGCTGCAGATGGATAAATCCTCTTCCAGCTGCATGGCTATTGCACAGGGACAGAACATATTCACTGTATCAGAAGACTACAAAAAATCACAGCTCTCAATTACAATAGTAGAAAGGTGACAGCAAACTTTCCAAGTCAAAAAGTGAAAGCTGACCCTGGGATCCTCTTTAGTTGAAAGGCTATTAGAAGACAGTACTTCTAGAAAACGAAGATGCAAATCAAGTCAGGTGTGATTTCTGATGCTTCCTCTATTCTCCTAAGGAGCTTTGCCTCCTGTTTGCCACCATTTTTGAAGAGTGGGACAGCAAAAGTTTTTAAATTTGCCATGTTTCAGTGAAGCAATATTGACTCCATGGGGACAGTGCTTATTAAATCCCAAAGCACTTTCATGCCCTCTTTCTCATTGGATTTGTAGAGCAACTCTTAAGTTATGGGCTATAAATAGGATGATATCCATTTGATGGGTGAGAACATTGAGTTCAGTGAGGTTAAGTTACCCTAAACTCATATTTATTTTCCTTTAACTCCAGCCTCAGCACTTTCTAGAAACTTGATCATTTTGTTGAAATAAGTGGTTGAAAAGTGAATAACTGAGTCAAATCACACATTTGTCATCATGTTGTCTAAAGAAATTTGCTATAATGAGGGTATTTTTTTGATACAGAGTTACAGGATAAAGCCTAGATGGAAGTATGCCAGGGAAGCTAGAGTCCATCTAGAAACTTGCCAATGTTCACAGGAAGGATTTTATGTGACATACTAGTAGCAAGATACTCATTGGCAGGCTCTTCTGATAATGTCCCTCCCACTATTTAGTATAAATATTGGTGATTATGGTACAAAATGGCTGGAATAAGAGTAAACTGTGAAAATACCACATTGGGGACTATATGATTTAGAAATAATTAACTCTAAATGATGGTATTAATGTATTCCATTAATGCTTTCACAATGCCATTGGATACCATGATGTCAACAATGTTCCCTAAAATTGTTGTGGTCATGCATGTTTTTTTTCCTGTTATCCCAGTACCCCAAAGTGGTTACAACTTTATGTGACATAGACAATGAAAAGGCGGTTCTAATATTAGTAACAAACACAAGGAGTAGAATGTACATACCGTATCCATACCCATAGACAGATATTCCTAGCAAAAAATTGAAAATATTCATTCTTACAACAGAGATCAAGTACTATAACTACTGGGCATGGCTCTCTTCTACATGCTAGGTATAGAGAAATAGATCAGAACTCCACATTCCTCTTTAATAAATCAAGCATAGCAGGGAGTCAGATATACAAATAATAAAATATATTGGATGATATTTAATGATAAAAGTTTGCATAAATTCCAAATTCAGTACAGAAGGATGATCTACTTGACCATACTAAAATAACTGCTTAACAACAGTACAGATGAATATCAAATATGGGGTTATGTTAATAAAAGGGAAAATCAGATGCCGAGGCTCTTGAAGGGGTGTGTTCTCAGAGGAGAGGATTTATATGAAATATTTATGAAGAGAAAAGCCCGACAGGCAATAGGTAGGTTTGGTATGAGTTTGCTCAGGGTAGGATGGATGGTTTTTTTTTTTAAAGAAATGTACCCAAGTTCAAAAGTGGTTAAAAAAAAAAAAAAAAGAAGGACAGTTTGAGGCCCAATTGCAATATGCCTTTAGGAAAACACTGAACACCATAAATCCCTTATCAGACTTACTGCCTGGTGTTATTACCACTTTTCTTACTTCCTACAGGTTAAGAGTGGAAGAACACATTCCTACATGCAACATTTCCAAGGTCTTTCACCATCACAGTCACCTCCTCTCAAAATACACACACAGAAACACACACACACATGCACACGTGCGCCTTGTTCCCTGGGTTATATTCACTAATCTTTACTTGGTGAAGATTCATCTTTTCATCTACACAGCCAATTTTGAGTTTCTCTGCTAGCATTTCTGGGCTTCAGATACATAATTTCCTTGAGCTGGTAACTCCCATGATTTTTTGCTGCAAATAAGACTTTATTTCTTCCTAGTCTACTTTTTTCCCATGTTGCCACACTGGTACTGTAGAATTTAAATCAGTAATGCATTTAGGTAGACAGTTTCTATGAAAAGCACAAATCAACATAGAATCATAGCATATCCAATTTGCTGTGCACAGTTGGTGTTTTATAAAGGGCTGTAACTGAGAAGAATTCAACTCCTGCTTCATGCTCTCTTATCATTGCAATTATCATGGAGATTAAGAGAGGCAAAACAAAACAAAACAAAGCCTCCATTTTTGGGGGAGAGAAGAGAAGTGAAAATGAATAAGGATCAATAGAAAAGATGGAATATATGGGGCAGTGCTGATACTGTGAAATGGGCTGTATCTAAATGTAAGTTAACATTGTGTTTAAAATCCGATCTATGAATAGTAAGACAATCTCATTTAAAACTTTGTAAGTTTTAAAGATTTGGAAAGCTTAAAAACACAAAGGTAAGAGAAGAGGGGTCCAAGATGGCAGCATAGGAAGACCATGAACTCACCTCCTCCCAAAGATGCACCAAATCTACGCCTATTTATAGAACATCTGAACCTGAAGTACTGAGGTCTGACTGAGCACATTCTACATAACAAAGGATACACGGATCACAGAGAAAATGGCAGGAGAGATAGAGACACGATAATGACGGGAACCCCAAATCTAATGTGAGGACTTGAGTTAAGGAGGAATATCCTTACTAAGAGGCCTGTGAGCACATCTGCCTGACTTACGGGACAGCAAACACACAAAAACAGTGGTTTAAAGGCCAAATATAGACTATAAGTGAAGGAAACCTATTTACTAATACTAGAGCCCTGCCAAACACGGGGAAAACTGCTAGAACTCTCTCCAGGGTTGGGGGTGCCGATGAGCACCATTGTTTACGATCCATCTTGATAGCATAGAGGGGAGCAAGTCCAAGTCCTCTAGCTAGCCCAACCCCTATCCCATATCAGTGAGCTCCAGCCCCTGTCCCATAACAGCTCCTGCCATTCCTCTAAGAGAGCCCCACTGCTTATGCATATCCCAGCTCCTCTTGTCCCACCAAGGCTGCCCTGGCATGGTGCACACTGGGAAACCCCCAGCTTGTGCCCACCCCAGTTCCGGTCATCTGACCAAGGCAATCAAGGTATGAAAAATGCTGGGACACCCCTGGCTTTCAACAACTTTATTTAGCTTTAGCCATCCCACCGCAGAGCCACCTGTGAGAAGCACCCTGCCTGCACCCACTTCAGCTCCAGCTATCTCACCAGGGTCTCCCCTGGGCAGAGTGGTTCAGCCTGTGCCTACCCCAGTTCTAGCCATTTGCACCAGGCAGCAGTGGTGTGGAGCCCATCAGAACTAGCCAGACCAGGCCTTCAGCCCTGCCCCAATCTGTGCCTTCTCTGATTGCATTCTCCTTCCCAGGTGGCCCCAGTATAGAGGGCTCTGGGACCCTGCAGCATCCACCCACTCCAGTTATAGCCATCCTACCAGGGTGGTCCCAGTGCAGAGTGCCTTGGAAACCCAGCCCATGGCCACTACACCTCCAGCCAGCCAGCCTAAACTGCTAGGCACACAGGTCTATATAAGTGACATTCCTATACAAGGCCACTCCTTCAAGACTGGATGAGGTAACCGTTTCCCTACATCATAGAAACAAACAAACAAGTCAAACACAATGGGGAGACAGAGGAATATGCTCCAAATGGAAAGGAAAAAACCAAACAAACACAAGATATAACTTCAGAAAAAGAACTAAATGAAGTGTAGATAAACAATCTACCTGATAAAAAGTTCAAAGCAATGGTTATAAAGATGCTCAAAGGACTTGAGAGAAGAGTGGATGAACTCAGTGAGAACATCAACAAAGGCAGAACACGTAAAAAAGAACCAGAGTTGGAGAATACAATTACTGAGTTGGAAAATACACTAGAAGTAATCAGACTAGAATATGCAGAATATGCAGATTAGAATATGCAGAAAAACAAATCTGTGACGTGGAAAACAAGATATAGGAAGGAACTCAAGTTGAACAGCAAAAAAAACAACAAATTTAAAAAAATGAGGATAGCTTAAGGGATCTCTGGCACAAGTATACTAGCATCACAGTAGAGGGGTCCCAGAAGGAAAAGAGGGGACAGAAAATTTATTTGAAGAAACAATAGCTGAAAACTTTCCTAACCTGGGAAGGGAAAGAGAATTCCAGGTACAGGAAGCATGGAGAAACCCAAACAAGATGCATCCAAGGAGGTCCACACCAAGACACACAATAATTAAAACGTCAAAGGCAAAGATTAAAAGAAAAGCAACTAGTTACATAAAGGGAAACCCTCTAAGGCTATCCACTAATTTTTTGGCTGAAATTTTGCAGGGCAGAAGGAGGTATCATGACGAATTCAAAATAGTGAAAGAAAAAAGCCTATACCAAGAAAACTCTATCAGCAAGGTTATCATTCAGAATTGAAGGAGGGATAAAGAATTCCATCCCCACAAAATGAAAGGAATCTATTACCACTAAATCAGCTTTACGAGAACTGTTAAAGGGAATTCTTTAAGTTAAAAAAAAAGGCCGTAACTAGAAGAAATTTATTAAAAGAAAAAATTTTACTGGTAAAGCAAATACAGTATATGGTAAAGGTAGTAGGATCAATTACTTATAAAGCTAATAAGATTAGAAGTCAAAAGTAATAGAATTAATTATATATCAAAAGTTAGTTAAGGAATTCACAAATATAAAATATTAAAACACACACATATACACACACACATATATATAATGGAGAATAGTAAAAATATAGTGCTTTCAGAATGTTTTCAAACTTAATTATCATCAACTTAATATAGACTGCTATATACATTGGATGTTGTATTTAACCGTCATAACCAGAAACCAAAACAAATAAACATTTTTTAAAAAGTATCTCAAGTGGTATTTGACATTGAGTAAATAAACTGAATATTTGTGTGTAGATTAAACTAAGGTTCTACGTCTATTCACCTGGACAAAAGTACTGTTATACATAAACAGAATGCTTTCCTAGAGGATTCTTATTACAGTTACTTCCTAGCTTTCTTCTTGTTCCTGAAGCGTTTTTTTATGTATGCAGAGGATAGCCCTTCACTCCCTCCCTCTTTCATTCAATATATCTTAAAGGTCTTAATGCATCTTGCTGTGGACAATGTATTAGGCCCTGGGAAAGACTAAAAGTCTCTGCTCTCATAGGCGAATATTCAGTGGGGGGGTGAGAAAAATATCAAAGAATCAACAAGTCAAGTAGTTACATTTTGTGGTAAGTTCTATTAAATAAATGAACAATGTGACAAAGATGTGATTAAAGTCTCCTTCGATTTAAGTGTGGTGATTAGAAAGGCTTCTTTGGGAAGGTAAAGTGTATGCTGAGATGTAATGGATGAGAAGTGGCTAGACATGAGAAGCAATGGGAAAAAAAGTACCTGAGCCCGAAATGAAAGCCCACGCAAATACCTTGCCCTGAACAAGACACTGGTGTGTTTGTACAACCAAAAAAAAGTCAAGCATCATCAGTATATCAGTATCTTTCCCAAAAGCTGGTGGGCGTTTTGAGGGCAAAGCTTGCACCCTGTGCACACCATCTTTCCTTAAGCAGCCAGGTGAATTTTGATCAATATTAGAGCTTCTGTTAATTTGGCTGAATAATTGAAAAATTGAGAGAACAGCTCAGTGAGTCATCTATGTAAATTTACTTGTGTGGTGATATTGCTAAGGAACACTGATTGACCCTTACCTCTCAGAACTGGCATCTCCAAGGGACTTTAGAAGACCATGTGGAATGATCTTCATCTATATTAGGAAAATGATTCTTCCTACTGTCTCTAGAATATTCCAGATATGCTCTATGACTTGGTGACAAAGTTCCATTCCTTCCAGTAACAGCCAAACACTGATGCTCTTATGTTTCTAAAACTTCAGCTATGTATGTTCAAATGACATAATTTTACCATATGTGAACCTCGGCTACACTGTTATTATATGCATGACTATTTGACTCACTTAAAAAAAACCAAAAACTTAAAAACCTACCAGAACAATACACCAAGCATTAACATCTATAAGATCATATTACATTCAGCATGATGCCTATATTCTTACAGTATGCATTAAAATAAGTGTATAACTACTAATTTTTTTTTAACAAAAGGCATCTATGTTTTAACTTAAAACACAGTATCCTATTCCAATCCACTATGATTTGAGTTCTAGGCCTTCCTTCCATTTCAAACTCAATCCCCATTTCATGTTGAAACCTTCCTTCAACAAACACTTCTGCTCCTAGTGACATGCTTTTGAGACTGTTGCATCTTGTGTTCTTGTCATTTCTGTTAGGCTCAGCTAGGGAGAAGAATGGACAGGAATCAGGCAGAGCAGCAGGAAATAGGCTCACTGCATAAGAATCGGCAATAGGTCCACTGACCCGCATGTTAAAACAAAACCAAACCAAAGCATGCAAAATGAAACAAAGAGGAACAAAAACCACCCCTGCTATTTACTAAGAACATACTATGTTCCAGATCCTGTGCTCAACAGTTTGCATGCATTATGACATTATGTCTTTTCATTCTTCTCACAATGACCTATAGTACATACCTTTATCAATAAATTTATTTTATAAAGAGGAGAAAAGAAGAGGTAGAGGTTCAATAGTCCAAACTGCTAGCAAGTTTTAGAGGCTGATTTTGGACTCTGGCAGCATTAAACCACTCTTTATCCATACTCTTCCTGCTTTTTATCACTTATCACTTCTGAATCATGATGAGGGTTGAATAGCACATTCATCTGGTGAGGGAGTGTGCAACCAGAAACTTGGATGATTGACAACAGCACCAGATGTTAATGCTATGGATTCTTCCTCCAAGAATGGAAACCGTCCATTCTGAGATACACAGGGAATAAAGATAGTTTTGGAAAAGTCCAGGTGGTAATTAACACTCTCCCCACTACTTTTTACTCAGAGACTTGCTCAGTTTCTGTTTTCTAAGATGAAGTTTAAAAAAAAAAATGTAGAATAAAATTTGCCTTCATTCTAGTTGCAACATATTTTAATTTTAAGAGATCACAGGTTAATTAAATTCATTTAAAAACAACTTTTGGGTAGTACCTTAATTAACCTTCCAGGTTTCCTTGTTATTCTGCTCCTATTCAGGTCTGTCAGTCTGCCAGGGTGAGGGTCAGAACCCCTCACCTTCTTAGGTAGAAGGGGAGGGTGGGAAATAGCTTTTACTCCTCAGTTTGATGAGTAGAGCTCATTAGCTGTCAGATATAAGGCACGAGGAGTCCATCAGAAGAAAAAAGCAGCATCTGTGACATTTATTACATGGCCAGCATTCAGAGACTGCTTAGAAACCAATTTCCATTCTTATAGATTCTGTCCCCAAAATGGAACTTCTCTAGATTAATAAGCAAGCCTGATCAAAATGCCAGAGAAAGAAAATAAAAAGATCTTTAGATGACCAAAGCACAAAACTGGCCTCTTACATTCAAGGCAGAAATAAAGGAGAAAAGTTGTCATCTGCCTCACTTTTTCCTAGCTGAGAAGGAGGGAAATTTACAGTTTCAGGAGTATTGCTGTACTTGGGTTTTCCTGAGATGTCACAAGGTGAATGGGCATAGGAGCCCTTAGGCCAATTGTCCCAACACAGTGTAAATGCTTATTTGCCTGTTTTTCCTGCTTGCCCTGACATGCTTCCAGACAGTCAACTTGAGTGAGGGCTTGGCTTGACCACACAACAGGCAGATATTTCACATGTACAATCTCAGCGTAGTGGCCAAGAAATCCTCTGAAAGCATTTTTGCTCTTTAATAGTGTCACAAGGCAACCACACGGACGGAGCTAGAGAGTATGATGCTGAGAGAAATAAGTAGAGAAAGACAATTATCATATGATTTCACTCATAGGTGTTAGGAAACGAAACACATGAGCAAAGAAGGGGATAAAGGAGAGTGATAAACCAAAACAAAGGGTCTTAACCACAGAGAACAAACTGATAGTTAACAGAAGTGAGTATGGGGGTGGGTTAAATGGGTGATGGGGATTAAGGCGTGCATCTAGAGTGATGAAAACCAGGTATTGTATGAAGGTGGTAAATCACTATATTGTACACCAGAAATGAATATCACACAGTATGATAACTGGAATTTAAATAAAAACTTAGCGAAAAAAAGGCATTTTATTTTTTAAAACTTACAAATAGATATCAGCAAATGGTCCTCCTCCTAACTGACCTATGATTTAGATAAAGAAATGGACACTGAGTGAAATCAAATTACTTATGTAATAAACTAGTGGTAGAATCCTTTAAAATTTGGGCTTTCGTTCTCATTTGACACCAGACCAGCTGGGAGTCCCACTTTTCTTACCTACAGTGTGAGTGTATTTAATGGCATTTACAGTGTCTTCTGGCTTCCAAATTATACTCCTTTGTGATGATGGGTAGTTGTGTATCCATCTTTGTTCTAGTATTTTACAGCCTTACAAGCTAGGCGTTATCATATCCCTCATTTACAGAGGATGAGGTAGAGAAATGTGAAGGGACTTGCCCAAGGACACAGTGAGTATATGCATAAAGGCAGGAGGTGAACCACGGCAGCAGATATCAGATCCCGATCTTGTTTCCAAGATCTTGTCTAGCACTAAGAATCTGTGACTCAAAGCTACAATACTTTGAATCAATGAAGTGCAGTTTTTCCAACTATGTTAACCATTGGCTAGCCTATGGGGATTTTAACAAACACTACCATCCACAACTAATTTTCTGTCTTCTCCAACCACTACTGTTCACAGTGGAAAGCAGCAGTAGAACAAAACCTGAGGTCCAAGGACCTCCCAGTGTCCCCTTGATTTCTTCTCCTTTCTCTAAAAAGCAGAAGTCAACCAGAAATAGAAGAATAGCTTATAGTACTCAAAAGAAATTTCAAGAACCCTGTCTTTACCGTGAAGAAAAGATGGGTCAGGAAGTACAATTTCCTGAAAATGTACCTCAAAATATACCTGAAAATATTCATGGGTGCCATCGTGGAGATTCTAATCTCCATGGGAGAGTGGGACTCAGGCATGTGAATTTTTATCAGGTGCTGTAAGTCATTCTGATGCAGTTAAATACTGTTATAGGAAAACTGTCCTACGAGAGGCTCTGGAGTTGATTGGGGCTGCTAAAATGAAATACCACTTCCTGGACCACTTATAAACAACAGAAATTTATTTATCATGGTGCTAGAGACCAGAAGTATGAGATCAGGATGCTAGTATCGTTGGGTGAGGGCTCTCCTCTGTGTCTTAAGATGCCAAAAGGTCCAGTGATCTCTCTGGGGCCTCTTTTATGAGGCACTCTTTCCACTGATTCCGTCCTCATGACTTATGCACCTCCCAAAGACCCCACCTCCTAGTACATTCACATCTGGGAGTACGGATTTTGACATGTGAATTTTGTGGGGATGCAAACTTTTAGACAAACCTGTTGTTTTCAAAACATTATCCTGTTGTCTTTGAGGTCTTCCCATAAATTTGTACTCTCTTAAGTCCAAACGTCACGGCACATCTGTCTGGGCATTTCCTAGTTCTCTTGTACTTACCCCCACACACAACTTTTGATTTTTTACCCCCTAATATTTCCCCCTCCACATCTTCTTCCCCACCCCAATAAAGAGCATCATTAACCACCTGATTATTCAAATAAACATTGATGACTCACCCTTGCGTCCACTCACCCTGCCCGACATTCACATTCCTACTCTTCATACCTTCCCCCAACTTCTGTTTTTTTCTTTGAGAGAGAGAGAGAGGTGGAAGAGTAGAGGGAGAGAGGGGGTGCAGAGAGATGGAGAGAGAGAATCTTAAGCAGGCTCCATGCCCAGTGTGGAGCCCAATGCAGGGCTCTGCCTCACTACTGTGAGATCGTGATGAGAGCTGAAATCAAGAGTAGGTTACTGGGCCACCCAGGTGCTGACTGGGCCACCTGGACACCCCCTTACTCCCCTTTTTTGAATAAGGAAGGAAAGAAGGAAACAGAAAGAGAGAGAGAGAGATCTTCCTCCAACCTCTAATCAATTAGGAAAACCTTTTGTTACTGTCTCCAAAATACATCTTTCATTTTTTACTATCCACTATCATCATCCTTGTCTAAGCCAAAACTTTATCACATCTAGATTTCTAAAGTCATCTTCCCACTGTTTTTCCTTCTTCCAGTTTGACCCCTCCAACTGACCTTCCACGTAGCAGCAAGCAGTGTTTCAAATGTAGCAATCAGACCATACCATTTCCTTAGGTGAAAAACTAAAGGATTAGCGCTGCTAAGAGAATAAAATCCCTGAGAGGCCATGGATACATGGAGGCTAGTCCCTGCCTAGCTTCAGACAAACCAGCTTTTTGTCAGTTTGTGGGCTGAGCTCTTCCCTCTGCCCAGGGATGCTCATGATGTCATCTGCCTGCAGATCTTCCCCTCTGAGTCATTCCTTCTGTTTCTTTAGATCTCAGTTGAATTGTCACCACCTTAGGGAGGTGGTCCCTGTTTTCTTGGGATATTTCCTACCTTATAAACTCTTCCATGAGGTGTTTATATTTTCTTCATAGCATTTGTTATTATCTAATATTTTTGTTAATTGCCTGCTTCTTCTAATATTATGTTATTTCCATGAAGTCAGCTACTCATCTGTCTTATACCCCAGTGCCTAGCACCATACCTGGCACTAAGCAAAAAACGTATATCTGTTGCTCTTAAATCCAGTGTTAGTAAGTTGTTTAAATATTTTCTTGCAAAATATGCAAAAATGGGATGATATGGATAAAGCTATCATTAATTTGGAAGGTATAATTCTGGAGAAACAAAAGAGTAGATTTGTGTGTGTCATATCTCCTTTGTCCCTTAAAATCCCACAGAGCAGAATCTTTCAAACTAAGAGAACCCATCTACACTGAGCCCTTCTAGGCTGATTATATCCAATCAGAGGAAATTTCCTGAGATAACTCATGGCTGTGTCTTCGCTGCACAAAAGACAACTGTTTTCCTGGTTCATGACTCAGCTCACTGTGCTTACAGTGGCCTTCCCAGCATGGATATGGTGGATCCAATGAACATAATTAAAGGTACTTGGCTCTAGGCAATTACAAAAACAAATGATGATGAACTGCTTCATGTACTTCTCTGCTGTGAAAGTCCTCATCTGCTGTTAACTCACAAAGCATCCTGTGGTGGCAGTGAGATTGTACTTTGAATGGTCAGAAAATGAAACTTGGGTGGATTCCTCCAAAGGCTTCCTGAGGATAATTCTCTTTGCTTAAATGTTAGACACAAAGTAGGTTATAATGCTTTCAAAAAATAAAATGATACTTTTTATCCCCTACAGCTCACATTTAAGGATTCGTTCACATATAAATCTCTTCGAAGGCTGCCACTTTGCTTTCTGAGACACTTAAGTCAAAGGAATCAAGTAAAAAAAAAAAAAACAACAGTAATTAAGAATCTTCTTTACAAAGGGAACTACTTTTGATTGTTGTTTTCCTACCCCCAATGCACTTCTCCTTCATCTAGTAGACATCTTGATTTTGCCTGGGCAAGGAGTCCTTCCCATACTCTTAGTCCGAGTGATTTAGCTGTTGATCTACCCTGGATATAAGAAAGGAAACATTTCACAAGCCAATGAGATAGTCTCTCCCTGGCATTTTAACCTTGAATAGAATAACTCAAATATTGAAAATGATAGTATGTGATGGTGGATCCAGAAGAGATTTTCCTTGGTTTCTGTTACCAACGTTTCTAGAGCTGCTGGTTACTTGTGCTTTCAAGACCTAGTTCTTAAGCTTTTCTCACTCTCTTCCTCTTTCTCTCTCTCTCTCTTTTTTTTTTTTAAATAGGCTTCACACCCAGCATGGAGCCAACATGGGGCTTGAACTCACCACCCTGAGATCAAGACCAGATATCAAGAGTTGGATGCTTAACCAAATGAACTACTCAGGCGCCCCCAGGCTCTTCTCTGAATTGTATAAAGCTGTTCCATGTTATTGCAATTATTCTGGTTAACTAATGAAACATAGCAAACAACCCCACAGCTTGGTGGCATACCAGGACAGTGATTTTATTAAACTCATAGTTCTGTTAAGTCCTGAGTTAGGGTAGGACAGAGAAGAGATGGCTGGCCTCTACTCCTCATTACTGGACCCTCAGTTTATATGGACGCCATGACTAAAGTTGGCTGGATGGTTTGAGGAGTTTCATGTATCAGTCTAACTGTCAGTTAAATTCCTCATTTCTTCTCCATATCACATCTCCTGGAATATATAAAATGGTTTCTTCACTCACATGTCTGGTATTCTGGCAGCACTGGTTAGAATAGCTAGAGTCGGCTGAATATCTCTTTCTTTCCAGGTGATCTCTTACATGGCTAGCTGGGCTTTTTCACAGCTTATCAGTTCATGGATTAGTCACAGACTTCTTCTAAGCTTTGTAGATTCCACCTTAGACTCTTGGTACATCTGCTCTGAGGTGCTGGGAAAACTGGACAGCTATATGCAAAAGAGAAACTGGGCCACTTGTATTCATCATACACAAAAGTTAACTGAAAATGGATTAAAAACCTAATTATTAGACCTGAAACCATAAAACTCCTAGACAGAAACATACACAGTAAATTCTTGGACATTGGCCTTAGCAACTTTTTTCTTCATCTATTTTCCTCATGCAAGGAAACAAAAGCAACAATAAACTATTGGGACTACATCAAACTACAAGTCTTTTGCCCAAAAAGGAAATGATCACCAAACAAAAAGGCAACCAAATGAATAGGAAAAGATATTTGTAAGTGAAATATCTTATAAGGGTTTAATATCCAAAATATATAAAGAATTCACAAAATTCAACACAAAGACTGAAATAACCTAGTAAAACATGGCCCAAGCACTCAAATTGCCATTTTTCCAAAGAAGCCATATAGATGGCTAAGAAACACATGGAAAGAAGCTCAACATCAAGGAAATGTAAATTTAAACCTCAAGGAAATGTCACCTTATAACTATCAGAATGGCTAGTACTGAAAAAACAAGAAATAACACATTTTGGCAAGGATATAGAAAAAAGAGAATCCTGCTACTGATGTAATTTACTGATGTAAATTTACTGATGTAAATTGGCTCAGCCACTCTGGAAGACAGTATGAAGTTTCCTCTAAAAATTAAAATTAGAAATGCCATAAAATCCAGTAATTCCACTGTTTTACTCAAAGAAAACAAAAACACTAATTTGAAAAGATATATGCACCCCCATATTTATCACAGTATTATTTGGAATAGCCAAGATCATAAAAGAAGCCTAAGTATCAATAGATGAATAAAGAAAATATGGCACACACACACACACAGAGGAATATTATTTAGCTATTAAAAAAATGAGACCTTGCCATTTGTAATAACATGGGTGGACCTAGAGGGTATTATGCTGGATGAAATAAGTCAGAGAAAGACAAATACTATATGACTTCACTTATATGTAGAAGCTAAAAAACAAAACAAAACAAATGAACAAATGAAAAACTCTTCAATACAGAGAACAAAATGGTGGTTGCCAGATGGGATGGGTGGAGGATGGGTGAAGTAGGGGAAGGGGATAAAAAAGTACAAGTTTCTAGCTATAAAATAAATGAGTCTTGAGGATGAAAAGTACAGCATAGGAAAATTGTCAAAAATATTGTAATAATTTTGTATGGTAACAGATGGTAACTATACTTACCATGGTGAGTTTTGTCAAAGTGCAGAATTGTTGAATCATTGTGTTGTACACCTGAAGCAAATGTACCATTGTATGTCAACTACAATGAAAAGAAAGCACTAAAAAATAGGAATTGATTTCTTTTAAGTGAAAAAACCTCATTTTCTGAAAACCCCAGTTTTTACTCACTTTTCCCTAGAGCAATGAAAACTTTCTCACAGATTGGCAGCAGTCCACTGAAGGCCTAAGGGTACCATTTCTCTCCAGGAGTGAAAGGCAAAACATGTGGGATCGACATAGGTTGCCACAGATATGTGGCAGGAAAAAGGTTCCAGGAAAAGAGCAGTCTGGGAAGCCATCATGGAGGAGGCAGGGATGCAGAAAACAGGGAAGAACAGAGTAGAGGATAGGGGAATAAAGTGCATCCCAGAAAAGAATTTGGATGAACATTTTTGGAAGGCTTGCTAATGCTAAAAGGTTTTTGATGTGGCATTTCACTTAATCTTTATGGCATAACAGTGATGTGAAAATATATGTCCCATTTAAAGATGAAGGAGGTCAGAAAGTTTGAATAACTTGGTCGAAGCTCCTGCTCTGGTGAGTAGCTGGATCAGGTCTTGGATCATGTTTGGTGTGTAGCCAAGTGTTATTCCACTGCATCGTAGGGCCTTGAAAGTGAGTTAAGCATCCAAACATAAATTGAATTGAATTAACTGAATGCATAATGTACATCAGTTGAGTATCTATCTACTCAATCTTCTAGAAAAAGAGAATATAATATTGAGAGAGACAGACATGTTCATATCCAGGGAATTTATAGTCTAGCATAGAAGACAAAAAGTAGACAAGCATTTAAAAGACACTGTGATGAATACCAATGAAGCATGTGATGTCAGAATACAGAATTCTTCTGGAGCTAATGAGGGACTAATCAGGTTCAGGAGAGTCAATAAAGTGTTCCCTGAGGGGGGAAAATTAGATAGATAGATAGATAGATAGATAGATAGATAGATAGATAGATAGATAGGGGTTAGCCAGGTAAAGGGAATATGTTGGATAGAGATGGGTGGGGACTTTCCCTGCAGACATGGGGCACCCTGGAAGGAAGAGGAAGCAAGGCACCTTTGAAGAAATGTGTGCAATTCAATATGGCTGGAGTTTAGGGTTCGAGGGCCTGGGCTGGCTGCGCAGCAGGAAATGAAGAGTTAGTCAAGGGTGGCTTGTGACCGGCTCATTATGGAACCAACACTTTTCCATTTTATCCAAAGCAAAAAGTGGAAAGTGTGATGTTGTTTGTGCTGTTGCTACACTGACTCCTTCTCACAGGCCACAAGGCAACAATGGATGCCCCAAACACTATTTCTTAGCTTCTGTCACCTCACTCTGAATTTCCCACAAGTGCTTAAGGGAAAATGCAAGTCACCAGAGTCATTAATAAGCTTGTAAGTATATTTGAAAGACTTTGAGAAGATCTGGCCATCCTTATGTCTCAGAAACATTTTTGGGAAAATATTTTAATGTTTGCATGACCTTTCATCAAATAGATTACACATTTTTAGATCTCAGTAAATTACTGCCTTCCTATAAGTACTGGGGAGAAATGTAACAGTATCATTAAGAAACACATAATTTTTTTTTTTTTACTTCATGCGGGTTTTATTCCTGCCAGCCCAGAATTTTTTTAGTTGTGACTATGGAAATTAAGCAGGATTTTATTAGCAATAAAATTTTTCCAAGTTATCTTCCTTCTGGGTCTAATGTATTTCCTAGAGGCCTTCTCAGGCTATAAAAGGACTGGGTTCTTCAAAATCTCTAGTTCTGAATCATCACTAGCTCATAAATATCAGCTCTCCCAACCTCTCCTTTTCTCTCTTCCTCAGAAGAGCTGTAACAATGATGTAAAAATCAGGACATACTTCCACATAAGTTTCCAAGTAAAGTAAACTAAATATCCTCTATTAGATGTCCTATCCAACTTTAAAATTTAAGAATTGCATTTCTATGTTAGCCATAACTCCTTTTGGTTTGAAGTGACAGAAATAAACTCAAGCTGGCTTAATCAAAAAAGAACATTTATTGGTTCTGGCAACAAAAGAGTCTAGGGTGCCCCAGCTTTAGGCCTGGCTCGGTCCAGGGACTCAATTTCCATCCATTGGAGCTTCTCTTCCATCTCTTGGGTCTTCTTGCCTCTGTATTAGCTTCAATTTTAGCGGATTCATACCATGTGTTGGCAAATATGCAATGCTCTGTCTGACCAAGCTTAAGACTTAGGAACATAATAATGGTTTCCTGGTAAATTCAGGTTTTGTTACCAAAATAAGGGGAGATGGGTCAAAGAGAGGCAAAGAATTGACAGATTTCCCTAAATGGTTACTTTTCTTAGTAGTTTTAGGACTAATGATACCTAAATATAGCAAAACCATCATTTTGCACACATAGTAAGGCCTCACAATTCAGCCACTGTATTTTTGGGGTTTCAGGATTATAAATTCTTTGATATGTATATAAGCTTTGAAACTCATGTGAAGAGTTCTACAGTTTTCACAGGGGAATATTCTCTAAATATTAGAGTAAGGTTATTACATAAAAAAAGATCTACTTTGTCTTCCTTTCGTCAGCCACATGGCTAACATTTTCATAAGGATAATATAGTTCTGATTTGGGTAAGACAGAGTTGGATAAATCCTAACTTTTCAGCTCAGACCTCATTTTCTAAGCAGCTTTTTCTGTGCCTGAAAGGAATCCATTATCCTTTGCTTCATTAAATGCGTCCACATGTAATGCCAGAGCATTTTCTGGTAGGTGCATCTAAAACTCTGCAGGACATCCATCAAGGTCTGGGGCTCTGCCTGTAGAGGGATCTGTAATAGTTCATTTTACCTCTTATGGAGCAACAGGAACTTTTTATTTTTGTGACACCAACACTAACTGAAAGAGACTGTATACTTCTAATGAAATGCTGGTATTCCTGCAGATTAAGCAGTATGAAGGGCAATTCATATTCTTTTTATTAAAAACAATATAACACCCTCATATCCTTTAACTTTATAGAATTCCTATCTCACCCTACAGAATGACAAAACTGGTGAGTTGAGTTCTTCACAGACAGGAAGCAAATGGTTCTGCCCTTTTGCTCCCCCAAATTTTGGTGATTTTGAATCATTTTCCTTGGCTGGTTTTTCACATTAACATTTGCCTCACTACCTATTTATTTGCAGCAAGCCCTTGAATGCTTGCCTCACTTCTTCCTTAATCAAACTAGCTTTTGAAGATGCGATTTCAGTTTCCAGACTGAATGCCTTTGGTCCTGTTCTTTTTAGATAAAATTAAAATAGCTAATTAGCAGCTCTCTTCTTCATGATCTTAGGGTTTTCCATATGGGTTATGAATAGAATTCAGAATTATTATTATTTTTGAGATAATTATTTAAATTGAGTAGAGAACACTTTAAAATTTTTAAAAGAATTTTTCCCTGTTTTTTACCAATGAGTGATCAGATGCCATCTGGAGCTGTTGAGAGAGGTGAATTGAGATCCAGGGCTATGATGAGGTCATATGATTAGCCACCAACACTGATAAGCAAATCATTAGCAGCACCATGGACAGAGGAAATTACCTACAGCAGGAGGAGAAAATGGACAGTGAGGCCATTCTCCACTCTGATCTTTTGGCACAGCTTCTCAAGCAGAGGAAATACAGATGTGAAGAGAAGACCTCTATACTGTACCACTCATTGTAAATGGATACATAGCTCCAGGGTTGGCTCCTCAGTGCCAAGCTTTTATCAGAACTGACCAGTGTGTAGAGTATAAGAAAAGCCACCATCTGCTACTATGAGATTATTAGATCCAAAAACTGTGTACTCTGTAATATATTCTACTAAAACATCTTTTTTTTTTTTTAAAAAAAATCTTGTGACAACAATATCAGAAAGAATATCTTTCCCATTTTATATATGACAAATGAAGGAGTTTGGAATATGTAAATTACCTTGTAGAAGTTTACACAGCTGGTGAGTAGTAGACATGATGTTTGAATCCTGACCCACTTAATGTCAAACCCTGTTCTTATTCATAATATCTTTCAATTCTAAGACACCACTGATAGATGGAACCATAAGAATGGCAGATAAAAAGCTTGAGACTCATGGGGTTTTTTTTGTTTTTTTGGTTTCTGGGGGTTTTTTGGTACACCTATTTGTCCTTTTTTGGAAACAGTGCTAACTTTCTGAGGGAGCATCAGATGAGTAAGCACATAGTTTATAGTATAACTTCACATATGATGTGTTTTCCTGTGATCCTCCCACCAATTCTCCAAGGAAGGAAAAATTTTTACTAAGTGAGTCAGGAGGGACCTCCCTTGGGCTAATACTACCAGCCTTTCCATTGTACACAAGATGACACTGAGACATGCCATTAAGTATGGATAGGGCAGAACCAGTCATCAGTGGTATGATGATAATAACAGGTAGAGTGAAAATAGTAACAAGAATAATATTTATCCGATTTTTAGAACTCTGGGCCAAGGTTGATCTCAGCACTTATTTTCTTATTTTTAACTCAAGTTTGCTGAGGTATAATCACTTATGGGGAACTACATCTATTAATAGTGTATAATCTGATGAGTTACAACAGATATATACACATATGAAGCCACTATCTCAAGTAAGACAGAATATTTCCATCATCCCCCAGGATTCTTATGCCCTTTTGCAGTCCATTCTATACTGTATCTTTGTCCCAAGGCAACCACACATCTGCTTTTTGTCACTATAGATTAATTTGATTTTTTTTTTTCAAGAGAGAGAGCAAGAGAGAGAGAGTGCATGAGCATGAGCAGGGGAGAAGGGTAAAAGGAGAGGGAAATGGAGAAGGAGAGGGAGAGGGAGAAGGAGAGAGAAAAATCTCAAGTAGGCTTCATGCTCAGTACAGAGCCTGTTGTGAAGCTCTATCTCATGACCCTGAAATTGACCTGAGCCAAAATCAAGGGATGGATGTTCAACCCACTGAGCCATCGAGGTGTCATGATTAATTTGAATCTTTAAAAAGAATTTTATATAAATGGATTAATATGTGATGTGCCTTTTTCTATCTAGTTTCTTTCACTCAGAATAATGGTTCGAGTTCACTTATTTCATTGTGTTTATAAGTATTCCTTTATACAGATTAGAAGTATGCCATTACAAGGATATACCATATTTGTCTATCCATTACTTATCTACTGATAGACATCTAAGTTGTTTCCAGTATTTGGCTACTCTGAAGAAAGCTTCAAAAACATTCAGATTTATGTTCTCTTGTGTTTTCACTTTGTTAGGGGTAAATATCTACAATAGAATGACTGAGACCTATAGTTGGTTTATATTTAACTTTTTTAAAAAAAATTGCCATTCTTTTTTCAAAGTAGTTGCATAATTTTGCATTTCCATAAGCAGTGTATGAGACTTTAGGTGCTCCACCTCCTCATTAACACGGTTTCTTTTTGATTGTAGACATTGGAAGGGTTCAAGGTAGTATCTCATTGTGGCTTTAATGTGCATCTCCATTATTCATGATGTTGAGCACCTTTTCAGATATTTTTAACCATTCTTATATCATCTTTTGTGAAGTAACTGTTCACATATTTGGCAAACATTTATTAGATTGCTTATCTTATTGAGCTATAAAAGCACTTTAAATATTCTGAATACAATTCCATATTCAGCTAAATGTATTTCAAACACTCTTACCATTCTGGATCTTGCCTTTCCATTTTCTTAATGCTCTTTTTCAAGGAGAAAAAATTTTAATTTTAATTACATTTATCCATTTTTCCTTTTTCTGTTTGTAACACTTCATTTCCTTTAAGCACATTTAACTCTCTCATCAGCCTTATATAATACTGTAATTGTCCACATTTCTCAGGCGATCAAATTAGACCTCCCAGAGATTATGTGAGGTGCCCCAAAACACACATTTGTAAGAATGCTAAATTCAAGCCCCTGAATAGATGTGAAGTCAGAGGAATGAAGTCAGGGGTCATTAGCAGGAGAACAGAACCAAGAGCCAAGTCTCTGTGGGCAAAGGCGACAAGCAGAAACTAAGGCAACAGTTTGGATTCTGTTGCAGAGATGATGGTTCATTTCAAACTCGAGAGGAGTTTGATAGGAAGATGCATCCATTCAGCCCCTCTTCTTAAGTGAGACTTTCCCAGGCCAAAGGACCTTGTTCTTATGTCTGGTGTCCAGCTTACAATACGGAACAGGACTCCTTACTTCTAGTGCAGCACTCTGTCCACCCCACTTGGGATATTATCTCTGTGACAGCAAAACCCAGATTTTCATAATCTCTGTATCTCATAGAAAAATCCATGACTCATTTAAGTAGTAAGACACAGTGTATTTTTCTTCTTAGAGTACAAATAGGACACAAATATTCTGAAATATAAATGGCAAAGTAATTTCCTGTCTTCACAAGAGTCAGGGATTGAGCAGTCACAGTCCAGCTTCTCACACACTCTCCTCAGAAGAAAACCCATGCAAAGCCCTTCTCTCCTAGCTTCTAATTCTGCAGGCAGCAGCCATTAATCGCAATCGATTGCTTCTTCATAACCACATCCTGCCATTTCTTTTGCCACGTTTCTCTGGCCACGTCTACACTCACATCTATTTTGGCAGATACAAGTTCTCTATTTCTCTTGCCGCTGGCTACCTTTGAATTACCAGAGCTCTGCAGCATTGCAAGGCCATCACCTGAAGGTGTGACAAAGAATACTGTACAACTACCAGTGACAGCAACTTTAAATGGAAATTAGATTCCTTTTCTCCCTATTTTTATGTTCCACTTTAATTTGGGCAAACTACAGTTGCAGACATCGTGTTCACTGCAATCATCTATCTTTTAGAGAGCACAACAGTGGTCCTGCTTAAGTACTTTTCATTTTTCATGTGTCTCCCCCACCCCTTCCTTTTTTTAGTACCATACCTCTGCCACAGGCAAGGGCATAATGTGCTCTCATGCATCTGGCTGCCCATTCAAGCAATAGGAAATGGGAGACTCACCAGCTGATGAAATGTGCTACAGTGGTTCAGCGGCCTTTAACTCCCGAATCCTATTATCAGAGTAACATGCATCCTTCAGGAGAAATGCCCTGGAGCCCATATGGATCTCAGGAAGACTGAACTTTAAACCTGGTAGTATCTTTGAAAATGTAAGTGTGTGACAGTATCTCAAGGGACACCAAAAGAGTAACCAGCAACCAACCAGTTTGAAATACATGGTCTGAACAAAACCAAATGCTCAGGTACACCAAAATGGCAGACCTAATCCAATGTGAACATCTCAGGTTATCTTGATGTGACAACATATTTTGTAGATTTCTTGGGAGAACAAAGATCTTTTGGGTCAATCTAATTCTCACAGACCAAAAGAGTGGTCCTTGGGTTTGCGGCTTGTTCATAGTTTGCTTCCACCAGATATATCTTGCTTTTTTCTCTAGTGCTTTGTCCCAAGAAGGCTGACTTCTGTGCACTGTATGGCAGGTTCTGGTGCCCTCTGGTCTTTCGGTAAGTTGGACCAACAGGAGATGCTGACAGGAGATTAAAGGATGAGAGGAAAGAGAGAGTGGAGCATTTATTCCTCAGCTGCCTGTCCCTTTTCTTTGCTCTGGTGCTAGTGGTAACGATGCTCTCTGCAGCCCTTGCATCTAGCAGTCAGCCATGTCCCTATGGCTCCAGCTCTTCTGGTCTGCTGACACCTTTTTCACTCCTTGCCCCTGCAAATCTATGGGTGATAACAGAGTCCCACTGTTGCCATTCTCTAGCCATCTTACATCTCTAGTTGTGTCTTTCCATCCTGTCTATAGTCACATAATTAATTGTCCAACACAAAATAATTTCTAATGAGATGGGTTTTTTATTTGGGGGGGGTGCATCTGTTTTCTGAAATGATGCAACTTGATAAAATTTCCTGCCAGCAAAACTTTCTCTTTCTTGACAGACTGGTTTTATTTCAGTGCAGTTACTTAGTAAGCTACACATGCTTCCTGCTAATGGTATCTCAGTGCGTTTTGAGCAAGCAAAAGTGCACACAAGTAATATAATAGGCATATGATGAATAATCACAAGTGATTCCATTTACCCCCGACCCCTTATCTCCTTGGCCTCTTTAGAGATTTGAGTTTGTAACCTGCTATGTTGCAATGCTGGCTTTGGAAATTTCCAATCAAGCCCCAGGTGAGGAATTTAACAAAATGCTTTAAACAGGTTTCATTTCCCTTTAGGAAGTCTTGTGCTGCAGGTGAGGTGGTATTCAAAGACCTCCTCCCTTGGTGCCTGGCAGGTATGATGCAACCACACTCTCCCTGGCGCGCTTTCAAAGTCCAGTCCAGTCCTAGGCAATCCAACCACGATAGAGATGGTTTCTAAAGCCTGTTCACTCTTTAAGGGCTGAATCCATACATTAAAACATACTTTGTAACTTTTTCCTGGATTAGCAACAACACTTCAGCCCATTAACATGGTGGGAAAGGAGACCTTAAACTGTAATGGCTTTTTGGAAAACTGGCCCAAACTGCTGGTTTTACATTTTAGCTGGTTTCTGGTGAAATAAAGCTAACCAGCTCCTTTTTTCCATTTTCCAATTCTGCTGTAACACATTTTCCCAATAAAGAAGATGCTTGCTTGTGGTAAATGAAATACTTGGAAACTATGCCAATTCCTTCAGGATGATTATTGCTATCTTTGCTAATTTTTTTCTTTCTTTCCCTTTTTTTTTTTTTGAGAAGTTCATGATTCAGTAGAATTTGTTTTCTGAGTATATTTTGTGTATTCTGATAAACATACTCCCTAAACATAAGATACTATTTAGTTATAAAAGGACATCTTAGAAACGTTAATACTTATAAATGCTTATATAAAGGGTCTTTATATTGGTCTTCTGAGTCCGGTTAGAAGAATAAATCTGCTAGGATCCCTGTTTCACAGTAGTGTATTAACAATAATTAATAGCTACTTATGTTGTGCATATAACACGTGTCTGTAAATATGCTGAAGAATTTATGTGCTGTATTAGATTCCACACACACAAGAATATCAAGATGTAGTTACAGTAATCATCCCAGTGGTGATACAGAAGTGACAGAACCAGTCAGGATCCAAGCCCAAATTTGCCTGCCTCTGCAGTCTTAGTGCCCTACAACCACACCTCAGTGTCTCTAAATCTAAGACATAATCAGGCTCAAACATGTGGCAACTAACTTGTTAGAAGACTAACTTTTCCTTCTCCTACTACTTGCAGTTTATTCCCTGAAGTTTCTGATATGCAATGCTAAGACACCAATTTACTGAAGGAAATGTTTAAAAATATTTTTTAATGTTTACTTATTTTTGAGAGAGAGACAGAGAGAGAGTGAGCAGGCGGCGAGGGGAAGAGAGAGAGGGAGATACAGAATGTGAAGCAGGCTCCAGACTCTGAGCTGTCAGCACAGAGCCCGATGCTAGGCTCACGAATGGTGAGATCATGACCTGAGACAAAGTCGGATGTTTAACTGATTGAGCCACCCAGGCGTCCCTGAAGGAAATGACTTAGAGGCCATTTCCATACCCCCCCTTTTTTTGGTGATGGTTGAAGGAAAGACAAATGTGACAGATGGCAATGGGATTATACAGATAGTGGGAGAGATGAAGTCGTCTTCTAAGTTTAGTGTTTTCCAAAATCAGTTTCATATTTTAGGTATCACCCATTAAAAACTAATAATGGTAATTTTCATAAAATCTTTTAAACAATCATAGTGACCAGATTTGATACCTGAAAATGTTACAAAAAGGGTATTTCTAGTCTCTCTCCCCCCTCATTTTTTTTTTTCAGTTAAATTTCTTCCCAAGTGTAATTTGTTCAATAAATACTGAGAACTCGTAAGGAGCCAGTGCTGGTCATGGCTAGGAATATAAATATAAATATAAGAAAAGACACAGTCTCTTGCCCTAAATTGGTTCATTTGCCAGCCCATGCAGACATATTCTAAGCATAATCTGACAAGTTTCACAAGACACCTTAGAAAATTCAATATCTGTGGTTTCAACTGTTCCTAAGCACTGAAGATCCATGAACCGGGGTAATTTATTATTTTGCTTAAGGATGAATTGAACTGCTCAGGCTTTGGGGTTGTTATGAGAAGAGAACTGGATGGCTGATTAGGGGGTGAGCAGTGCTGACATCTCATCATCCATATCCCATCATGGCCCTAATGCGCATGACCCACATTAAGTGCTAAAAACTTGTTGAAAACAAACCCAAATGTAGTGCTTATGACGAATGTGAGGAGAAAGTGAAGCAGTCTAAAGAAACTCTGGTTCTTTACAGAATGGAGAAATGTTGGATAATTTAAGAAGTAACATGTCACATTGCTTTATGGGTTTGAATATATGACAGAAATGTGCCACAAGTTTATATAAGTGGCTTTCAAACTTTTTTTTATCCCCAACCTGTCTAAAAAATAACTTTTCTTCACAATCTAATAAATAGACACACACACACACACACACACACACACACACACAGAGAGAAATGAAATGAAACTTCAGTAACACAATGCTTGCATTTACTGGAAGTCATACACTGTGATATTTTCCCCATCCTTTCTATTTTTATATTTTTAATGCTGTTGATGATCCACTAAATTGATTTTATAACCCACTAATGGTGTGTAACCCCCAGTTTGAAAAACACTGCTCTGTATTAACCATATGAATAAATAAGTGAGTAAATAAGTCAGTTGATCAAGCGGTTTCAGCTGGGTTTCCAGCTCGAATCTATTTTAATAGTATTATAAATTACTTTAATCCTGTGTTTACAGAATCATTAAGGGTCTTATAGGGTCACTTAAATTTTCATTTATTCTTCACTGCACTTCACAGGAGGAATTATACAATACATTAAGACCTGGGAATGCGGGGGTTTTCAGAGCTCCCATGATCAAATGTAAGCTCTCTGAATACAATGGCTGAGGACTGTATAGATGAGGGAAGGATTGTACTTAAGCACTGCAAAAAAGTGGCACTCACTTGGAAAGAGGAGTAGAATTTGAAAGGTATAGAAAGAGGAAAGATGGTTTATACTGCATGGATGATGTGGTTTGGAGGCCACTGAGGAGAAGACTGTGTCTAAGAAGTACGCAAGAAGACAGATGTGGATTAGGCAAATGAGATGGAAGCAAAATCATGGCTTATGGCTTCACTGACTTGATGGAACTTGAAGTTCTTTTCCATTGAACAAATGGACAATGTTCATAGACATATATTATTTCACCACAGTTGGGCCAAACGGGAGCTAGAGTTTCTAGGGGATGTGAGGTGGAATTCAGGAAGGGAACTGAAGAACAAAATTTGTAAGATGATTTCTGTCCTAGATCGCAGACTCCATAAGGGAGGTGAAACATCAGTTTGATCCATTTATGTTTCCTAGCTTCTAAAACAGGGACTGGTGCACGGTAAGCACTTAAGGTATTTTCTACTTGAATACATCACTGAGTGAATGGATAGAGGAGTGCACAGCTTACCTTGCTGATAACCATCTGAACTCTGTTTGTCCAAGGTCCCTTGTCCTCTAATGCAGTTATTTAGAGTTTCCTTTTTTTCCACTTCTAGTAACATTTTAAATTCAATGCTCTCTTTTGTCTTCCTGGCTGATCTATTCTCTGTTTTGTGAGCATCCTTTATAATGCCCTACCAGTGTTGCATCTGTTCTCTTAGAATGTCTCTCTGTAATGTCTTTTATATATCATGGCCAATATCCTGTTCCTCCAAATGAAACCTTATCTCCCCTGGGAAGCCTTATATGGAATATTTTAGCTCCTATGGTACTTTTGATTCTTTTATCATTTTTAAATTTAGTAATTATTAAATATGATTAATTTAATGATTATTAAGAATATAATACATACATATATTTTAAATTTAAGATTATCTGAAGCTTGCCTGGGTAGCTCAGTTGGTTAAGCACATGACTCTAGATTTTGGCTTTGGTCATCCAGCTCTGGCTTACAGTGTGGAGCTGCTTGGAATTCTCTCATTCTCTCTCTCTCTCTTTCCCCTCCCCTGCTCACACATACACTCTGTCTCTTTCAAAACAAGTAAATAAACATTTAAGGGGTGCCTGGGTGGCTTAGTCAGTTGAGTGACTGACTTTGGCTCAGGTCATGATCTCACAGTTCATGGGTTCAAGCCCCACGTTGGGCTCTGTGCTGACACCTCAGAGCCTGGAGCCTGCTTCGAATTCTGTGTCTCCCTGTCTCTCTGCCCCTCTCCCACTTACCTCTGCCTCTCTCTCTAAAACAAACATTAAAATTTGGAAAAAAAAAGAATATTTGAGAAATGAAGGTATGCAATATGAACAAACCAAGCATCTGTAACATTAGTCCCTAGAGAAAACTGTTAACATTTTGCTGCTTAAAATTACTGACATTTTAATATGTCTATATTGATGAATTAATTATAAATATGGATATAAATTGTGATCAGGAGATATGTAACATTTTATAAGTTGCTTTTCACTTAATGTGAATTCTTCCTCATTTTACATATTTCTCAAGAATATCACCTTAATGCCTATAAAGTACTCTATTATTCCATTATATGAGGATATATTTAATTAAGCTTTTCATATTTTTTGTTGGGTATTTGTTTCGTCCCCAGGTTTTTACTCAAAAAACAACTCTATGATAGATATCTTTACAGCTGAGACTTTATATTTGTACCTATTATTTCCTATTTGACTATACGTATGTCCACTGAATATATCATAAATAAATGGAAGTGATATTACTTGGAAAACAGGTATAAGCATTTTAAATAGTGTCTCAAAATGTGACAAGTGACTCCATGTCCATCCCCAGGAAACTGTTGCCATTTACATTCTCCTCAGTAGAGTATGAATGCCTCTTTCTTTACCTACTTACCAATTTTAGTTGTAGAGCTTAGTAATTCAGAAGCTAAAAACAATGACATCACCAGTGAGTGTGAATTTTGTTTTGTTTTGTGTTTTAATAGGTCAAATCTAACATTACTGCATATGATTATTATCCATTTTCCTGACTTTTGAAATGGAGTGTTAATGGCCTGGATTCATTTTTCAACTCAGATGTTATTCCTTTTCTTCTTGTTTTTATTTTTTTTAATGTTTTATTTATTTCTAGGAGAGTGAGAGAGAGAGACAGCGTGAGCAGGGGAGGGTCAGAGAGAGAGGGAGTCACAGACTGAAACAAGCTCCAGGCTCTGAGCTGGCAGTCAGCACAGAGCCCGACGCGGGGCTTGAACCCAGGAACCGCGAGATCATGACCTAAGTGAAAGTCGGACGCTTAACCGACTGAGCCACCCAGATGCCCCTCTTCTTGTTTTTAAAAGCACTTTGCAGGGGTGCCTGGGTGGCTCAGTCGGTTGGGTGTCTGGCTTCAGCTCAGTTCATGACCGCACAGTTCATGGGTTTGAGTTCCCCATCGGCCTCCATGCTGACAGCCCAGAGCCTGGAGTCTGTTTCGGATTCTGTGTGTCTCTTTCTGTGACCCATCCCTTTTCATGCTCTTTCTCTGTCTCTCAAAAATAAATAAACATTAAAAAAATAAAAGTATTTTGCCATTGGCTATTAAGAGTTCCCTGGACTCCTATAGCCCTTTTCCATTCCTGTCATATAATGTGGGCCAAATTGTTTTATACACACACACACACACACACACACACACACACACACACACGCCAATTAGGTTGCAGACTTCTGAGCAAAATGGTCTCATCCTTATTTAAATCTGTTCTTTGGAGAGCTGTGTGGACAAATGGAAGGGACATTTGTGGACTCCACTGGAATCAAGAGTTACCTATTAGCTTCTTACCTGAACAAGCTCTTCAGTCTCCCTACACCTGCTCTTTCTTCTGAAAAAGAGCAGGTAAATAGTCTCTCTTCTTCAGTCTGGTGAGGAGTAGATGAACAATTTATGTAACCCCACAGAATAGTGACTGACACATGGTGGAAAGTCCTAAATATGAATTACTTTTATTTAAATATTTGTTGTTTTTTTTGTTTTGTTTTGTTTTTTGCATAACATTCGTTATAATGTTTTGAAACATATTAGGAGCATAAGAAACAGAAAAAACTAGTCAATTCTGCTGGATCAATAAAATAGTCAAAACAGTATCAATTTGTTTTTAAACATAATGTTTAGAGAAATTTGAACCAAAGCTTGATTTCTCCTTTTTCAGGCGCATTCCACGTCCATGCCATTTAAGGTGTAAACAGTCCAAACATAATCAATTCTCAATTCTCATGCCCAGGCTATAGACAGGCATTTTATAAGTCACACTTTCCTTCTTAATAAACTCACAATAGATAAGAGGGAATGCTCTTCCACATCTGGGCTCCTTTCCACCTGAAATTCATGACATATGCACTGGCTTTTGAATGGCTTTTCCAAAATAGGGTTATGAAATGACCTGGTCCAAGTAATTCTGTATTTCAATTTGGAATTGTGCTTCCTGGACTGAGTTAGTCATAGATATTTGCGGTGCTTCCCTCTGATGGCATCTGCTGCTGTGCTCCAACGTTCACCAATGACGTCCTGCTTAGAGTCACTTTCATTGATTCTTCCACCTCCATCTTGTTCATGTCATTTAAAGATACACAGACATTTGGATAATGCTTTCAGGAAAAGCTAAACATGTTCTTAAAACTACAAGAGAAGTTTTGTCCTCTAATTAATATTGGCTTTGGAGAGCCAAGACATCAGATATTTGCTTTTATTTATTCCTTTATTCATTCTGCTGGTCCCACACAATAAATGACCTTATGAAATAATTGTGTTTCCAATTATTTCCCCATCGCTCTTTGTGTCAGTGAGGATCAGTGCTGTCCCGCTGATGTTCTTCCTCTTGATTCTTCTACCTTCTAGGCCAGTTTTACCTTATCTGGGCAACAGGCACAGTGTATCCATAAATAATGGCACTTTAATACTTCCTTATTGATCTAGACAGAGCTGAAGTTTGACTGTATGTCCACTGGTCCCCAAATCATTTTCCCATCAAAAGGGGACTTACCCTTTATCCTCTATCCACTTTCTTTACATGCAAAATGTGGAAGGTAAAGTTCTCTTTCTTCAATTTTCTGACTCAGTTTTTTAAGACAAATAGCTTTCTTTTTTCTTTATCACTTTTCTTTCTTGGGTAGGAAATTGAAGGCAATTCTGTCATTGAGATATTGCTGCCCATTTTCTTTCCTTTCCTTTCATCTGCATTTTACTTATGTTAGTGTTTTCAGGCTTCAATCTTCCAACATGCACTTCCTTCACAGTGTTTTTTCTCTCAGTTTTTATGGGGTATTTACATATTTACATATCACAGAAAGTAACCCTGTTTTGTAATTTTTGCAAGGAAGTGGAATGGAAGAGTGAAAGGCCATTTTGGTTATATAATTTTTTATCCTCATCTTTTATTCGCTCCTTCGTCAAACATTAAACCTACTTTTGATATTTAAGTAAGCTGTTTTCTTAATTATCTCTTGCCCAATTATTTCTGTTTTCTTTCACATTAGATTGAAGGTATACCCTTTTCTCTGGTAAGCCTTTATTTATGTTTTATTACTACTATACTTTAGAAGCTCAGATTTTAGAAGCACTCAGATAATTTTGTGAACTTCTAAAAATGTGTCATTGAGATATTTGGTATAATATTAGCGTTCACTTGTACACTGACAGTATATCCAATAGAGGGAGCACAGCACAATAGAAGTCACAAACCAAAGTTAAATTAATGCCAAATGTACAATACAGTCTAATTATAATATGCACTAGGAATTGTTACTATAGGTAGGAGAAGAATGGTTACTAGAAAATATTAATTTTATAGGATAATAACAAAAACAATTTTAGGCTTAGAGAATTTTAGGCATCATATGTATATCAACTAAAAAACAGAAGGAAAATGAAATATATGCACTGTGATTCATTATTTCACTACTTCAGAAACTACGTATGGAGACCTAATAATGCTGGGACGGATTCTTTTAATTTTTTTTAATGCTTATTGATTTCTGAGAGAGAGACAGAGAGAGACACGAGAGAGACAGAGACAGAGAGAGACAGAACATGAGCAGGGGAGGGGCACAGAGAGAGAGGGAGACAGAATCTGAAGCAGGCTCCGGGCTCTGAGCTGTCAGCATAGAGCCCACATGAGGCTCAAACCCACATTGTGAGATCATGACCTGAGCCGAACTTAGACACTTAACTGACTGACCCACCCAGGTGCCCCAATGCTAAAAGTGACTCTAAGCACTAAGATCACGGTTTGTGAAGACTGACAAATTTTGCATTCGTAAGGAGCTTATATTCGAGTCTCGTGCTAATATAATAGCTATTACTCACATATGACTATTTAAGTTAAAAATTAAGATTCAATGAAATAAAAAAATTGAATCCCTCATTTGTGCCAGCCACGTTTTAAATGCTCAGTGACCACATGTGGCTAGTGGTTATCATGTTGAAAAGAGCAAATAGAGAGTATTTCCAAGATCACAGGAAATTCCAAGAGAAGGTACTATCTTTAAAAGTGTGTTTTTACTTTTCAAAGTTTAATAATAAATTATCTCAAACACATAGAAAAACCAAAAAAATATTGCAGACATCTATGTAATCACTACTAAGATAAAAAATATGCTGGTATTTTCCTATTTGTCTCTGCTGACTTTCTTTTTTAAAAATAAGATCTAAAACATAAATAAAGAAAAACCTATATTCCCTACCCTTCCTCCCTAAAGGTAACCATTATCTTTCCATGTTGTAGTATCACCCACAAACATGTTTTTGCGGGAAATATGTTGATAAACAATATAAACTGTTAAGATTTTTTTTACAATTTTTACATTAAGAGTAGAAGCTATTTGCCACTTGCTCTTTTGGGTTGCTTGTTGTTTCTCTTTGACATTTTATTTTGAGATTTAAACCACAGTGATACATTCCATTCTATCTATCCATTTATCTGTTCTATAATGTGTTCTGTGCAAAATCCACTGTGTATATATCTACTTCCCGAGTGAGAAAATGTTAGGAGCTTTCCAACCGATGTCTACATTCTAAACATCTCACAGGCTCTGTTGGACAACCCAACCTCTGTCCCAGAGTTCAGCAGCCCACAGATTCTACATCGTTCAAGGAAGTGCCCTGCAGAGGGTAAAATGGAAGCATCCCTCCTTGGTGCTACCGGATACCCCATCAGGGCCTCGCTTCAGTGGGGGACCCTCTGAGAGGTCTTCTATTTATGCACTAATAGAAGCAGAGTGTCGGGAACCAGTGAGCCTGCAGTGCTGGACCAGCTGACCCAGTTGATACTCTTTCTTGGAATCCTGCTTATTAATTCTCTCCTAAATAAATTGGTCTCTATGTAAATCAAATACTAAGAAATAGCTTGTAAAACACACGCACTCATTTCTTGAGGGGAAAAATAAGTCACTAAACGTATGTCAAAATTTCTACTCTACCTGAATATATTGAGCTGCTATCTTTTGATGTTCTGATCTCATAAATTTAAAAGCAACTCTCGGATCCAAGCTAGGAAGACAGGCAGCAGGCACTATGTCTATTTCTCCTTCCTTTTGCCTCCTCCTCTCAAAGGATTCTGTCCTTTACGGAATGTGAAATCAGCCTGGAGATTTTTTAAGAACTTCAGGGTAATACCAACTCTTTTCTCCATCCTGGGTGTTTAAAGTGCACTCCTCTTATTCTTTCCTTAGGTTACAAGCCAAACCTGCATTCACCTCCAACATGAAACTGCTTTTGTACCATTTTAAAGACAGGACAACTTTGGAAACGTTAGAATATATCATTTCTACAGTTTAGGCAGTTTCACATTTCAGGTTATTGGTTTAGAAAAAATATTAGCAAATTGGACATTTTGACAAATTGAGGATCCCGAGGGCTCCCATATTGATTGTGAGAAGAAGCCTGAGGGTGATTTTCACAAATTGTACTTTCTAGAAGGCCCACACAAAACATATTTCAAAAGTAATTGCCCAACCTAATTCAGTTCCATAATGCGGCATATACCATCTTAGGTCCGTCCTAGTGACTGGGGCAGTTTTAAACTCCATCCCCGCCCCCCCCCCCCCCCCACCCCCCCCCCCCCCCCCCATGTAAAAGTACAATAAAGGTGAAAGGGCTCTGCCCCCACAGATTTACAGAATGCAAGATTTGTGAAGGACACAGTGTTAGTGTTGGAATGACTTTNACACACACACACACACACACACACACACACACACACGCCAATTAGGTTGCAGACTTCTGAGCAAAATGGTCTCATCCTTATTTAAATCTGTTCTTTGGAGAGCTGTGTGGACAAATGGAAGGGACATTTGTGGACTCCACTGGAATCAAGAGTTACCTATTAGCTTCTTACCTGAACAAGCTCTTCAGTCTCCCTACACCTGCTCTTTCTTCTGAAAAAGAGCAGGTAAATAGTCTCTCTTCTTCAGTCTGGTGAGGAGTAGATGAACAATTTATGTAACCCCACAGAATAGTGACTGACACATGGTGGAAAGTCCTAAATATGAATTACTTTTATTTAAATATTTGTTGTTTTTTTTGTTTTGTTTTGTTTTTTGCATAACATTCGTTATAATGTTTTGAAACATATTAGGAGCATAAGAAACAGAAAAAACTAGTCAATTCTGCTGGATCAATAAAATAGTCAAAACAGTATCAATTTGTTTTTAAACATAATGTTTAGAGAAATTTGAACCAAAGCTTGATTTCTCCTTTTTCAGGCGCATTCCACGTCCATGCCATTTAAGGTGTAAACAGTCCAAACATAATCAATTCTCAATTCTCATGCCCAGGCTATAGACAGGCATTTTATAAGTCACACTTTCCTTCTTAATAAACTCACAATAGATAAGAGGGAATGCTCTTCCACATCTGGGCTCCTTTCCACCTGAAATTCATGACATATGCACTGGCTTTTGAATGGCTTTTCCAAAATAGGGTTATGAAATGACCTGGTCCAAGTAATTCTGTATTTCAATTTGGAATTGTGCTTCCTGGACTGAGTTAGTCATAGATATTTGCGGTGCTTCCCTCTGATGGCATCTGCTGCTGTGCTCCAACGTTCACCAATGACGTCCTGCTTAGAGTCACTTTCATTGATTCTTCCACCTCCATCTTGTTCATGTCATTTAAAGATACACAGACATTTGGATAATGCTTTCAGGAAAAGCTAAACATGTTCTTAAAACTACAAGAGAAGTTTTGTCCTCTAATTAATATTGGCTTTGGAGAGCCAAGACATCAGATATTTGCTTTTATTTATTCCTTTATTCATTCTGCTGGTCCCACACAATAAATGACCTTATGAAATAATTGTGTTTCCAATTATTTCCCCATCGCTCTTTGTGTCAGTGAGGATCAGTGCTGTCCCGCTGATGTTCTTCCTCTTGATTCTTCTACCTTCTAGGCCAGTTTTACCTTATCTGGGCAACAGGCACAGTGTATCCATAAATAATGGCACTTTAATACTTCCTTATTGATCTAGACAGAGCTGAAGTTTGACTGTATGTCCACTGGTCCCCAAATCATTTTCCCATCAAAAGGGGACTTACCCTTTATCCTCTATCCACTTTCTTTACATGCAAAATGTGGAAGGTAAAGTTCTCTTTCTTCAATTTTCTGACTCAGTTTTTTAAGACAAATAGCTTTCTTTTTTCTTTATCACTTTTCTTTCTTGGGTAGGAAATTGAAGGCAATTCTGTCATTGAGATATTGCTGCCCATTTTCTTTCCTTTCCTTTCATCTGCATTTTACTTATGTTAGTGTTTTCAGGCTTCAATCTTCCAACATGCACTTCCTTCACAGTGTTTTTTCTCTCAGTTTTTATGGGGTATTTACATATTTACATATCACAGAAAGTAACCCTGTTTTGTAATTTTTGCAAGGAAGTGGAATGGAAGAGTGAAAGGCCATTTTGGTTATATAATTTTTTATCCTCATCTTTTATTCGCTCCTTCGTCAAACATTAAACCTACTTTTGATATTTAAGTAAGCTGTTTTCTTAATTATCTCTTGCCCAATTATTTCTGTTTTCTTTCACATTAGATTGAAGGTATACCCTTTTCTCTGGTAAGCCTTTATTTATGTTTTATTACTACTATACTTTAGAAGCTCAGATTTTAGAAGCACTCAGATAATTTTGTGAACTTCTAAAAATGTGTCATTGAGATATTTGGTATAATATTAGCGTTCACTTGTACACTGACAGTATATCCAATAGAGGGAGCACAGCACAATAGAAGTCACAAACCAAAGTTAAATTAATGCCAAATGTACAATACAGTCTAATTATAATATGCACTAGGAATTGTTACTATAGGTAGGAGAAGAATGGTTACTAGAAAATATTAATTTTATAGGATAATAACAAAAACAATTTTAGGCTTAGAGAATTTTAGGCATCATATGTATATCAACTAAAAAACAGAAGGAAAATGAAATATATGCACTGTGATTCATTATTTCACTACTTCAGAAACTACGTATGGAGACCTAATAATGCTGGGACGGATTCTTTTAATTTTTTTTAATGCTTATTGATTTCTGAGAGAGAGACAGAGAGAGACACGAGAGAGACAGAGACAGAGAGAGACAGAACATGAGCAGGGGAGGGGCACAGAGAGAGAGGGAGACAGAATCTGAAGCAGGCTCCGGGCTCTGAGCTGTCAGCATAGAGCCCACATGAGGCTCAAACCCACATTGTGAGATCATGACCTGAGCCGAACTTAGACACTTAACTGACTGACCCACCCAGGTGCCCCAATGCTAAAAGTGACTCTAAGCACTAAGATCACGGTTTGTGAAGACTGACAAATTTTGCATTCGTAAGGAGCTTATATTCGAGTCTCGTGCTAATATAATAGCTATTACTCACATATGACTATTTAAGTTAAAAATTAAGATTCAATGAAATAAAAAAATTGAATCCCTCATTTGTGCCAGCCACGTTTTAAATGCTCAGTGACCACATGTGGCTAGTGGTTATCATGTTGAAAAGAGCAAATAGAGAGTATTTCCAAGATCACAGGAAATTCCAAGAGAAGGTACTATCTTTAAAAGTGTGTTTTTACTTTTCAAAGTTTAATAATAAATTATCTCAAACACATAGAAAAACCAAAAAAATATTGCAGACATCTATGTAATCACTACTAAGATAAAAAATATGCTGGTATTTTCCTATTTGTCTCTGCTGACTTTCTTTTTTAAAAATAAGATCTAAAACATAAATAAAGAAAAACCTATATTCCCTACCCTTCCTCCCTAAAGGTAACCATTATCTTTCCATGTTGTAGTATCACCCACAAACATGTTTTTGCGGGAAATATGTTGATAAACAATATAAACTGTTAAGATTTTTTTTACAATTTTTACATTAAGAGTAGAAGCTATTTGCCACTTGCTCTTTTGGGTTGCTTGTTGTTTCTCTTTGACATTTTATTTTGAGATTTAAACCACAGTGATACATTCCATTCTATCTATCCATTTATCTGTTCTATAATGTGTTCTGTGCAAAATCCACTGTGTATATATCTACTTCCCGAGTGAGAAAATGTTAGGAGCTTTCCAACCGATGTCTACATTCTAAACATCTCACAGGCTCTGTTGGACAACCCAACCTCTGTCCCAGAGTTCAGCAGCCCACAGATTCTACATCGTTCAAGGAAGTGCCCTGCAGAGGGTAAAATGGAAGCATCCCTCCTTGGTGCTACCGGATACCCCATCAGGGCCTCGCTTCAGTGGGGGACCCTCTGAGAGGTCTTCTATTTATGCACTAATAGAAGCAGAGTGTCGGGAACCAGTGAGCCTGCAGTGCTGGACCAGCTGACCCAGTTGATACTCTTTCTTGGAATCCTGCTTATTAATTCTCTCCTAAATAAATTGGTCTCTATGTAAATCAAATACTAAGAAATAGCTTGTAAAACACACGCACTCATTTCTTGAGGGGAAAAATAAGTCACTAAACGTATGTCAAAATTTCTACTCTACCTGAATATATTGAGCTGCTATCTTTTGATGTTCTGATCTCATAAATTTAAAAGCAACTCTCGGATCCAAGCTAGGAAGACAGGCAGCAGGCACTATGTCTATTTCTCCTTCCTTTTGCCTCCTCCTCTCAAAGGATTCTGTCCTTTACGGAATGTGAAATCAGCCTGGAGATTTTTTAAGAACTTCAGGGTAATACCAACTCTTTTCTCCATCCTGGGTGTTTAAAGTGCACTCCTCTTATTCTTTCCTTAGGTTACAAGCCAAACCTGCATTCACCTCCAACATGAAACTGCTTTTGTACCATTTTAAAGACAGGACAACTTTGGAAACGTTAGAATATATCATTTCTACAGTTTAGGCAGTTTCACATTTCAGGTTATTGGTTTAGAAAAAATATTAGCAAATTGGACATTTTGACAAATTGAGGATCCCGAGGGCTCCCATATTGATTGTGAGAAGAAGCCTGAGGGTGATTTTCACAAATTGTACTTTCTAGAAGGCCCACACAAAACATATTTCAAAAGTAATTGCCCAACCTAATTCAGTTCCATAATGCGGCATATACCATCTTAGGTCCGTCCTAGTGACTGGGGCAGTTTTAAACTCCACCCCCCCCCCCCCCCCCCCCCCAGCACCTTTCTAAAGTCTAATGTAAAAGTACAATAAAGGTGAAAGGGCTCTGCCCCCACAGATTTACAGAATGCAAGATTTGTGAAGGACACAGTGTTAGTGTTGGAATGACTTTTGTTTCTGTCCCTTTGACAGATTGGTACTTACTCTAAATAATTTTACAAGTGAAAACAACTAAATATTCTGGATAAAATGCCTTTTAAATCCATTTTTAAAATGTTTTTTTTAAACCACAGCTGTGGCTGAGACTGTGTAATCTGCCAAGACACACACACACACACACACACAAACACACACACACAAAGAAGAGAAGGAGGAGGATGAAGAGGAGAAATAAAAAGACGGAGCAAAGAAAGAATACTAGGAGGTATATGAACTTCACCTTGAGATGAACCTTGTTGACTTTAGGATTCTATTTTAATATCTATGTCGGACATAAAAGAATAGAAATAAAGATTAGGGTGAGTATAAAGTAAAAACATATTAGGAAATCCCAATATCAACATGGAGATCCAAAGGACTATGCTTTCAAAGTAAGGGTGAGTAATAAATTAGTGCACTATCTAGAAGATAACATGGAACCCTGTCACATTTGGCCTCTATATTGGCTGGACTGGAAAGATAATTAATAAACAACTGACTGACCTCACTTAGATTTAGAGCTCAAATTCCTGTTACCTTCTTTAACTTACGTGGCCTTAGCAGATAATACCAAGTAGATAATAGTGTGAAGTAACTAGCAGAATCAAATGCAATATCCTCTGAAGAAATCCAACTTTAGACTAGACTTCAAAGAAGTCCTGCAGAGGTTTTTCCAAAGTATAAGACCTGACAGATAAAACTCGTATATTATCTAAGCAAACAAGGCACCATAATTTAGATCCAAAGAATCAACAGAGAGTTGAATCCTACCCAAAAGTCTTCATTAGTGAAAGTATCATGTAGAACTAAAAATAATCATGTTTAATATGTTTTACAATAAAACAGAAAGGACTGATACTCTGCCTAAGGGAAGACACTATAAAGCAACCAATCATATGTGAAGAAGAACCAACTAAAGCTTTATACATGAAAAAATATAATAATTGATGTAAACAGTAATTAAAGGGTGAGAAGAATAGATTAAAATCTGCTGAAACTAAAAGTGCTGATCTAGAGAAAATACCTGAAGAAACACAGAATATATTTCAGAGAGACAAAGAAATGGAAAATATTTCTTAAAAGGTGTGGATCAGGAGGCATGGAGAATACTGAAGCAAGTGATAAGAGTTCAAAAGGTGAGAAAAGAGAAAAATGGGAAGAGTTAATATTCCAAGTGATAATATAGAAGTTTTCAGAACTGTTGAGAGACAACAAATTTTAAGTCCACAAAACCTATGATAAAATCCAAACAAAATAAAAACAAAGACATCATGTATATATGTGAATATATAGTATACATACATATCTATCTATATCTATCATTTGTATAACAAAAGAACAAAGGTAATATTTTTAGAGAAGCCATAGAAGGAAGAGAGGTCACCTAGAAAGGAATGGTAATTAGCCCGAGAGCTGAATTACCAGCAGCGTGCACTGGATGCCATAAGCCAATGGTATAATATCTTCAGTGTACTGAGACAAAAATAACTTTTAATGACAAAACAAAATAAAAGCATTTCTATTTTTTTTTTAATTCCAAGAGTTTACCTCGCTAGAAAACTAACAGATGTATTTCCATGGATCTCAGGTAGAAAGTCTAAAATACAAGAGAGAATGAGAGCTGATATAATTATCATGTAAAGAAATCTAAGCAATTCTTACAGAAGTGTTTAAGGGTTACAAATAAAACAAGGGAGAACTTCAATATTGGAAGAAACATGCAAATTGAGAGGAGTGGTGATCAGATCTACATGTACTGTTTACAGTGACAGCAAAGGCACTGAGGTTCACTTTTGGCCTCATTTAATTAAATAAGCATGTTAAAATAGTCTTATAATAGTATCCAATGTCTGTTCTTCAGTAATACCAGATGAATAAATTGCAGAGATCTATTGGACAATATATTGCCTGCATTAACAATATGGCATTGTGCGCTTCAAAATCTGTTAAGAGGGTAGATTTCAGGGCACCTGGGTGGCTCAGTTGGTTAAGCACCCGACTTCAGCTCAGGTCATGATCTCATGGTTCGTGGGTTCGAGCCCTGCGTTGGGCTCTGTGCCGACAGCTCAGAGCCTGAAGCCTACTTCAGATTTTGTGTCTCCCTCTCTCTGACCCTCCACTGCTCATGCCGTGTCTCTCTCTCTCTCTCAAAAAGTAAATAAAACATTAAAAATTTTTTAAAAAGTTTAGATTTCATGTTGAATGTTCTTACTGCAATCAAAAACAAAAATCCCCAAAGGGGTACAAGGAAACCCTGGGAGTTGCTGGATATGCCTATTACCTTGACTGTGGTGATGCTATCAAAAGTATGTGCTTATGTCCAAACTCATCAAATTGTATATGTTGAATATGTAGTTATTTACATATCAGTATCTCAATGTAATGTTTTTAAAACCCAAATTGCTACTCCATTAGTTCAAAACAAAGCACACACAAAAAAAGTTTAAACAAGTTAAGTAAATCCTGAAGACATAGGTCAAATTTAAGGGATTAAAAAAAGAGGATAAAAATGAATCCACATATCAATGTAACATAATTAAGCTCTACAGCTAAAGTACAAAAATCGTTGGAACAGACTGAACAAAAACAGCAAACTGAGGCAGACTTAAGGATACAGAAAAGCTGAAGGTACAAGAAGGGAAGAGTATAACAAATAATAACCAATATTAGGCTAGTATAATTACATAAATATGAGGCAAAATACATTTAAGGTAAAAATACCACTACAGATAAATAATTTATTAAGATAAACATAAGGATGAAAGATTCAGTTAATCAGGGAAGTGAAAAAGTTCTAAAAAATACATGTCTAATATACCTTTAAAAAGTAGGAAGCAAATGCTGGCAGAAATTTCAGTAGAATTAGTAAACCCAGCTTTGTAGCAGGAGATTTTAAAGCAACTGTTTAAAGATACTGGTAAATCAAACAGACACGTAACACTACACTTTAGAAAACTGGTATAGTTAGACTGTGATGAGCATCGATCAATAGAGTTAAGAAACAATAACCAAAACAATATACTTAGAAAACAAGTGATATTTGGACAAAGAAGAAATCAAGATGGACAAAAATAAAAGAGGAAGGTAGAGTAGATTAGAAGAGCACATTTAACCTTCTAATGACCATGGAAGCACACCCTTGTCTCCTACGCACACCACTGGAAGCCCTGTATACATTTCATATGGGAATACTCTGTGTAACAAATAAGGTAAGGTACTGTCTCACTTCCATGGTTAGATTGTAAGAAACCTTGAAGCTTCCACCTTGGTCAACAGGAATGACATCCTAGGGTAAGCCAGTTCCTGTGTAAGAAGTGTAATTACCTTGAGACCACCATGCTGTGGGAAATCCAAAGTTGGCTACGCTTAGTGGACACTAGGAGAGAGATGCACAACTAGCTCCTAGATGTTTAGGTTCTTTCTTGTGGTGTCAGAAATATGGTTGAAGGGGTTTTCTTGGATGTCTGCCTCTCTCAGGCTTAAAGATATCTCCATGCGGGAGAAAAAGGGGGGAAATAGTGGGGGAGAGAGAGAGAGGCAAACCATGAGAGACTCTTGAATGCTGAGAACAAACTGAGGACTGATGGGTGTGTGGGGGGGAGGGGAGAGATGGGCATGGAGGAGGGCACTTGTGGGGATGAGCACTGGGTGTTATATGGAAACCAACTTGACAATAAACTATTTGTAAAAAAAGAAAAAAAAAAACTAACTGGAAAAAAAACAGATAAAGATAGCAGCCTATATTAAAAAAAAAAAAAAAAAAAAAAAGATATCTCCAGGACCAGATCCCATCTCATCAGCACTGCATGTAAGACTCCAATTTCTGGTCTAAATCAACCCATATAATTTTGAGATTAAAAATAAATTTTTTTTCAGCTACCAAATTTTGGAATTGTTGATTATGCAGCAAAAGATAACTGAAATAGCCCTATAATTGGATATAAAACCATCTTTAAAAACAGATCTAACAGCAAGCATCACTACATTTTATATAATTAGTATTATTTAGATAATGTTTTGTGAAAGCATATCAACATAATTAGAAAAACAATAGCAATAAATGATACATTTAGAAGAAAAAGGCTAGAAACACTGTTCTATGACTTGAAAAAAAAAGAAAAATCAAGATGGAAATTCAAAAATATTTATAAATTAATCACTTGTAAAGCCAGTATAGAGGTTAAAACACAAAAGTAGCAGAAAATCAATTATTTATAGAAAACTTAATCAAGGGATAAACTAAAAAGATGCAAAATATGATATCATATATACATGGAAGAGGAGAAAATTTTAATGCTTTTAAAATGTGTTGAGCTTAAGCAACCATCACCTTAAAATACAGTGCTATACACATAGATATTGTATCTGTAACTGATGGTAACCACAAGTCAAAAACTTATAGTGGATTAACAAAAGATAAAGAGAAAGGAATCTAAGTATAACACTAACAAACTGACAAGGGAAGACAGCAAGAGAAAAAGAAAGGAATGGAGAAGAAATATAACAACAATCAGAAAACAGTGAGCAAAATGGCAGTAAATACATACTTATCAATAATTACTTTAAAAGTAAATGGACTAAGTGCTCCAATCAAAACACAGAAGGTGAGTGATCAGATAAAAAACAAGACCATCCGTATGCTCCCGACAAGAAACTCAGTTCAGACATAATGACACAGACAGACTGAAAGTGAAGGGTTGGAACAGAATATTCCAAGCAAATCAAAGTGGAAAAAAGTGTGGGGGGCAGGGGAGCAATACTAATATCAGACAAAATAGACTTTAACACAAAGACTTTGACAAGAGATGAAAAGAAGGACATTATATAATGATAAAGGGATCAATTTAAAACAAAAAGGATATAAGAGTAGTAAATATCTGTGCACCCAACAAAGGGGCAAAAGATATGCAAAGCATACATTAACAGACATAAATGGAGATACCGACAGTAATCCAATAGCAGTAAGGGACTTTAATACTATACTTCCATCAATGGACAGACATTCATATAGAAAATCAATAAAGAAAACAGGGGCTGTGGCCAACACATTAGATCAGATAGACGTAAGACGTATAGAGAGAGCATTCCATCTCAAAACAGCAAAATACACATTTTCTTCAAGTGAACATGGAGCATTCTTCAGGATGGATCACATGTTAGCCTACAAACACATCTCAATAATTTAAGACTGAAATTATGTCAAACATCTTTTCTGACCACAACACTATGAAAAAGGCAATCAATTAGAAGTAAAAACTAGAAAAAACACAAACATGTGGAGGCTTAACAACATGCTACTAAACAATCAAAGGGCCAATAAAAATTCCAAGAGAAAATTAAAAAATACATGGAGACAAAGGAAAATACAATAGTCCAAAGTCTTAGAGATGTAGCAAAAGCAGCTCTTAAGAATAAAGTTTATAGCAATACAGATCTTCCTCCAGAAGCAATAAAAATCCCTAACAACCAAACCTAAAGTAACTAGAAAGAGAACAAACCAAGTCCAAAGTTAGTAGAAAGAAGGAAATAATAAAAATTAGAACAGAAATAAATGAAAAAAGAGCTAAAAATAAAATAATGGAAAAATCAATGAAACCAGGAGGTGGTTTTTAGAAAAGATAGCCCATCAGGAAAAAGAGAGAAGACTCAAACAAATAAATAAAATCACAAATGAAGGAGGAGAGATAACAGGTGACTCCACAGAAATATAAAAACAAATATAAGAGAACATAATGAAAAATTATATATAAACAACTGGACAACCTAGAAGAAATGGTGAAAAGCCAAAAAGCTATAACCTTACAAAAGTGAGTCAAGAAGAAACAGAAAATTTGAACGCTCCAATTACTATTAACAAAATTAAATCAGCAATCAAAGAATTCCCAAAAAGCAATGTTCAGGGCCAGACAGCTTAACATTACAATAAAGTTTAATACCCATTATTCTCAAACTGTTTAAAAAAAAAAAAAAAAAAAAAGGAGAGAATAGAAAAGAAACTGCCCATTCTATGAGGCTAGCATTACCCTGAAACGAAAACCAGATAAAGATACCACATACATAAAGAGAACTACAGGCCAGTATCCCTGATGAACAAAGATGCAAGAATCCTCAACAAAATATTAATAAACCAAATCCAATAATATATTAAAAGAATCATTCACTATGATCAAGCGGGATTTATTCCAGATATGCAAGCGTGGTTCATTATCTCCAAATCAATCAATGTGACACAGCACATTAACAACAGTTAAAGATAAAAACCGTACGATCATCTCAAAGATGAAGCAAAACCATTTACAAAATACAACATCCATTCATGATTAAAAACTCTCAACACAGTAGCAGAAAGATAAACTAAGAAAACGATTCCATTTACAGTTGCACCAAAAAGAATAAAATACACAGGAGTAAATTATAGAGGCAAAAGGCCTATCCCCTGAAAGTTATAAGGTAATGATGAATGAAAAAGACCTGGTCATTCAGTCAGTTAAGCAGCTGGCTCTTGACTTCTGCTCAGGCCATGATCTCACAGTTCATGGGTTTGAGCCTTTCAAGGGGCTTTGTGCTCACAATGCAGAGTCTGCTTGGGATTCTCTCTCTTGCTCTCTCTCTCTCTGCCCCTCCACCACTGGTGTGCTCTGTCTCTCTCCTTTACTCTCTCAAAATAAATAAATTTTTAAAAATTATTTTAAAAAATGAAGACAATACAAGCAAATGGAAAGATAGTTCATGCCCATTAGATTGGAAAAATAAATTGTTGTTAAAATGCCCATTAATGCCCAAAGCAACTTACAGATTCAATGTGATCCCTATCAAAATACCAATAGTATTTTTTTTACAAAACTAGAACAAATAATACTAAAATTTGCATGAAACCACAAAAGACCTTGAATAGCCAAAGCAATCTTGAGAAAGAAGAACAAACTGGAGGTACCACAATTCCAGATTTCAGGATACACTACAAAGCTACAGGAATCAAAAAAGTATGGGACTGGCACAAAACTAGATGTATAGATCAACAGAGCAGAAAAGAGAACACGGAAATAAATCCATGCTCATAGGGTCAATTATTGTAGAACAAATGAGGCAAGAATATACAATGGAGAAAAGACAGACTTTTCAATAACTGGTATTGGAAAAAGTGAACAGGCAAATGCAAAAGAATGAAAATGGACCACTTTTTTACAACATGCACAAACATAAACTCAAATAGATTAGGATCTAAATGTGAGACCTGAATCCACAAAGCTCCTAAAAGAAATCGCAGGCAGTAAACTCTTTGACATTGACTTCAGCAATACATTTGTGGATTTGTTTCCTCAGGTGAGAGAACCAAAGGCAAAAATAAACTATTGGGACTATACCAAAGTAAGAAGTTTTGCACAGTGAAGGAAACTAAAAACAAAATAAAAAGACAATCAACTGAATGGGAGAAGATATTTTCAAATGATATATTTCATAAGGGGTTAATATCCAAAATATATAAAGAACTTGTACAACTCAAACAAACAAACAAGCAAAATCTGGTTAAAATGGGGAGAGGAATGAATAGACATTTTTCCAGAGAAGACATACAGATGGCCAAAAGACACATGAAAAAATGCTCCACATTGCTAATAATCAGGGAAATGCAAATCAAAACCACAATGAGATATCATTTCCCTCTAATCAGAATGACTTAGTATGAAAAAGACAAGAAAGAATAAACATCGGCAAGAATGTGAAGAAAAGGGAAGTCTTGTGCACTGCTGCTAAGAATGTAAATTGGTTTAACCACTGTGGAAAACAATATGGAGATTCCTCAAAAATTAAAAAGAGAAATATGATATGGTCCAATAATTCTGCCGGTGGGTATTTACCCAAGGGAATTAAAAACACTAACTGGAAAAGATATATGGACCCCTATGTTTATTGCAGCATTATTATAAACAATTCACAGCCATGATATGGAAGCAGCTCAAGTGTCCATTGATGGATGAATGGATAAAGATGTGGTGTACACACACACACACTTGCTTTGCAGAGTCCATCTTCAGCATCACAAAGGAGGTTAGAAGGGAGACTCTGAACTGAGAACTAACAATTAAAAAAAGATATACAGAGGATTCAATATAAAAAGAAACTGTAGAATAAGCAACATACTAAAAGGAAGGAAATATAGAAGATAAGAAAATAAAAGTAAAATAAAATAGAGTAGCAATAGACACAATACATTTTATACTGACAAAACTAATAAAATTAATAAACCTTAGGGAATCTTAGGAAAATAAGAATGAATACATGACGTAACTACAGTTAAGGCAGAAAATTAAAAAATATAAATATAATATATATTGAACAGTGTCATGTCAGTAAATTTGAAAACTTACATGCAATGGACTAGATTCTGAAAGATACAAGTTACTATGACTGATTAAAAAAGGGATAAGTTATGTTATAATCATTAAAGAAGTTGAATACTACTTGAAAATTTACCCACAGGGGCGCCTGGATGGCTTAGTCGGTTAAGCGTCCGACTTTCGCTTAGGTCATGATCTCGTGGTTCGTGGGTTCGAGCCCCGCGTCGGGCTCTGTGCTGACTGCCAGCTCAGAGCCTGGAGCCTATTTCAGAGTCTGTATCTCCCTCTCTCTGACCCTCCCCTGCTCACGCTGTCTCTCTCTCTCTCTCTCCTAGAAATAAATAAAACATTAAAAAATTTTAAAAAATAATAATAATAAGTAATAAGTAATAAAAAATAAAGGATATCTCTATAGCTTCACCATATGTCAAGTTCTGTATACATAAGGACTTTGGGCCACAGTATCAAAATAATTGATTGAAANAAAAGAAAAAAAGAAAATTTAGACCAAATGAGTTCAACCAGCATTTAATGAACAAACATCTCAAATCCTACACAGTTTCTTTCAGAAAGTAGGGGGAAAAAAGCGTAATGCATCCCAAGGATTTTGTATTAGTTGGAAAGTGTTGATAGGAACTGAGAATAATCAGATAAAGATAGCATAAGAAATGAAAACTAGACTTCCTTCTCCTTCAAGAGCATATGAACAAATATCTTAAAGAAACTATTAGAAAATGAAATACATAACGGAAAAACTCCAGTACCAACCAAAGTATACATTAGAATAGGATGCAATAATGAATTTTTAATGATTTTAATATACTTACTGAATGAGCTACTTATTATGCAGTAACTTAAATGAACTATGACTATAATTTAAACCATTGATAAATTTTGAAAACAATGTTGAATAAATAATGTAAGTCATCTAAAAACATATACACTATGATAATGTTTTTATTTGGGCCCTGCTTCTTTTTCTCAATGTTTTCTTTTTTTTTTTTTAAGTTTATTTTGACAAAGAGACAGACAGAGGCGGAGATAGAGAGGAAGAGAGAAGCCCAAGCAGGCTTCATGTCAGCACAGAGTCTGACACAGGACTCGAACCCACAAACCATGAGATCATCACTCTAGCCAAAATCAAAAGTTGGGCACTTAACCAACTGAGCCACCCAAGGACCCCAGGGCCCTTCTCCTTCTCCTTCTCCTCCTTCTTTCTCCTCCTCCCCTTCTTCCTCCTCCTCCTCCTTCTTCTAATTTGTTTTTTTAAATCTACATCCAAAGTAGTTAGCATATAGTGCAATAATGATTTCAGAAGTAGAATCCAGTGATTCATGCCCTGCATATAACACCCAACATCCCAACAAGTGTCCTTCTTAATATCCCCACCCCTTTAATCCATCCCTCCAGCAATCTTCAATTTGTTCTCTTTTATGTTTTCTCCCCTTCCCTTCTTTGTAGTAGGGTGAAGAGGGGAAGGGGTGACAGTGGTTGTGAGTTACCATTGTTAGCATTAGCTCTCAAGTCTCTTCCTTTGCCCATAATGACAAAGTTGAAAGTTGAATGTGTGTGTGTATGTACTTATACAAAACACTTGCCAATTTATCTACGGAAATTTTGAAGATTTGCTTTTTTAAAAAATTTAAATTCAAGTTAGTTAACGTATAGTGTAAGAATGGTTTCAAGAGTAGAATTTACTGATTTATCAATTATATACAACACCCAGTGTTCATCTCATCAAGTGTCCTCCTTAATGTCCACCACCCACTGAGCCCAACCTCCCACCAAACTCCCCTCCAGCAGTCCTCAGTTTGTTTTCTGTATTTAAGAGTCTCTTACAGTTTACCTCCTTCTCTGTTTTTGTCTTCCTTCCTTTCGCCTATGTTCATCTGTTTTGTTTCTCAAATTCCACATGACTGAAATCATATCATACTTGTCTTTCTGTGACTGATTTCTTTCACTTAGCATAATATTCTAGCTCTACCCACATTATTGCAAATGGCAAGATTTCATTCATTTTGATCACCAAGTACTATTCCATTGTGGGTGTGTGTCATCTTCTTTACATATTGACATCTTTTTTACTTATTCATCAGTGAATGGACATTTGGGCTCTCTCCATAATTTGGCTATTGTTGATAGTGCTTCTATAAACACTAGGGTACATGTGGCCCTTTGAATCAGGATTTTTTCTATCTATTAGATAAATGCCTAGTCATGCATTTGCTGGGTCAGAGGGTAGCTCTATTTTTTAATTTTTTGAAGAACCTCCATACTGTTCTCCAGAGTGGATGCACCAGTTTGCATTCCCACCAAAAGTGCAAAACGGTTCCCCTTTCTCTGCATCCTTGACAACATCTGTTGAAGTTTTGCTTTCTAAACTGAAGTTCAAGTAGATTTGGGTACACACACACATACAAACACGGACATCTTTACTTCTCTGAGATCTTGAAGCCTATTCAGTGCTTACGGTAGCAAGACAACACTCTCGCTGTGAAGCCAGTGAATTTTGGATTGTGCCTCCTAAGGCCAATAACAATTGGGAAATCAAAGAAAATTGTAGAATCTGAGGAATTCTAGAGTCTAGAATTCATACAGGATGCCCTCCTAGACTTCACTTCAGCCTGCACGTATACACAAATAGAGACAGGGTTGACTGCTAATGTTACTATCTCCAAAAAGATATAGAAATGCTTTTACTCAGTGCTACATACTTTCAGAGTACATCAGAATTAATAGACAAAGCCTCTCTGCAAATAAGTAAAGACTCTACATGCATTGCATTTTCAATTACTTGGAAGTGTTTTTTTGGTTTGCTGTATGTTTTGGCTTTTGGTGGGGGTCAGAAAGCAACTACAAGGACCAAAATGTTGCTGCCTTTTAATTTTAAATCTTTGCCCAATACTAATATTGTACTTCCATATTTTCTATTGTTTGCCCTCACCCAGCCCATGATAAAGCACTGCGTTGTGTTAGCACGGGCAAAAGGAAGAGCAGCAGTGTGAAGCTACAGTCTCAAGATAGTACAAGTCTCTTGGGAAGCAAGAGTCATGACCTTGGTCTTTTAATTATACAATCCAATGTCCTGAGTGTGAGATTTTATTAAGTCGATTTTAGAGTACCTCCCTTTGCTTTAGGTTCCTTCTGAGTGGGGTCAGTTCTCGTGGTAAAGTGGTCAAATGTTTCTAAATAAGTGCCTTCATTTTTCTCCCTGTACTTAACGCTATTACCTAAATCTAGAGAATTTTTTGTGTGTGGCTCAAAGAAAATACTGTAACATCTGATTAGTTTCAAGATGCAACACTGACTTTATCTTTTCTTTTTTAATGAACCTGGTATTCAAACTGCCTCCTTTTTCTTTCTTTCCCATTACGTTACAGACCTGTGAGAGTAGTAAGTAGGAAAATGCTGCACTCAGAATTTAGGAGGTTTGCCTGCAATAACTTTACTTTGTCTGCACCAGCCAAGAACACAAGACTCCAGGGATTTGGCTCCTAAAGCAAAAGCAAGTCTAGTCAGGATTATATAACCAAGGCCTGAAGGATAATAATTGGCAATTTATGAAGTAAAGCCTTTGCTATGTTCATTTATTTATTTATTTTTGAAATCTTTATAACTATTTTCAGGATGAGGTTTTCTAAATTTCCATGGCTGACTTCTTTTTTCTTTTAGCCACTGTGGGGCACACTATGGAGGTTCCTCAAAAAACTAAAAATGGAACTACCATATGATTCAGTAATCACTACTTGGTCTTTACCTAAAGAATATGAAAACCCTAATTCGCAGATTTATACATCTCTATGTTTACTTCAGGATTATTCACAAATAACCCACTGATGGAGGCAACCCAAGTGTCCATCTATAGATGAATGGATAAATAAAAAGTAGTATATATACAATGGAATAGCATTCAGCCACAAAAATGAAGGAAATCTTGCCATTTGCAACAACATGAATGGAACTAGAGAGTATAAATGCTAAGTGAAATAAGTCAGAGAAAGACAAATACCACATGATTCACTCATGTGGAATTTAAGACAGAAGACAATTGAACAAAGGGGAAAAATGAGACAAACTAAAAAGCAGACTCTCATCTATAGAGAATAAATGGTACTAGAGGGGAGGTGAATAGGGAGATGGGTTAAAGAGGAGATGGGGATGAAGAGCCCTGGGTAATATATGGAACTGCTGAATGATTATACTGTACACCTGAAATTAATATAGCACTATATGTTAATGACACTGGAGTTAAAACTTTTTTAATTTTTTTACATTTATTTATTTTTGAGAGACAGAGTGTGAGCAGGGGAGGAGCAGAGAGAGATGGAGACACAGAATCTGAAACAGGCTCCAGGCTCTGAGCTATCAGCACAGAGCCCAACGTGGGGCTTGAACCCACGAACCTGTGAGATCATGACCTGAGCTGAAGTCCGGTGCTTAACCAACTGAGCCATCCAGGTGCCCCCACTGGAGTTAAAATTTTTTAAAAATTGGAAAAGTTTAAATCCATATGCTTTGAGGAATGTACTGGTAAGGAATCTGGAGCCCAGCATACTTTTCCAAATGTTGGTATCTAATGCAGAGATTATTACTGTTACTGATCACCCATGTGCAAAAAGTTCAAGAGGCATACAAATCAGACAATGTTAGTACCATGTTCATAGGGATCTTTAAAGTCATGTGGAAATATTAGACATATATGTTATGACTGAAGAGATACTGAATTCCCAGAGATAGTAATGCCATTTAAACTGAGACTTACAGATAAAAGGGGTCTAGCAAGGTACGTCCCTTTAACACAGAGAGAGATGGGAAAGCATTTTCCAGGACTCTAACATCACCTTTCAGACAAAACCTCCTTTGGTTCTCTCAATCCAAATAGTGCCTTTAAGCTAAAATCTCCTCTTTACCTTTTGTTCTATCATTTTGTCATTTATCATAATTTAGTTCTTCATATGTAATTCTGATAGTTTAATTCTCTCTCTATTACTAGACAGTAAACTCCACAAAGGCAAGTACCGTATGTGTTTTATGTATCAGTGTATAGTCTATATGGTATATTGGTATATAGTACAGTGTCTGGTAAATAATAGGTGTTCCACAAATGTCATTAAGTAAAAAGATAAAAGAGTATATATCATATTGCAAGTGTAGCTATCATTTATTGAGCACTTACTATCTGTGAACCACTTTAAAACATTTTATTTAATCCTTTAACCATATTCTAAAATAGATATTAACTTAATTTTATGGATGAGGCAACTTAAGCACTGAAATTTTCAGTAAACTACATAAGACCTAGTACCTAATTAGCGGCAAAACTGTGGTCTGAACCTCAAGTTCAGTCTCTCTCTCTCTCTCTCTCTCTCTCTCTCTCTCTTTGGTGGGGGAGGCTATACTGCCTGTCCTCCATCCTTCCCCTCTCTCTTCCTTTCTCCCCTATTTCCCCCCTCGGTCCCTCCCTTCCTTTCTTCCTTTTATTCCCTAATACTTTACAAATACAAAAGCACACACACACATAGTATTCTACAGGTGTTAAGAATATCAGTGTGACAAATGCTTCTGATCCTACCACCCAGGTTAAAACCAATGGCTTTGAAATAACGATGTGTCTTTCCCTTATCACAGTCACCTCTTTCATCCTAAATATGCATGCCAGTCATTTCCTTGTTCTTTTTGAATATAATGAAATCATAGTGTATTACAGAGTACAGATGCAGAAGGAATTTTTCTTAATTCCTTCTATGAGGCCCGCATTACCTTCATACCAAAACCAGGCAAAGACAGACCAGTAACTCTCATGAACACAGATGCAAAAATCCTCAAGGGATATTAGCAAATTAAATCCAACAATGTGTAAAAACAATTATACACCATCACTAAGTAGGATTTCTCCTAGGCATGCAAAGCTGGTTCAACATGTGATCATCAATTACTATAATCCATCAAATCAAGAAGCTAAAACAACAAAAAAACAAAACATATGATCATATGACAATGGAAGAGGGAGTGTGGCTTCCTTACATAATCAGATGAACCTTACCCAAGAAGGTAGCCTGTAAGATGGAGTCTGATGACCTCCTCAAACCCATTTTCTCAATTGCAAAAAGTGTATAGTCATAATATTTAGAAAGATTTTGTAAGAATTCTATGAAGCAGTAAACATAGTGGCTGGCAGAGAATGGTCTTGCAATTGACATAGTCATTAATACTTTTTGAAGAATTATATTCTTTTAAAAAAAATCCTTATTCATTTTGAGAGAGAGAGAGAAAGAGAGAGAGAGAGAATGAATGAGTGAGCGAGCAGGGGAATGCAGAGAGAGAGAGAGAGAGGGAGAGGGAGAATCCCAGGTAGGCTTTGCACTGACAGTGTAGATGGGGCTCCATCCTATGAAAGGTGGGAGATCATGACCTAAGCTGAAATCAAGAGTTGGATGCTTAACCGAGTGAGCCATCCAGATGCCTCTAAAAATTATATTCTTTTTTTTAAGTTTTACTTTAAAATTTTTTTTAAATTTATTTTTGATAGAGAGACAGCACGCAAGCAGAGGAGGGGCAGAGAGAGAGGAGACACAGAATCCAATGCAGGCTCCAGGCTCTGAGTTGTCAGCACAGAGCCCGACGTGAAACTCAAACCCAGGAACTGTGAGATGATGACCTGAGCCGAAGTCAGACGCTTACCCGACTAAGCCACCCAGGCACCCCTCCAAAATCATATTCTTGATTAATCCCTGAAATCAAGATTCAAGTCAAATGATAATTGCAGACATTAGAATACAATGTTGCAGGGAGCCTCAAGAAATGGATCAGCTACACTGCAGGAAATACTACTATGGGAAAACTATACTTCACATAGCTGGTCTTCTACTCTGTCAGTGCCGCACTTCTGCTCAGAGTTCTAATCAGCAGAAAACCAAAGGTACGTGATCTGAGGTCTGTATTTGTGCCCAGGACTCAGACTGTGGTCTGAAAGGCTAAAATGACACTCACTAAAAACTGTACCTACATGCACCTGGGTCTTTTCTCATTTAACAGTGATAAGGGAGAGCCTGGAGTTGGTCTTTAGAGAATCATTCAGAGAAATGTCTGCTTTATTGAACAGGACATACGTTGGCCGAGGTCAAAAGATATTCACATTGCAGCCCTAGCTGCATTGTTAATAGTGTCATAAACTTGAGCAAGTTATTTCAATTTCTGCATGATACGTGGCTTACATGATATAATACCTTCCGTACTCATTTTGCAGAGGCTTTCTGATTTTAAGAATTAACTACTCATTAAAAACAAATTAAAAATACAGAGAAGTATAAAGAAGAAATATCCCCAAAATCAATCTCCCAAACATATGCACAATTAAGATTTTGTTGTAAATTCATTTTTTCAACAATTAATTTACTGTGTGCCTACCATGTGCCACTGTGATTTCAACTTTGTTATATGGGTATATATTTACATATGTAATTTAAAAATGTAAAATGGTTATGGCTGTGTTCCTTTTCATTTAAGCTCAAGCCTCACAGGACTGGCTTTTGAAAACATATTTCTTATGGGTGCACCACAATGGCTCAAATAAGAGGCTATACAATAAATAATTATTCTAATTTATCATTCCTAATGATAGGTATTTTGATTGCTTGTTATAGTTCTCTTTATTCTTATAATTTCAGTCTCCAAGTATTTTCTTAGGATAGTGCTCCAGATGTTACCTTTTTGGATAAACATTTTTATCAGACATTTTTTTAGACATTTTTTAGATTCCTGATGACGTTTCAAGTAGGAATTAGTCATTTATGTTTCCCTCGGTCATGTACAAGAGTGGCGTTCTCCCAACTCTTATTTTTGCATCTACACATAGAATATTAGGACAAAGAAATGACCATACAGAGCCAAGTGGCAGGTTCCAGGCTTTCACCCCTGCATACATTTGGCGACATTGTGGACTGAGGGAGACACCTCAGCACGGGAGCCCTGAGACAGTCTCACGTGACAGACATCAGGTTTCAAGGCTCTTGCTCAAAGTAGGCACTCTGTCAGAGTTGCTGTTGATGACTGCACCGAGTTGATGGTGGTAAAGGGAAATACCAAGTAAGAAAGCAACAAAACCCACAGAGCAGGGTTTTCTTTTCTTTTAGCCAGATCTTCTTTGTGGTTGAATATATTATTTCCATGGAAAATGCAGCATTTGGGTTGGTATGAAAATCTATGTCAGGAAATGCCCCCAAGAGAACAAAACATCTATCAGGTGATAATGGATGTTATTACTGGAAGCAACATTTGTCTTTTTTTTTTTCTCCTTCACTCAACCATAGTAAATTTTAATATGTGTGTCAGGTTTCCTGCAATTTATATAAAATGAAACTCTTTGGGGAAGAGAACACACAGTGTCCATATGATTTCATGCTGCAGCCTCACCTTAGATCTAAAGCTAATGTCAGCTGCTCGTACCTTCTCCTGGGGAGATGTCAACAGAATATGTTGGTTCAAAATAAATGTGTCCCTGCGACTGGTATTTGTGATGGACCTGGCTGCACTCCTGCTTTCAGAAATCACCTCCTTCTGTGATCACAAGAAAAATAGGCCCATCTTTTAAGACAGGCATAATTTTTGCTTCACTGAACTGTTTCTTAAATTTGTTTTCGGGCTTAAAATCTATTGGTTAATCTTTGTGGCATATCTTATTATGCAATAAAGTTCAATGTATACTGGTTCCCGAAAGAGGCCCGGAGGTCTAATGGGATATGTTTAGTTCTCAAAACGTTCAAAGTCAGATACTGATTTCTTTTCTTTTTTCATCTTTTTGACTTGCCTTTCCCAGAAATCATTCTTTTGCCCTTGTTACCAATTGAGGGGGGAGATAGATGCTTGGTGGTGCCATGAAATATACCACCGAAAGACAGTGAGAGAGTATGCATATAGACTGCAGAAGCTAGAAAGGTAGAGGAGGTCAGACTAAGGTCTCTGAGTAAGAGTTGAAAGGACCATGACTCTGCTGGTTGGATAATCCAACTTGGGACAATGCCTGCATTCAAAGAGCTGAAGGGTGGTCAGGTGAATATATGAAGGTACTTATGTTGTGTAAACCAGCAAAGGAAACTGGTATTGGTGAGTGGGTTCAGCGTCTCAAACCTCTCTCTAATCTTTCAGCATCTTCCTGTCTCAACTCGCCACCAGTCTAGCGTAAGCCATTTTCATCTCTTGCCTGCATCATGACCACAGTCTCATAATCCATCTCCCTGTGTCTCTTTTGCTCCCCTCCAAGTCATGTCTTTCCTCTCCCTTTGGGAGCTTCACATCAGTGCATATAAAGATGAAGTCTGAGTTTCTGCTGGGCTCCTCCCCCTGGAAGATCTTGTGCTTCCTTTCCCTCTCACCACATCTTGTGCCTCAGTCTTTTCTTCAGCCATCATGGAATTCTCTGAGGAAGATGATACTCAAGTACCCATGGGTTTCATGCAGCCTCAGCAGCATATCAGTTTGGGCATTTTGAGATATCTTTTCCCCTTTGCTTGGAACCACCCTTCCTTATTCACGAATTCCACTGGCTCTCCTCCCTGTATTATCTAACCCTTATTCTTCCTTTAGACTTCACACACACATTCCTCCCTTCTCATCCAAGTTCCGTCCCCAGTTACCAGTTCTAATAGCACCATCTATCTCCTGGCTAGTGCTTTTCTTATAATCATATACACAATATCTATTTTCACAGCTGCCCCCAACACTCTGTGGAAGAGGAGATGGCTTCCCTTACATGCTACTGTACTGTGCCCCTCATATGCACTCACAGACTAGCTCGGTGGTTAACACATGGTAAGGCGCTTATTTTATGAATACGTGTGAGTGAGAGAATGAATAAAACACTGAAAGGAAATTTACTTCCGCATATGCAACAACTCCAATAATGAAAGTTGTTAGAAAATAAACCAGATATCATGGGTATTGCAGGAGGGGTCTTCTGTTATGGAAGTATTTGTGTAAACAAGAGAAAACGTCTGGGTGGGAGTAATGCAGTGGATATGAGGTATCAAGTAGGACAATGGGACTGTACACTTAAAAAATTTTTTTTTAACGTTTATTCATTTTTGAGAGACAGAGCATGTCTGAGCTGTCAGCACAGAGCCTGATGCGTGGCTTGCATCCATGAACTGGGAGATCATGACCTAAGCTGAAATCAGAAGCTCAACCAACTGAGCCACCCAGGCGCCCCTCGACTATCCTCTTTAGTTGCTCTTTAAACTCAGTAATTCTATGGTTTGTAAAGTATTTTACAGTATTATTTTGAGGGGTGAGGGAGAGTAATTCTGATAAAAAGCTTAGCAAGGGAGAGATTAACTATTTGGTCAAATATGAATGTTTGAATATCTGTCTTTCCAATTTACATGGAAGGGTTTGTGTATGTGTGGATGCTACATAGCTGATCAGTGATGAGGATGACATACTTTCATTCATTCATTCATCGACTCATTCATTCAACAAATATTTCTTCTGCTGGGGACACAGCAGAGAACAAGAAAATAAGATACTTCCTCTCAAACACCTCTATACACATGGACATAAACACAAAATATATGAATAAATAAATAAGGAGAAAGGGACAATGATAATGGGGGTGGGGGTGTGGCTTCCTTAGAGTAATAAGAGAAGTCTTATTGATGATGGCAGCATTTAGGATGAGATTTGAATAAGAAGACGGGGAAGATGTATAAAGACATGAAGGAAAAGAAAGAAGGTCAGAGTGCACCCCTAGACAAAGGACCTAAGGCAAAAACAAGCCTGCTATGTTGGAGTAGGGAAACAAATGTCAGCATTATGATTTGGTCTGAATAAGAAAAGAGTGGTACAGAGTGAGGTTGCAGTGAAGGGCAAGACCAGATGAAGCAATTGTCCCTGGGGTGAGGAGAGTGAATTTCATCCTCATGAAAAGGGCAGTCATCCAGGTTTTGAGGAGAAAAGTCACCTCCTCAGATTTTGGTTTTGCCCTCATATCCTTACTGCCAAAACTTTTAGACCTATCCACTCTGGGGCTCATTGCAGTTCCTTCTGGTTTTCCTCGTACACATTTCTCCTCCATTCCTAGCTCTGCTTGTGCTCCCCAAACCTATTCCAAATTAGTATCTTTTTAAAAGCATTGGCTTAAAGAAAAGTATTTCTAGAAGCTGGGAACATTGTGTAAAACTCATACTTTAAAGCAGTAACAAAAAAAAAAAGCTATTTAACTGATGTGTCAACTTTTACATTTTAAACCCCTCTACCCTTTTTAATATACCTATAAAGAAGTCATGTTTTCTTCCTTAAGACCTCTTATATAGAAGGTAAAAGTTTCATACAAAGTAAAATAAGTCAACTCCAGTCTGTGTGACTATAAAATGGAGTATTACTCAGCCATAAAATAGGATGAGATCTTCCCATTTGCAACAATGTGGATGGAACTAGGGAATATTATGCTAAGTGAAATAAAACAGAAAAACAAAAGCCACGTGGTTTCACTTATATGTGGAATCTAAAAAATGAAACAAATAAAAAATAGAATCAGACTTATAAATGCAGAGAAAATAACTGATGGTCGCCAGAAAGGAAGGTTGTGGGGGATGGGTAAAATGCATGAGGGGGAGTGGGACACAGGCTTCCTTCAAGTTATGGGATGAGTAAGTCCTGGAGATGAAAGGTACAGCATAGGGAGCCTCATCAACATTATTGTAATGCATTATATGGTGACAGATGGTGACTACACTTGTGGTGAGCACAGCATAACATGTAGAACTGCTGAATCAGTATGACGTATATCTGAAAATAACATAACATTGTGTGTCAACTATACTAAAGAAAAAAAATCCAATACCACCCAGTATTTCTGAATATTTCCAGGAGTGCTTCTAAGTCCAAGGTTGGTTTTCCCCATTCATATTCTGAACTATTGCTTCTAGTCTCTCCTCTGTTACTTTTGGATGTTCTGTCTTTACCTTTCCTGGTCATTTAACTCTCTTTTCTTTGTTTTGCTTTAAAATGCTGACATAGCTCCTTCAATCCCAAGACAGTACTAACAAGAGTCTAAAACCAAGTTGGGGTGAATAATAAATTTTACTTAAAACCTGAAGATATTAGGAAGTCATATTAATTCAGAAAGCTAGATGTTACTGCCTAATCATTATTCCTTTGTGGCAGGAAGCTTCTGTCTGGCTGTTGTTCGCAGTGGCCCCACACTGTTGTCATACTGATAAATGCCCTTTCCTATTTCTCTCATGTTTCTCTTCCCCCAGTATCATGACCTCAAATATTTGTTTCTTGGCCTGCTAAGGGAAATCTGTGATACTTTTTATTGATTTTTCTATTTTTTTAATGTTTCATTTATTTTTTGAGTGAGACTGTGAGCTGGGGAGGGACAGAGACAGAGGGAGAGACAGAATCTGAACACAAGCTCCAGGCTCTGAGCTAGCCATCAGTACAGAGTCCAACATGGGGCTCCAACCCACGAACTGTGAGATCATGAGCTGAGGGGATCATGAGTCGCTCAACCGACTGAACCACCCAGGTGTCCCTGTTACCAGCTGAATTACGTGCTCTCAAGATCCATGTCCTCAAGTCCTAATACCCAGAATCACAGAACGTGACTGAATTTGAATATATGGCCAGAGGCAGTTAAGTTAACCGAGGCCATCAGGGCGGGCCCTAACCCAGCATGAGGTGTGTCTTTATAAGAAGAAGAAACACACACAGAGGGAGAACTCTATATAGACAAGAAGAGTGCCATGTCCAAGCCAAGGGCAGAGGTCTCAGAAGGGACCAATACTGCTGAGCTTAGATGGTGGACTTTCAGCCTCCACAAAGTGAGAAAATAACTTTGTGCTTTTAAGCCCCCCCAATCTGTGGTACTTGTTACAGTAGCTGTCGCAAATATGTACAACCATCCAGTCTCCTTCCCATGCCTCTCCTAATGTTTTCCAGAGTTGTTTTCTCCCTCAGTAAGGCGTTCATTTGGTCACTTAAACCAAACACTTGTCACCACAGCCTGCAGGGCCTGTATTACATTATCTCTATTCATGGCCAAACTGACTAACGTCAAATAGATATATGCAGGGCACGCAGTATGTGTGACCAAGCAGACTCTCTAAGTGATCCCTTCCGGATCCATTCCAGAAAAGGAATCCTCTGCCCTAGAGATTTATTCATATCTCCCAGAAACTTTTTGGCATTCTAGGAACAGCCAGATTACCTTGTATTTTTAGCCATCGCTGCCTCAGAAGTACTGATGCTTGGACTCAGAGTCCTCCACTGATTCTCTTTACAAACCCAGATTTGAGTTAATGCTCTTCTTAAGCTCTAAAAGCACCCATTTACAAATATTGATGTTCTGCGTGTGACAATCAGCCCAGAGCTTTTCACACCTCACTGTCAGTGTCCTCCAAGACTGCCAAAGTCAGCCCAAGCAGACTTGTGGCCACACAGACTGCCCAAGCAATGCACAGGGATATGTGGCTGCATTCTCTGCCTAATCAGCACGTACAGCAAGGAAGCAGCTCCCTCACATCTTAGCCAACCAGTTGGGCCAGTCTAAATTCCACATCTTTATTAGAAACTTATAGAACTATTTCTGTGCCAAGCCCCATGCTAAGAACCCGAGATTGGGTCTCATCCCAATCCTAAAATGGAGAAGTTACCATATTTTACAGATGTGGAAGTGGCTGTTTGGAAGATTTCTGTGTCTTACCTAAAGTCATAGGGAGTAAAAGGTAGTGCTAGGTTCATGCACCATGTGTCAGAAAGTCCCAGCTTTTGATCTTCCTATGAGGCTTAACTGTGTGGCCTTCCCAATTTCTTCAAACTTCACTCATCACACACTTCTCTAAACTCCTGTATTAAATATTGCCGGAACCACTCAGCACTTAATTGTGGTTTGCTTTGAGTCGCTCTCTTGTTTACTTAATGTATGCTTGTCTGGTGCCCCCAGTTATATCACAGCTCCTCTGTGATGGAAACAGCTCCTCTATACCATGTTCACTTTTCTGTATGGAGTCTTGCCCTTAGTGGAAACTTGATGTTTCTGATTTCCTAGGTGCTCAGAATCCAACAATTCTCCCTTGGGATCTTTCCCCGTAATAAACACAGCAAAGGGGTCATTTGGTAGAAATCTTTTCAGGGGCAATAAAATACAGAAGTAAGAATTGTGGCCCAATCTCAGACAGTCACGATTCTGGTCTTAACTCTGAGCTTTCAGTGGTTTCTGGCCTTAGATGATAACTTTAACTCCTCTGGGCCTTAGATTCGTCATCCATAAAATGAGGGTAGTAAATACCACCGCACTAGCCTGCTGTGAGAACTGGAGGTGAGAGTAGGTCTGAAAATGTTAATAAACTGTAAAGTGCTGTTCACATGCAAGAAATTATATTCTTCACACTAGTAGCTTTATCATCAGTATTGACCAGCAATGAAAGACTGGAATCTCTCTCCGGAATCTTATCTTCTCTAGGAAAAAAAAGAATGTGGTGGTCTACAAAGTTCTCTCTTGTTTTAACACTCCATCAATTCTTCTTTATGGTGATGGTGAGAATGTGTGGGACTGGCCGGGAAGGGGGGGGCGGGGGCTGTGTAGGCAAGACCTTCCAAAGTGAGAAACGATGCCTTCCTTTCAAAGGGCTTATCACGCACATCCCACTTGCCAGCAACAGGATCACATCTCACGTGGGGGCTGCCTTCTCCGAAGGGAGAAGAGGTGGTGTGGCTCTATGACTCATGCTGTCACCACCGCAGATGGAGAAATGCCACTCTCTAAGAGTTTACGGTTCTAATGACTCTGTCCTGCACCTCGTATGTCTGTGTTGGTTCACAACTGTATGCTGATGCTTTTGAACGCTTGTCTCAACCAGGAAAAAAAAAATCTCAAGATAAGTATTTTCTCACTTTTCTTTCTTTCAAGGTGCAATTTTTTTCAAAATACCTTCACTATGCCCTAAAACACCTTCCTTGGTACTTCTCTTTCTTGGCAGAGAAAGTAGGAATAAGGGCAGGTTTAACAGAGGTGGAAATGGAATAAACATATTCCCAAACTGACTGTTACTGTGCAGTTTTATTTAATGCCTAACAGAAGCTCTGAGAGTGTTAAAAGGGTTGGGATATTTTCCCCAATGGCATTAGGTATAAACATGAAGGTGTTTATGATTCTGTGTTCCTTGACCTTGTTGCAGCTTAAAGTCTTGAATAAATCGAAGCAAAGTAGGCCATGTGATCACAGAAGCTCGGTTTCTTGGTGACAGTTTTAAAGAAATAATTTGTACTGCTAAAGGGCTGAGAAAGTGAAAGTCACTTTTCTATAGAGAAAATAGTTCTTAAATATTTAAAAATGTCTAATTTCTCCCCAGATGCCCAGAATTGGAAAGGTCACAAGAATTGGGATGACTTTGGGGACCACAGCACTCATGAGAACCAGCCATTCTTCCTTGAATTAACTCTCAAATACAGATTATTTCAGACTATTCCATTTCTTGCCCATTAAACTGCAGGGGCTCCAACATATCTGTGGAAAACAGCCCACAATATTTGGTCTGGATTCCAAGATCCTCCACAGTTGTCACCAAACCATCTCTCTGGTTATATCCATTTCTCTAATCTTCTAAGTATCCTATATTTTGGCTATATATGTCACCCATCATTTTCTTCAACTATTCAAGCAATTTCTCACCATTTTATCTTTAGTGTCCCCACAGGTTGGAACAATTTTCTAGGTATTGAAACCTTTTTCATTCTTTAGTCCCCAGTGAAATGCCACTTTCCCCACAGCATAGCTCTTGAGTTCCCAAATGGAATATTCTTCTCATACTTAATATTTAGCAGTTCATTTTCATACCATTGTTATTTTGTTCTGACTTGCTTTGACTTTATGAAGCCTCTATCTCCCGCTCCCTTTTCTGAAAACAAGTATTTTAATCTAGTAGGTTGAACTCATTTGTTGACTCATTCATCCACTGAACAAAAAAATGAATTGATTCATATTAATAGGCAAGTATCTCTGTGTCTTGCTTAATTCCTACTCAAACATGTATTTGCAGTATCCGCTTTCCCTCTTTGATCGTCAGCTATGTGAGGACAAAAACTGCATGTTATTCAACGCTAAATTCCTTAGTTTATTTTAAATGGGGGGTACTTTATAAACATGTTGTGGATGGATGGATGGATGGATGGACGGATGGATGGATGGACAGATGAGTTACAATGTGACAGAAGGTGATAGAGTATTATTAGGAATTCAGAATATTATCTTTTCCCTGACTTAAGACAATTACTTTTGCTTGGAATCACTACACTATGTGAACTGAATATGTGTTACTTTTGTCATTTTTGTGTCCTTCATAGCCCTTTATTTGAGAAACCTCTAGCGGATTCCATAGCAACCTGCTTGGTCCATGAGGCTCAGATGGACTAATTCATTCCCAAATGTTGACACATTATCGAGGTCTATAGAATATTCCACGTATTCAAGTGCAGATACTGATTCAGCAAAAGAAACAAGAACAATTAGACTTTTCCCAGGATACTGGGCAAGGTTAGTGGGGGGTGGGGAGGAGAACTCTCTCTTCTGGGAGATTCTAAGTATAAAGTTGATGTGAACTAGAGCCACAACAGTTTTTGTTCCACCATGAGGGGAACAGCTTATATAAGAATGAAGCCAGGCTGGGGTGCCTAGGTGGCTCAGTTGGTTAAGCATCTAATTTTGTTTTTTTTTTTTTTTTT